>NC_061512.1:154597299-154918419 GCF_022539505.1 Lolium rigidum | reverse complement strand
GAGAGGTTCACCGCTTGTCGCCCGCTTCATGAAGTGGCAGTCGCGGGTGGTGTGGTTGGAGGGGTTCTTGCCGCTGTGGTACTTGCACGGCGAGTCGAGCATCTGCTCGAAGGTGTACTTCGGCTTCCAGGGCCGGTCTTGCTTCTGGCGCCGGCTTCCGCCAGCCGCCGCATGGTCCGACACGGCCGTCACTTGGGTGGAGCCGTACCGGCGGTCCGGCAGGTCGATGTGCCGCTTGCCGCGGTAGTTGTCCCGCCGGCTGCCGTGC
Organism: Lolium rigidum; assembly: GCF_022539505.1. NCBI lineage: Eukaryota > Viridiplantae > Streptophyta > Magnoliopsida > Poales > Poaceae > Lolium > Lolium rigidum. Next base: position 154,918,151 of record NC_061512.1, on the reverse strand, counting down.
GAGCCGCCCTCGGCCGGCTTGTTGTTGTTGTCCCGCCTGGCGGGGGCCGGCGAAATTTCAGCCGGAGGCTTGCCGGCTTCCTCAGCCAGCGCGTACTTGTCGGCGATGGCCATCAAGGCGGCCATCGACTGGGGGTCGCTGCGGCGTAGCTTGTGCCACAAAGATGGTGTTGGGCCGACAGCCTCCCATGAAGAAGCCGATGGCCCGGATCTCGTGCACGCCCTCGCAGGAGTTGCGCATCTCGCACCGCCGCGTTAGGTACGCGCGATCCGTCTCGTCCGGGCCCCGCTTGCACATCTCCAGCTGTTGGGGCCGACCCGGCCGGCGGTAAGTGCCGGTGAAGTTGCCGATGAAGGCAGCTTCAAAGTCCAGCCAGCCGTTTATGCCGCCGGCCGGCAGGTTGTTGAGCCATGTGCGGGCGGAGCCGAGCAGCATGAGGGGGAGTAGCGCACAGCCCGGCCGCTTGTTGCCTTTGGCGATGCCGACCGCGGTGGAGTAATCCAGCAGCCCGCCCTCCGGCTTGGCGTGGCCGTCGTACTTGGGGGTGTCGCGCGGGAGTTGGAAGCCGTCGATCATGGGCTCGTTGATGATGCGCGGCCCGAAGCACTTTGGGCCGGCCGGCGCTTCTTCTTCCGCGATGCGGGATTCGACCAGCCGGTCGAGGCGTTCTCCGGCGTCGGCTGGCTCGATGCGCGGGCCCAGCCGGGAGCGTGCCGGCCGGCGTGCACCGCTTGCTTCTGGAGCCGGCCGGTGCTGGCGGCGGGGCTCGGAGTCTTGCTCCTGGTTCCGGCTTGGAGGAGGCCGGCTGCGGCTGCTGCCGCTCGGCTGGTGGCTCGGCCGGCTTGAGCTTGCGTGTGTGGCCCGGGAGTCACGGTGCCGGCTTGGTGCTGGGGAGGCGGACTCGGCCGAGTCCATGGCGCCTTCCCTGTCGTTGCCTGCAGCGCCACGAGCGTGAGAAGCTCTGGGGGCATTGACATACCCGGGGTCGGCCGCCTGCTCGGTGGCTGCGTTGAGCAGCCCGCTCACCCGCTTGGTCCGGCGGCGTAACTCTTCGCCTTCAAGGCGGTTCAGCTCTTCTGCGGCGGCTTGTGCCGCGCGCATGTTCTTGTCGGGGGTGTTGTAGACGGGTTGCTCCGCGGACGGAGTCGGCGAAGGAGCGCCGTCGCGGGCGATCTCGGCGCCAAGGTCACGGCCCCTGCGGCGGATCCGGCCGGCTCGGCCGGGACCGTCGCCGCCCGGAGTGAGGCCGTGGGCGCGGTTGTACTCGCGCCGGGTGATCTCCATCCGGCGCTTAGCGCAGCCAGTTCTTCTGTTTGCTTGAGGAGGAGCTGGCGGTGCGCCTCCAAATCCGCCTCGATGGTGGCGGGGTCGCCGCCAGGCGTGAGCGGGGTGCTCAGCTTCGCCCGGTTATCGTCCAGCCGGGACGGTGGTTGCGGCGCCTTTGGGCCCGAGCCGGACGCGCCGGCCGCCAGGTGACGCTCTAGCTCCGGGCCACGGATGCGCGCGGACTTGGTGGGCAGCTCGTCGCCGGTTGCCATGACCTCGTGCATGATGCAGGGGCTGGCGGTGGTGAGGCTGGCGCCGGCTCCGGGAGGAGGGCTTGCGCAGCGTAGGATCTCGGCGCGGGTAGCGCGGTGGTGCGACGGTGGCGACGTAGACGTCGAAGCCGCCGAAGCCGATGATGCTGCCGCCGGCAGGGAATGGCCGGTCGGCGAAGCGGCCGGCCGTTGTCGCCGATGCGCCGAGGGAGCCGAATCTCCGCATCAAGCCTCGAAGCGACCCGCTCGCCGGTGGTGATGGTGAGGCCCGTCCGGATGAAGACACCGGCCGCGGACGCTGAAGGCCCCACGGTGGGCGCCAAATGTCGTGGTATCGTCACGGCATATGCCATAGGGTGGCTAGTCGAGGTGGTTCCTAGTGGACTCACGGCGGTATCCGGATGCGGGTATGGGCACGAGCGACACGGCGACGTACCCGTGTTCGAGGCCCTCCGATGGAGGTAACACCTCTACTCCTCGCTATGTGTGTATATGATGATATCACAAGACAATGGTGCTCCTAGAGCCGTATCCGGCTGCTCCCGGGAGGCTAAGGTAGACGAAGGTCTCTCTCACGGGCAGCGCTAAGACTAGAATGAATGAGAAGTGATCGATCGTCCCCCGCACGAGGGGGTAGCCCAGCTTATATAGGCGCTGGCACTTTACATAGAAGTCCCTATAGTCTAGTGGCCGGCTTGGCCGGCTCCGGCTTCCGCTCCTTCCCGAGGCGTTGACGTCACGGAGCCGTTGAGGCGTAGTGGCCCGTCCCATCCGTCTGCCGCCGGCCGGCATGGAGAGGAAGTGTCCCTCGTCGCCATCATGCCCGTAGCCGGTACGGATCGGCGTATGCCATGATGGCCTCGTCCGCCGCGTGGCACCGTTGCTCTACAATGGCCCCGCGCTTTGCGGGAGATGAGGTCGCCGTGGACCTTTGAACCCGGACCACCTACCCAGGTTCCTTCTCGTGCAAGACTCGCCAGCCGGGAGTCGGTCTAGGGTGTAAACCCCAGCCGGATATGGCTTGTAGAAGCCGGCCCAGCCACAGTGTTGAAGGCCGTAGCCAGGCCGACTAGGACTTAGAGCCAGCCGACTCCTTGGTCAGCCGGCCACGGCTCCAGCCGGCTGCTCCTCAGCCGGCCTTTGCCGCGAGCCGGCCGACCTTAGCCGGCTGCTCCGCGTCCATTGCCCTACCCGGGGTCTTCCCCCCGACATCACTGGTAGCTTAGATCTATTAGTCTAGACTTGTTAGATTAGATTTGATGTGGTATAGTTGATTTAGCGTGGGAAAGAGGTAGATCGATGTTTTGTGCTTATTTGGGAAAGAGGTAGATCGATGTTTTGTGCTTATTTGGTTGCCTTATATCTTCATTGTTGTGTAGTCCATATATAAGCGTAATCGTTGGTACGAGGATTGGTTCTATAATGTGTAGTTCTTCTTGTACCACCTTTGCGCTTATACATGGCGGCATGCAACGAAGGACAGCTAGCAAGCTTCATAGTTCAGCATTGTTCGTCTTCACAGAGATTGTTAGAAGGTTAGAAGCTTCTTACTTACCATTGTTCTAGTACTATGGTACTTTGATTTGTGTTGTGGGACAAGGAAATCTCACATGATATGTCGGCAAACTCAGTGTTGCCAGCAGTGCTGCTTTGGTATATGTCGGTGCCTGATAGGTTATTGCCCAATTCATAAGAATAACATTATGATATGGTCATCTTCTTTGTCCACCTTCGTTCAAAAAAGGGTATGTGAGTTCATCAAGAATGGGTTCCAATGGATAAGAGATTCAGGATGAAGGACCTTAAAGTTGTTGTGAGGATGTTCTTAAGTTCTGTGGGCATGAAGTTCATCTGGAGAAGAAGTACAGCCATCTAGGGCACTGGAGAGAAAAGGTAGGCGCATGTCCTCAAGGTCAAAAAGCTTGAGGATGTGAGATGGGGAGACATCAACTATCATGATGGACGGCAATGTATAATTTGCCCACATCAAGTTTAGATCCATGTACCACTTCTTTCAATTCATTCACTAATTTCTAAGCTAGCACATGATTAAGAACTAACTAACTTATCGCTTGCAGGGATAACCCGAAGGACACTAATTTCATCAACAAGCCCATAGAGAACTATGGTCTGATGAAGATCATCTCCGATGATTGTGTTCCAACGGCGCCCATCTATCCAGTTGTGATCCACCATGCTTTCATCCACCTCATGGAGCACAAGGCACATGCCTCTAGGTATCTTGCGATGATCCTTGAGAGCATGATGAGCTGGTTTACTCCCTTCATGAGAAAATATTACCTTTAAGGAGCCCGCTCATGGGGTGCTTGTTGTGGTGGTTGTTTTGGTGATGATGATGAACATCATGACGATGATGTACATTTTGAGATTAGTTTGGTTTGATAAACACTGATGTCAAGTTTGTATATTTTGTCCCCCGCAAAAAAAAAAGTTTGTATATTTTGCAAGGTGATGTGTACTAACCCCTCGGTTGATGAACTTGTATTGCATCATGAGCAGCTGTTCGTGAACTCGTGGTGCAACACTATGATCCAATGCTACAACTATGTTAGTCATGTTGACTTGTGCTATATATTAGTTGTCACCCGTTTTGCTATTGCGTCGAACACCTTGTAGGCAATGTTCTATTTTTTGGGCTGAATTGCTATTACGTCGAACACCTTGTAGGCAGTGTTTTTTTGTTAGTTAAGCCCATCACCTAGCTAATGAGGTTACCATATCAGGGTAATGGCTTGTAACCAAACGACAATTGATTAGTTGAAACACAACTTGTGGGAAACCAATAGTCGACGGGGGATTGGCTCATGATGCCCGACAGAAATTTTTAGGAACCAAACTAGATGCACAACGTGAATTAGAAGTTGCATTTACACACACAACTTCCCAAAGCCAAGTTCCTCGGATAAAAAAAATGATGTGAGGGACCAATCAAGACCTAAAAGTACGGTGTCGTAGAGGACGCCAAAAATCTTGGATTAAGCGGTGTGGCGGGTGTTGGCGTATCATCGGATTGGGAGTTTTTCGAATAGGGGTTTGTCTCAAAGGACCAAGAGTTTCATTCATTTCCAGCAGTGGATGTGCATTTTACATACTCAAGAAATTAGAAAAGAACACACAGGCCCTTGCACTTTACGCTGAAGACCTCAGAAGAAAAACTGGAAAATCAATCAAGGCCAGCTCCTTCTCCAATCACAATCAACCTCACTATCGCCGGGGACGGAACCACTTGTGCGGTGAGGTGGGAGCCTACTGCACACTGGAGCCAAAGGGCCTCCACAATGGCATAATAGCCCGGAGGTTGAAGAAGACATGTGGACGTAGGCTAGAAGCAACCGTCGCTGACACCAAGTCAGCCATGTAGTACACCGACTCGACGGCATGAGGAAACTCCCAAACACGACCTTGAAACTCTAGAAGGAAGTAACGGTCACCGGCACTAGAGTTGGGAGAGGCCGCCTTTCGGCCATGGAGTACACCGACGAAATCATCGGCGTGAGAAACCTCCTTAGAGAAGCCGAATCTCTCCCTGTTGTAGATCCGGGCGCCAGCAGTTGCAGCAACTCGAGCTCCGCCCTTCCTCGCCTCCATGGCGAGTGAAAAGAGGAGATCTTGCAAAGGATTGCGGTTCCCGGAGCCACCAAGGACGCAAACCTTGGCCTTATTTGATGGCACGGACACTCACCTCGCTCGCCCACATCTAGCTCCCACCATGGAAGCACCGCGACCATAGCAACAAGAAGAATTCCACACCAGATCTAGCCGGACAGATCTGTATTTTCGTCCCCCACATGATGCCAAGCTATGATATAGAGCCAGCTCCTAGCACTATGGCTACACATAGTATGCACATTTACTCCTGCGCCTCGTCCGCCATCTCCGGCCGGCAAGACCGCCAGGGAGTGCTTAGGATTTGCCGGGCTTTTCTCAGTGGACTCTCAACGAGGTTGGAATGAGAGCGAGCAGGGGAGAGGAAAAGTTTGTGCGGGCTACCGGATTGGGAATTTGGGATTGGATACTTCATACATAGATTCACACCCTACCATTTTCCTCCGTCTAAGGAAAAGATTTCTTTTAACAGTATACATGATGGAGACTAATACCACCATATACCATATGACTACTCAAGACTGAAAAGACGCAAGTTTCAAGATTGATAAATACCACGTACATCTCATTACTGAGAGTACGAATTAACAATTTTCTTTTGAAACAAATGGCGCACTTTACTGATAAAAAACCAGCAAATTGTTCATTACATCAACCAAGTGTGTGAATGCTTCAATCAAGTCAAGGCGGTCGGATTCATCCAAGATCTTTCAGTAACTACAACATCGATGAGATTAGTCATCAATTCCATCAACAACATTGTACCAAGCAGGCAAGCAGGCACCGACATACAGGTCAATGAGAAAAGATGGCCATGATTATTATACGTGGCAAAGCCAATAGCGCGTCAGACCGAGTAAAACATGGGAAATCACACGTAGGCGAGCTGGAAGTGCCTCGTGCAGTCGTGCGTGTGAGTGTGATGCATAGACACGAAATAATCAAATAAACACAGTTAGGAACTGAGTCTGCGAAATCGCGTCTCTAGCTACCGGGTCGTTGAGGTGTTAATTTAAGCTTCTAAGAGCATCTTCAGCCGCGTCCCCCAAATCGCGCCGGATTGAGCGTTTGGGGGACATGTTTTGTTCGTGCCGCGTTTGGGGGACGTCGCTCCCCAGCCGCGTCCCCCAAACGCCGCCCCCAAACATTTAAAATAATTTTTTTAACACATAAACCATTTATATCAAATGTAGCATATGAATAAAAATGTTTGCGAGGATTGTTTTCAAATTAAATTACAACAAACAATAAAACAAGTAATCAAATATAATAAATAGGGCTAGATGCTACATCAAGGTGCCACGGTATTTCCTTTGATCCTCCACAAATGCTCAACGAGATCAGCTTGAAGTTGCTCATGCACATTACTGTCACGGATCTCTGCGTGCATGGCGAGAAAATCAGCAAAATCTGCAGGCAACTCGTGATCAACCTCCGCGAGAGGGCCTTGACACTCATAGGGACCAACATGTGACCTAACATGATTTTTGCGGTCATCCTCGATGATCATGTTGTGCATGATCACACAAGCCTGCATCACCTCCCACATTTGGTCGTGAGACCAGCTTAGAGCAGGGTACCGGACAATGGCAAATTGTGCTTGAAGCACACCAAATGCCCGCTCGACATCCTTCCCGCAAGCCTCCTGTCGTGTAGCAAAGTGAGAATTCTTCGGACCTGATAGATTCGAGATTGTTTTGACAAAAGTGGCCCATTTTGGATATATACCATCGGCTAGATAATAGCCTTTGGTATATTGGTGGCCATTGATCTCATAGTTGCATGGTGGAGCATGCCCTTCCACTAGTCTGCTGAACACCGGAGACCGCTGCAACACGTTGATGTCATTGTGTGATCCTGCCATGCCAAAGAAAGAATGTCAAATCCACAGATCATAATCTGCCACAGCTTCAAGCACCACACTGCAATATCCATGACGCCCTTTGTATATACCTTGCCAAGCAAACGGGCAGTTCTTCTATGCCCAGTGCATGCAATCGATGCTTCCAAGCATTCCAGGAAATCCTCTGGCAGCATTTTGTGCCATGATCCTTGCGCTCTCTTCCTCGCTTGGCCCTCTCAAGTAGTATTTGCCAAACTTTCCCACCATAGCTCGGCAAAACTTGTACATGCACTCAATGGCAGTAGACTCACTCATGTGAAGGTAGTCGTCCTGTGTATCGGCAGGTGCTCCGTATGCAAGCATCCTCATGGCGGCGGTGCACTTCTGAATGGACGAGAACCCGAGAACGCCTACAGCCGTCGACCTTGAGCTTGAAGTAGGGGTCGAACTCTCGAACGCCGTGGAGGATATTCATGAAAAGGCCCTTGCTCATCCTGTACCGGCGCCGAAAATTGTCGGCATGTGTTGCCCCGTCGGCGAAGTAGTCGTTGTGCAGCATGGCATGCCCCTCCATCCTCCGCCGGGGCTTCGACTTCCTTCTTCCCGGCCTTGATCCTCCGCGGCGCGGCCTCTTCCTCTTCTCCGCCTCGGCCGTCAAGCATGTCCTCGGAGGGACGCGATGATCAGCAAATGCTCTCGCAGGTCGTCGTCGAACGCTTGCTCGTCCTCCAGCAGCCAGGGCAACCATCTCATCGTCGCCGTCCATGGCTAAAGCAAAATCAATGGTTAAAATTGCGCCGAGGCAGACGACGCAACAAACAGCGGCCAATCGCGCCTACTCCGGCAAGTCGTCGAGCACCTTCTATGCGCGGAGGTGGGGCGGATTTGACGGCGCGTTCTGGGACGCGCTGGCGACGCGGCGGCGGCGGCACGACCGGCGGGAGCCCCAGCCGCGACAACGGTGCCGACTCTCAGCAGAGATCGACGCCCAAACGGCCGGGAAATCCAGCGGCGGCGGCGGGGCGGGAGGCGCGGGAAGGAAGGAGCGACGAGAAAAGAGGCGCGAACCAACGGTTTATGCAAATAGTCGCCGACATGTGGGAGCCCGCCTCGCTTTCGTTGTGTCCGGCGTCTCGGAGCGTCCCCCGTGGGACGGGGACGGGCTCGGGGCGCCGGACACCGTATCGGGCCGCGCCGGACAAAAATGGGCTTTGGGGGACGCGGCTGGAACGCTTTTTTTGTCCGGCGCGCCCCAAATCCCTTTGGAGGACGCTTTGGGGGACGCGACCGGAGATGCTCTAAGTCCCGCATTGCTTCTCACGACCTCAACAGCTAGTGTTAGGTCAGTGCTTGCCATCCGAACACAGCTCGTCGCCTCGTCAGCTAACTTGGACGCAGACACACGAACATAATCAGTACGTTGACAAAACAACACGTAATGGACCATCTCAAAGTCCGCACGTATTGTCGAGTTCAGATTACTAGCAACCTGGCTTTGCGCTGTAGTGCAAGCCTCTTGTAGTAGTACCACCACACTTCCGTGAGCTGCAATAGACAAGTCACAATAGAAAGTATTAAGAAACAGTAAAATGGATCTAGCTAGGAGCTTTCTCAGCGTTTTGAAGTTCCGATCCGTCCGATCAAATAGTCTGAACGTTCCAGATCTTCTGTCTCGTCTTTTTTTACCGTGTCACGCCCCCGACTGGGCCGGCCCATCGTTTAGGGGCTTCTACTCCGAAAGTGGACCAGGAAGATCTCTGGTTAATTGGGCCAACTGGGCCTAGCGCGTGGAATGTGAAGAGGTAAGGTTTCCTGTCTTGGCTGTGCCTACCTCTTCGTTGCCTTCGTCAAAAACTCGCCGAGTGATGCGATGGGACAGAGATAGGAGGCGACTGCGGCGACTGCGATGAAGTGCCTCCCTATCGAAGATTAGCTCTGCGGCGCTGCTCCGTCGGTATTCTCTCCTCCTGGATCTTATCTCCTCCTCCACCTTCGACTTTCCCGACAGCAGGCGGTGGCGACAAATGCGCAGCCTCCAGTGGCGCCGCAAGTGAGTGCCATAAGTCCACAACGACTGGTCCATCACGAGGATCCACAACCTTAACGGATGGGATGGTGAGGGTGTTGTATACTTTTCAGTTTCAATGTTTCTGCAGAGTATGGCGTGATTCTCCTCGGATCTTTCTTCCCGATTTGATTTTTGGATTCGATTTATGAGGATCTTAATTTGCTGTTTCTTTTTTTGTATGCTGGCACTCCTTCTCGTCGCCAATCTTGGAACACTACCTCCTCCAGCCGCAGCCCGAGTCCGATTCAAAGTTCCCGATAAGGTAAGATTTCTTCCCCAATTCTGATGTATGCGTGATGTGCAAATCTTTGCATCCAATGTCGTCTTGGAAAAAAGAATTTACTGTTTATGTCATGTTCTGCTTGAAAGATTTAGAATGTGAAAAGTCAATTATTTCAAGGTCGGTAGTTGTATGGCATCAAGGCATGATTGAGAGACTAAAGAGGGTGTGTTATCAGTTGTAGGCAGGAATATCTGCGCAACTATTCCTCCACTCTAAATCAGTATTCTGTAGTCTTCCAAGTGTGTTTTGTTTGGTCAATTAGCTTTGCCAATTGTTTGTGCTACATTTTCGATTAGTTTATTATACAATATAGAGATTTAAATATCCATAATAAAAGGTTATTTTCTTGTTGGCAGGTTCATGTTTTTGTTTTAATACATCCATGGCAGGAATGACACAAGAGGGTTCCCAGTTTGATGTGAAGAATTATGAATTCATGACAACAAGATGACTTCGCTGATGTAAGTCATCTCTCTAACAATTCTCTTATCTCAGCTTTTGGAGCCTATCTGAAGTTTCTGTCTTGCTCTATATATTTCGTACCATATCATAATTTTAATATGCAGGAACAGAAACCAAGGTGAAAATGGGGAGCTTTCAATTTCGTATGATGAACTCTATGAGAGTTTTGATGACAGGAGTCTCCAAGAGAGCCTTTCTAGATACATCAACTCCTAAGACATTGGCCTTCTTAGACGCATCTACCCATTCCTTTCCACTATTTCACATTTTATATCCCGGGCATCTTAGAAACACCAATACTTCTGTCAATTGTTTGTAGGACGAGAATTTACTATAATAGAGTTGGCAAAGAGGCTCTGAGCTGCACTTACAAGTCATGAAGAAATTTCTGAAGTTGTGGAAGAGAAGCATCTTTCACAGGGGGAGAAATCAGCTAAATGGCAATACACTAATACTACAGGTAAGCCAATATCTCTTATAATCTGAATTAGAATAGACTTTTTTTTCATGTCTCATGTGCTTACTGAATTGTGCGTGAAGTTGTTTGTTTAGTAAGTTATTTTTTTAGCGATATAATTGATTCAGCATGCTTGTGCAGTGTGAACATAAGTTACTATTTTGCCTTTTTCCAATAATCCTTGCAGTAGCAGGGGATGCATCTGTTTGGGGAGGAGTTTTTAGCAGCTTGAGGAGCTGCAAACCCATCATCTCAGCCTCTCTCTCTCTCTCTCTCCCCCTCCCTCCCTCTCCCTCTCCTCCCCCTCCCCCTCCCCCTCCCCGTCCCCTCTCCCCTCTCCCCCTCCCCTCCCCTCCCTCTCTCTCTCTCTCTCTCTCTCTCTCTCTCTCTCTGGCTGCCTCTCTCTCTTTCTCTGTCTCTATATATACATGTTTTCTTTTTCACTGGAAGATGATCTAAACTATCCACAAAGAAAAAACTATTTTTTAGACTATTTAGTTATGTTTGTCTTTATTTTCTGCATTCTGAAATATAGCCGGTACAAAATAAAACTCATCTTTTACCTATGCCATAATATGTAGCATTGATATACCAGATGGTGTGTGTGCTACTTTTGGTAACCGTGGCTGGTAAATTGGTATCATGCTAATGTAGAATACTCTTTCTTTTGACCAAAGTCGTAGTTTGCAGCTCAATAACTAGAATTTTTTACTGTTTTGCTAGGGTACATATTTGCTGGGCAAATATATGCTTTTCATCGTATGTATCTTGTTTGCTATTCATCTTATTTATCTTGTTAGTTGTGGTTATGCACTCGAAATAAATACTGCTATATTATGGGAACTGTTCCAAAACATATTACTGAGTTGTCAAGGCAATTGACAAATTTATAAGGCCAGACAGGCCACGAGACCGAGTTAGCATCCTAGGTGTGCATACAAGCAAATGGAATGATCTCAAATCTCCCCTAGAGCATTCGAGGTGGTGCTGCTCTTTGACCGAACAACAATGCGGTATTTGGGCTTTTACAAAGTTGAGCCACTGAAACGAGAAGTGATAGCGGTGCATATATTATGTGCAATAGCATCACATTGTCGGTTTTGAGCAGCAGCATAAATACATGACTTAGCATCAGTGGTCCGTCTGAACTGCGGTCGTAAAACCTCAAAGTATTTTCCTTTTAGAAGCAGTGTATGAAATTTATTTAGTTTGTTGACATCTAAGTGGCGCCTTTGCAATCTCATGTGTATCTATTTTGCATATTCCATCATTATTATTTAAAATGGACGGGCGCGGCAACGCGCGCTTTTATGGTCTAGTATATCATATACTAGTATCGACCGAAAAAGAACGAGTCGCTCCGCGTCGCCCCGCGGCGACAGGGGCGACCCCTCCTCCTCCCCGCCTCAGCCCTCCTCCCCCGCCCCTCCCGCTGCCGCCGCCGGGCAAAGCCCGCGCGGTGCCGGCGGCGGTGGCTCTTCTCTGCGCGAGCTGCTGTGGGCCTCGCGGGGCGGTCTGCAACGGCATCGGCGCCCCTCCCCCTCCGGCCGGCGCGGGGCGTGCCACCGGATCCCGGCTAGGTGGCAAAGCGGCACGGCGACCCAGCCACCGGTGCTGGCGCGACCTTGACGTCGGGGCGGCCGTGGCCAGGGGTGGCGGCGGCGGGCCCAGATCTGGGCCGGTGGGCCTAGGTCTGGGCCCCATCTGGGCCTTCGCGGGTTGGAGGGCCAGATGCGGCTGGAGCTGCTGGGTGCGGTCTCCTCCCTGGCTAGCTGTGCTGGTGGTCGGCGCTGGGTAGCTTCGGCGATCGGCGCGGCCCGAAGCCCTGTTCTAGCTGCAGATGTACATTGGCGGGGGGCAGGGACACCTTGCACGGTTCTCTCGGGAGTGCTCCGCTTGACAGAATTTGGGTTCGATGGCTGTGTGGGTGGCGCTTCATCGGAGTGGCGGCGATTCTCGTCGCCACAAGTTGCTTGATTCCCCGGCCAGTCGTGACGCTCGTGGGGACGACGCGTTCCGGAGTTGCGCCTGAAGGACTGGTTGGTCCGCGAGGTTTGGCCTGCAGGGACGCTAGCGTGCACGACGGTGTGTCCGCGAAAGCACCGCAAGGCTACGGCCATTGCCGGCCACGGCGACGTCTTTGGATGTCGTTCACCTTGTTGGAGGGTGGCCATGACACACGTCCTGCCGCTGGTTGCCTCCCCTGGGGCACTGTCTACGGCCTTGCTGACCTGCGTTCTCTCCGAGGTCCTCCTCAGAATACCTCTAGTCGATGCCCTGCGTCTTGCTGTCACTGGCTTCATATAGACGGTGTACCTCCGGTTTGCGCGGCCTCTCTCGTGCCTAGGGTGGCTGTCGGAGAGTGAGTCGTGGCATCGGGGGACAACGGTGGTTCTAAATAGCCGGTGGTTGTCCTGATGGCAGGTGCAAAGCCTTTGGCTTTCCTTGGGGTGGGGTTAAGACTTCCGCGAAAGCATTGCACGGCTCCCTTGTGCCGACAACGGCGACGCTCGTGAGCGCCGTTCCCCTTCCTGGAGGCGTTGTCGTGAAGTTCTTCCCCCTTCGAACTCTGGAGGCTCGTATGCTCACTTGCGCCGTTAGCCAGCTCCCTCGGTGATGGTGGTCCTCTGCAAGGCGGCCTTAGGCCGATTCAGTTTGGTGCGGCTCCACGGAGTGGCGGCTCGTTGCTTGAAGTTCCAGTAGAGCCGCCGATGTTTAGCTGTAGTCTTGGGCGCCCTTGTATCTTGGTTTAGGCTATAGCTTTGCATCGCTTGTGCTTGTATCGTTAGCTGGTAACCCCAGTTTTGTTTCTCTTTCTTTCCTTCGGTTGTTTCGTTGTATCGGTGTACTCCTGGCCGGTTGATGGCTTTGTTAATTCAAAGTCGGGCTCATCGATCCTTCTGTTTAAAAAAATATACTAGTATCATATACATGATACTAGTTCATGACGCAGTATTGTAGTTTTATTATATTTAATATTTGTAAAATATTAATATAAAATTGTATACATGATGTATTTGCTATTATATTTTTTAATTTTTACGTGTTATGATATGGTATCTACCTGTGATATTGTAGCACTCTCACCTCTCTCATTAATTGTTGTGTCACATTAGATATTTTCCATCACATCATGCATAATACCCTCCTGCCCATAATATGATGCGCATAATTTTTCGTGCAAGTCAAAGTTTGTAAAGTTTAATCAAGAATATAGGAAAAAACAAAAAAAACATCTACGATACCAAATGCATATAATAACAAAATATATTTCATGTTTCATGGCAATTCTAATAATATTAATTTGATATTGTATATATTCATATTTTTATCATTATACATGGTTAAACTTATATTTTTGGGTAGGAGGAAGTACTACCTATGATGTTCTCATCGTGGCTAGTCTTATAATTACTTAATTAATTGACAATCATTGCCTATTGGCTAATTCTTTTTCTCTGTGTGCCAGACCTGATGGTGATTTGCTGGATATGGACGGACCAGGGTTGGATTTTCTTCGATAAAATAAAAATACTCTAAATGAAAATCTGCATCCACAGAATACAACCGTGAAAGGTTCAAATGTTCAATGCATAAAGCCATGCACACAACCTAAATAGGTATTCACAAAACACTCAAATAAAAATCATGCTGTTTCACAAATGAAGAAATTTGACTAAGATAATAGAAGACCGATGCGAAGACTGAGCTATCATTAATCCTGGAGCGGAAGAAATCTTGTTTAAAAGAAAACATACTTCCTCTGTTCACTACTCTAATGTAGAACTTCCCTACTATATTAGTGAACAGATCAGAAAGTATTATTTCTAGGGAGTCAAAGTGTGAAACATAAACTTCGCAGATCGTAAGCCACATTGAAAATTGCTTAACTGTTTCATCGGTGTGAGGAAAAGCGACATTCTTTGCTCACATGTCAGCTAAGCCTCACAAGATTGTTCCCTAAACATTGAGGATGACTGAATATTGTTCTTCTTCTTTGGAACTTGGAAGACAGGCAGGAGCAAAGCAAATTGAAGGGGGATGCCTTTTCGTGGCAAAGGTGCACGATCAGGAATCAGATTCTCACTTCACAGCCACCTTGCCTTTCCTTCCACGAAAACTCAGAAAGAAAAACACGGGAGTGCCTTTCCTTGTGCTCTTCCTTGATTCAGCAGATCGTGATGCCGAGTTAAGTGCTGAACTGACAGCAGTTTTGTTTTCGACAGAAGGCTCGAGCGACAGCAGTTTTCTGGATCATCAAAAATTATCCGATTGCTTGAAACAGCAGATCCTAATGCCTGAGTTAAAGTGCCGAGCTAGTAACAAGAATGAGCTTTAATGAACCTTTCATCATCATCAAAATTAGTAAGGATTACATTTGTACAGCGAGTACCGAATACCGCTCTGAAAGAGGGAGAGAGAAAAAAAACATGGCACACGACGCGGTCCACCACGCGTGTACTCCGCCGCGCCCATCACCCGGAAAGCACGCCTCCAGCGGCGGCGAGGCGCCCGTACGACGCCTCCCGCCGCACGGCCGCGCCGGCGACGCTGGTCCCGGCGGCCTCGTGCCGACGCTTCTCGCGGCCGACGCCGCCTTCCACGCCGGCGTCGTCCTCCCGGGTCGGCATCTCGGCGCGGCACAGGGGGCAGGTGCTCCGGATCCCGAGCCAGGGCGCGATGCATCCGGCGTGGTACCAGTGCGCGCAGGGCAGGCGCACGACGGCGTCGGCGACGGCGATCTCGTCGGTGCACACCGCGCAGACGGTGCCGGCCACGCCCGGCGGCGCGCGCACGGCCGGCGGGGGCTTCCGCGCCGGCGCCGGCGCCGGCTCCTCCGCGGGGGGCCGGGGGTGGTCGACGGGGAAGGACTCGTCGTCTACGTGGTCGACGACGAGCGGGTTCCGGCCGAGGATGGAGGAGAGCAGGTACCGCGCGGTGATCCAGTCGTCGTCCATGTCCAAGAACGTACCTTTACTGGTGCTGGGGATCTGAGAGGCAGGGGGAGAGGAAGAGAAGGGAGAAGGTTTGGGATGAGCCCTGGAGGGGATTAAATAGGCTTCTTCCTCTGCTACTAGTACTGAAGTTTGTCCCTTTCTCGTCTCAATTTGTCTTAGCCAGAGAGTAGTTAACGATTCTGTTAGGCGTACGCCGCGTTCATCTATATATCCTTTTATCTTATCCTGGTTTAGCCTCACGTGGTGGAACGGATAACATCATGGCACACTCATTGCTGACGTGACGATCAAAGCGACTCGTGCTACTACAAGAGTTTGTGAATTTCAAACCTCAATAGATAGAGAAAATCCATAACTTGATTCAGGGTACGATTGACTTGAAGTGTTGCAGGGTCTGAACTCTGATGTGGTGTATGTATCCCTAGACAAGAGTCAAGAAGGCGAGCAAACGTGGAGGCCGAAACGCAGATCAGAATTGGTGGTAGTAGACGATCGTTGACAGTGCAGTGAGTAGGAGTCGTGGGGGGAGATAAGGAGGGGACGCGTAATAGCCGGACCAGATAATGAGATAAGCCAGCCGTTACGTCTTCTCCTTTGGCTCTCTCGGTGAGTGACGATGCACAATGCGTCCATGCGTGCGTGCCGTGGAGGGGCTAGGTACTATCCGGCTCAATTCTATGGGCGTCGAGGATGATGGGCGCACGCAGAGTCCAGACGGGAGCGAGGACAACTCTACGAGCGCATGGAGCCGTGGCCAGCAGAGTCCAGGCCAACTTGTTGAGGAACCGATAACTTTGGTGCTTTCCGTATCGCTGACGTGTACACTTATCTTGGCCACCGTGGATAAGTGAACCAAAACTTTTACGTAATTTAGCTCGGGATGTGGAGGTCTTATAGAGTTCTTAATCCCAGTTCTTTTATTTTGGGTACCAACGCCGTTCGTCGCGATTTTTTTTATCATATCGTCGATATGGAAAATATCTTGCAGAGCGCAGCTTGTGCGAATGCCAAGCCACATAGGACGAATCCTAGGATCTTACCTTCATGCTTATGAACATGGTATTCAAACATTTTATCATGATAGACCTGGTCTAAGAATACAAACTTTATATCGGCAGCCTTGTTTGGCTTACGCACTGGTTGAAGTTGTCGAGTTCTTGCTTTACCTGAAGCCTATCCACCTCATCAAGCATCTCTAGCCAATCATAACTTGCCATGTCATTTGAGTCTCCCACATCATCTCCACCATGTCATCCACCGTAACACAGCAAAAATAATTACTTTATGATTCTCTCCTGTCACACCCATGTAGTCCCTCCGCATGTTCAGTTTATGTACCTCTGAATAGTAACCGAAAGCCATCAATCTCCATTATCTTCTTTAATTACCTGGCAATCAAACTCCTATTCACTTCTCTAATGGCTGCCCTTACACCTGCGGACGTACCCACCACCAGACCCATGTCTGCTCATCTTCCTCATAACCCACCGCGTCATTTGTGCTCAATCGCTATTTATCTCCCTCCGCATCATTCCGTGCTCTATCTCAGTGCATCGACTATCTCCATGGCATTAGAGCGCAAAACCTTTTTAGTGGAAGGAACTCTACTGCAGCAACCACCGACAGGATCCTCCAGAACCAAATCCGAGTTGCCGCCGATGTAGCCGTGCAGTTCCAGGACGACGAAGAAGCGAATCCGTGTGGTCGTCGTCGTGGTCGTGCAGTTTCACAACGACTAAGAACTGAATCCGAGGTCATTCTTCAAGCAGCCACCGGTCAATTCAATGGTCTTCTTCACTCATCTATACGTTTGAGAATTCTGGTGTAGATCCGTTCACTTTGGATGAAGCATGGCCACGGGCTTTGCCCACAATACAGTTTTGAGCTGATCTATGTGAAGATAGAGAGAAGCAGGTAATTAAACGTGCTCTCATTGTGGTTTTATGGTTTGTACGACTGTACCAGATTTGTTCTATGAAAAGTAGCATTGCGATTTATTTAATTCATAGGATTGATGATTCATGTGCACACATCTTTTGATATATAGCAGTACTTATTTTCATTTCATCTAGGCATTTTACATATACAACGCAGTGATAAAAATGTATAAAATGTCAGTTCCACTTCTCATGCTACAAATTTTATTAGTCGTGTTAATTAGCATGGGCAGATGTACTGTAATTTTTGTCGCAACGCAGTGATAAAAATGTATAAAATGTCAGTTCCACTTCTCATGCTACAAATTTTATTAGTCGTGTTAATTAGCATGGGAAGATGTACTGTAATTTTTGTCGCCGCTACCTGTCTCTCCAAGTTTTCATTGCAACATAACATTCTTATCATCCCTACTGTCGAGATGGACTACTCCAAGATCGAAAACTCATCGCCTCACACTGCTTCCGCATTTCATCTCCATTCATCAATCGGCAGAACCACACGTGGCCGTCCTACAAAAGCAATGGAAATTTCAGGCGTGTTGGCACAGCTGATCATCAGGTCAATTCTATGCCGTTGGGTGTTTGATTTCTATTTTGAGGAGAGGCAAAGCGCGGGCACGGCAACATCCTCCGCCATTTCATCATCTGTTGGTCCCTGCCAAGATGCTCTCAATCAGTTGACAACAGCAGCCTCTCTGATCCAGTTCAAATGTAAGTAAGCAAGTTGTGCTAAAATATTTAAGCTAGAAAAGCACCAAGCTATGTTCCACTCCAATGCACCTCGACAGTCTATATATCAAGCAGAACCTCCTGTTGCTGGTGCTGGTCGTCAAGCATTGTTTCATTGTCTGCCAACTCATTAGTGTCTTACGTATATAATTATGCATGACCATGAGATTGGTAAGGAGATCTCAGTTCTTTTATCTATCTATAAAGTACTTTTTCATTCTTTTTTTAGATGTGACTCCTCACGTCTTAAATCTCGATCTATGGCGGGTTTCAACACAATTAATTAACCATAATTTTCTGTACATACTGTACCTACAACAAGGACAATTGACTTAATTTTATTTCAAAAAATCATTTAGCTATGCAGGTCAATTTAATTAGTATACACCAACCCTACAATAATATTTGTGGCCTACATGTAAATCAAACATTCTCATGTTTTGTCAAGTAAAAAATTTAGAGGGAATATCTACGAGAAAAATGATCCAGTGTGGCAAAGGTAAAGCGTTTAATTTTTAAATATTTTTATGTTATTTTTTGCCTATGTATTTATTTGGTAAATTTAGTAGAATTATTACTTTTACTATAACATAATGTCTAATACAATACCCGCAGCAACGCGCGGGGTATCATCTAGTTGAAGCTATGTTTGGGTACTTCGAGCATAGACTCAAAAGGACTTCATGACCCACTCTACAGCATCCACGTTAGCACTGGACTAACCGTGACAACCCAACCAAGTGTGAGCCAACTGTTTAGCCCACATGATAGAACCGGCCAGATCTATAAATTAAACGGGTCAAATACACTGTTACAATCCAATTTCATCTTGGTAATACTGGGCCAAAACCCACTATTGTACCCACGACGGGCCGCAAGAGCCTCCCCTGGCAGGGACCAGTGACAAATTTCGTATTTTGGGTGACAAATATTTGTGTCACCTTTAACCATATTCGTTGACAAAAGTTTTACCGTCATCGAAAATAGAATTTTCCATGAGGAAATATTGTGTACTGTCACGTCTGATTTTCTATGACAGAGCTTTGGTGACGATCCTCGTGACCGTCAATTTTTGTCACGGGCATATTTTCGGTGACGAAAGGGTCGTGTCACCAAATATCGTTTATGTTGTTGTGACCTCTCGTGGCGCCATGAAACCTATCTGATCATGGCCATGGCGAACGAGAGCTCGAACAAGAGAAAACCAACGAGTTTAGACGAGAAGGATTTAGAAATTATAATCGTTGCTCGGGGTATCCTTCTTTCAGGCGCAGTCGTACGAATCATCCGCCATGGTCGTTGTCGCGGAACGTCCAAGGTGAGGTGCAACAAAGGGGAACGATGAGTATGGTAGCACGGATGAAGTGGCGTGGACTACGTGCGAGTACAAGGCAACCGACCAGGTCCAGAACATTAATTGCAATTAGTTGGGGTGTTTTTGTTAATTTCTCGAATCGCAGTCTACGAGCAACGAAATCGATATCTCTTCGATCTGAGGGGGGTTTTGCAAAATGAAAAATCCAACGTTGCACCATTCGTACTCTTTTGTATGAATATGCAAACGCTTGACAAGTTGGTGTACCACCCTGCTTCCATTTTCAAGTTTGTGTACTAATATGCTACTAACGTCCAAGTTCATATATCCCAGATGTTACTCTTTTGTATGAATATGCAAACGGCTTGACAAGTTGGTGTACCACCCTGCCTCCATTTTCAAGTTTATGTACTAATTTGCTACTAACGTGCAAGTTCATATATCCCAGATGTTCATACCTCAAATAACAAAGAGTGGAACGCTTCTTTTCTCCCCCTCTCCTCTCTCAGTGAGGAACAGTAGATCGAGAGTCTTCCACTGTGAGTTGGGCCTCTCCGGTGTCCTCTCCGCCGGATTAGCCGGACAGAGCTGGACATGGAGCAGCGCCAGAGTAGATAGTAGTTGTTTTAGTGTTTGTGTCTTGTCCTTTATGGAGTTTTGGAGTCGGTCGCCGGATCCCATCAGCCGGATCGGGCGCATTCTCTGCTTCATCTTCTTCGTTGGCCTGCTATGGTGGCAGGAGCTGTCGCTTGCGACGGATTTGGAGCGAGACATCTCCATCAATAAGGTCGTCTGCCCCAACTACTGGAGGCTCATCGTCTTGGTGCTCTCCCGCGGCACCGGTCGCTCACTAGTGAAGCTCTGTGTCAAGCTTTCAAGGTGGAAGTTGGGCGAGCATGGTGGGTTTGGTGAGGCCTTCAATAAGCGAGCTATGGTGATTCTCTTCTTGGGCTGGAATTCCTTTGTCCTTCTTCTCCTTCTAGCCTGCCGTGGTGGCGAGGGGATTGAGAGGTTCGGCATGGTGGGCTTCAGTTCTGAAAGGAATCAGGGGAAATCATGTGTTGCAAATCTTCGGAGTTCATCCTTGGTTGCTTTTCTGCAACGACCAACTCAAAGTGCTGGCGGGCAGCATCTCCGAGCCTTGACGTTGTTGGTGCGTCAGGTATCTGATCAACCTCCATGGAGGAGGCCCTTCGATGATTTCCAGCCGGCGTTCAACGCTCTCGCTGCTCCAAGTGGTTACAGCCCCGGAGCTGCTGAGGGTGGCCGGAGTTGGAGATCGAGTTACAGTGGTGGAGATGTTGGGTCCGATTGCTTTTATTGTAATCTCTGTGAGGACTACTTTGTATTTTTGTTTTTTTCTTTGGGTTCCTCTGTAAGTTGTACCCCACCGACAGGAATGAAAGCAGCTAGGCCCTTCTGGGCCTTCCCCTTATTCAAAAAAAAAAAAAAAACAAAGAGTGCGACGCGCGGCCGGGTCCCAGTGGACGCGCAACCTGGAAAACCTTCCATGCAGTAGAGGCTCGTGGGCCGTAAAAGTCCATTATGCCCAAACAAACGACGGGTCCGGTTTTGGAATATGAGTTGGCAATTCGGTTTGTCGCCGCCCACTCAGAATATCCCTTGCATTTTTGGCGTTCCCTTCCAAAGAAGCACCAACACACGTAAGCTTGCGATCTACGCTGGGTCTTTCCGAGTTCGTATCGTACTTGGTCGGCTCGAGCCTCCTCCATATAATGTCTGAATCCCTCTCAACATCGCCTAGCATTCTTGTTGTAAGACTTGTATAGTACTCTGCCCTACGCGACCTCGCAACCATGGTAGCACTTCCCGCTCGCGACATTGCTGACGACGACCAGGACCAGCACGTCGCCGGGGCCGAGGGAACGGCCACCATCGCGTCCCGGGTCGCCTCCATCTGCGCCATGCTCGACGAGCACGACGTCGCCGAGACACCCATGAGCTCCCGGCAGGTCGAAGAAATTTCTGCCATGATCGACGACATCGCCACCGCCGCGGCCTCGGAGTCAGAACGGACGACGACCGGAGACAGCAAGAGGACGAGCAACAAGACTCCGGGGTGCATGCGCAGCACCTGCTGCTACGAGAAGCTTGGCAAGATAGGAGAGGGTTCGGCCGCTGTCGTGACCGAGGCGCGACACCTTACGACCGGCCAGACCGTCGCCATGAAGGCCATCCACGAATGCTGCCGCTCCGTCTCCGGCGGCGAGCTACTGCGGGAGGCCTGCCTCATGGCCGCCTGCCTCGGCCACCCCTCCATCGTCGCCCTCCACGGCCTCGCGCGCGCCCCGGACACGGAAAACGAGTACGACTACTCCCTCGTCATGGAGCACGCCGGGCCGTCCATGGACCGCATCCTGCGCGACCACATGGCCTGCACCGGCTGGCCGTTCTCGGAGCCCGAAACGCGCCAAGTCATGGTACAGCTTCTATCCGGCGCGGCGGAGATCCACAAGCATAGCATTGTCCACCGCGACATCAAGCCAGAGAACATCCTCGTCGACGGCGCAGGCAACGTCAAGATCGGCGACTTCGGGTCGGCGATGTCGGTTGGCGGGGGCCAGATCAGCGCCGACGCGTACTACGCCGCCGGAACGACCACGTACAGCGCGCCGGAGATGCTGCTGGAGACGCCGGGCTACGACGCGCGCGTCGACGCGTGGTCGCTCGGCTGCGTGATGGCGGAGCTGCTCACCGGCGAGGCGCTATTCAACGAGAAGTCTGACTCCGACCAGCTGTGTTTGATCTACGACGTGCTCGGCGTTCCGGGGAAGAAGGCGTGGAAGCCACACGAGTCGTCGTTCGTGGCCAGCAGGGTGCCGCTGTGGCGTCGCGAGCAGCAGCGTCGGCGTCGGAAAGGGCGGTGGCACAGCAGACGGCTGCGCGAGCTGTTCCCCGAGGAGCTGCTGTCCGAGGACGGCTTCAAGGTCCTCAAAGGGCTCCTCACCTGCAACCCCGACAGGCGGCTTACGGCCGCCGCCGCGCTCAAACTTCCGTGGTTCGCTGACGAAGACAATGCTCCGGTGAAGAACTACGCGGCAATGTGAGAATGAGAATCATGTAAACATTTTTTTTTGCTTCTTTGTTCGGAATTGTTGGTGTTTGAGGCGCATGTGCCCACATCGACCACCACCTTGTACAACTTGCTATATGCCCTGCAGATTAACAGCGAAACGCAAGCCTCCTGGGTAGCAAGAGTTGATAGATCTGGATTGTTTGTCGAGCACTCGAGTTGTCCATAGTTTTCTCTGCTGTTGTTTGTAATGTTTGGTTGGATCCGATGGCTTTGCCGACTGTCTTTCCTGGCTGCTTGTTTCCCAGGTTATTCTTGTTGAGCTTTACTAAAAGGTAGATTGGGAATAGATTGGAGAGAAGTTGTGTGATTCAGCCACATGTGTCTGCAAATATAGCTTGTAAAAAATCCTTTAACTTGCATAGTATTCATGTGTTGGCTCTTTTGGTTAGAACGTTTGGACAAAATTTATGGTATTTACAGTTGGTTCATACTCTTCACTGTCTGCTTCCTGGGAAAGATTGCCTAATCAGGTAAAAATATAGTCGATTTGCAGTACTGAGCGATCATTTAAAATGAGTTACTCATAGTGATGATGATTATAATGAAGGCATTGGACATACTACTGAAGATCTGTTTATTATTTTGACTAATGTTTCCATGTACTTCACAAATAAGAAACTGTTTTCATTAATGGTTGTGCCACCTGCTCGCCATTGGGCGACTTGTCGAGGCCTTCGGTTTTTGATGATGCGTGTTGGTGTGATGTCAGGGTGTTGGCTCTGTTCATTGACCCCCCTCATCGGTGATGTAGGATTAGCGAGTTGTCGTTAGTTTTGGTGGCTTCGATTCGATCTTTGTAATTTTTCTTGTAAGGTGTTGTGAACAATCTAATAAAAAAGCCGTGGATGCAGAAGCTAGGGTGATATTTCCCCCATTTCAAAAAAAATTAATTGCCAATTTATATAGAGAGAAACTGTAGCAGTGTATAAGACTATTGTGTTGTGTAAGCACTAAGGACTATCTGTAGTTTTGAATGCAGAAGACTAGCAAGCGTTTTGAGCAGCTGTTTGATTCTCTCAATCACAATCAGAGAAGACTAGGGGTAACTTAAGAAGAAACTAGATCATGGATGCGCGCGTTGCCGCGCCCGTCCATCTTGATAAAAATAACAATGTAGTATTTTTTTAAATCCGAAGAGTACAAATATCTGAGAAATTTTCAACATTTCGTGTAGCTTGATGATTATGGCCAAGTGTGAATGTGTGATGCACATTTTGCATGTTTGCATATCTTCATGCGAATGCCAAATTTGTTACAGATTTTCCTACACATTTTACCGTGCACTTTTAGAGTTTACATTATTGTATAAATAGAAAATATGTAGACCTACCATTTTTAAATATTGAAAACAGATTATAATTACAAGTAGATTGCAGAGTCAAAAACAATGTCTAGTACTATTTTATACGGAAAAAATGTGGACAATATTGTTATATGAATTACTTCATAACATACCTGGGGGAAAAACATGTGGAATTTAAACAAGATCATTTTTAGGGGAAAAAGTGAAAGATAGAATTTCCAGACCCATTTGGTTTTAATGGTATGCGCAATAACCCCAAAGATCTCAAAAAAAAAAATCCAACTTATGCATGTATTTTATAAAAGGTATTGGTTGACCTTCCTTTATTTATACAGCAGAAAAATATCCAAAAAAAATGCAAGTGTGTTAGTTATAGAATGTCCTGGAGCCATGTATTTCGAGAAAATCATGTCTGCCATTTGGTTAATGGTAGAACAATCACTTATGTTCACTTTTTTTTTCCCGAGAATCTGCAAACTATATTAACATAAAATTGAGGGCCTTTGATTAGTTACAAACTTATAATTTGACATGGTATGTAAATATTTCGGAAGCTTTTTATTTCGCATGGAGTAGATTAAAGGTACCTAGGATGTAGGTCCAAGGTCATGGAGGGCGGGGTGGCCGATAGCATGGTTCTTTACTAACTGCGGCAAGTTGTTCAAAGAAAGAAGCTGCAAAGTTAATTCCACAAAAGAATGATTTCTTGAAATGTGAGAACACTACTCGAAGAATTTGTAGAGTTACAGTATGCAAGAGTTTAAATACACAGTGATGTAGAAATAGTGGAACCACAAGAACATACATTAGATTCCTGGATACACTGGTTTGACTCTGAAAAATATAATGATGGGCATTACTTTGAAGAATGTAATTTGGCTAAGATATTCAGGTACCAATCTGATAACATGCTGAAGGTGTTGGTGATCTTCTTGGACTTGCTGGTCTCCATTTCCAATTACTAAGAAATTAAAAACATATGCATAGCAATCTTGCAGAAAGCTGAAATGGGATTGGAAACTGATAGAAGACACTTTACCTAATCAACCAGTTGAATATTGTTAAACAGTTAGGCAAGATCTTACAAAATGTTGAAATATGATTGGCAACTGATGAAGACACCATGCCATCAGCACATCATCCAGTTGGGAGTTGCTAAGCAGCTCACTTAAAATGTTTATGTAAGATGTCATGCTGAATTCAAGGCAATAACGAGAATCACAAAGTTATAGTTCCTGAATCCTGTGCCAGAGTACCTGAATCCTATGCCGGATTACCACAATGGTCTTCAACAAGCAACCCCATAAGACTACAAAAGAGATTAGACACAACTCAGTTTCAAATCATTCACACAGGCAAAGAAATAACAGCACAAAATAGCATGCATGACAAGGAGATGCATCAACTGCACCACTCCTAGCTCTCTAAACAAAGATCTTCTGGACATGCATCGGTACAAGTAGTTAAATGTGCTTGAGCTCCTTTGTCTAGTCCCCCTGGTCTGTATATAGTTTACTACAGGAGATGAAGTGATGGAGAAACGGTGCCACAGCACAAATGACATGCCAGTGATTACTCGCGCAAAATAGTAGAATCATGAGCGAGCTTGACAGGAGTAGAAGACATACCATTCAACAGAGAAAATGTTGGAGACTGAAAGAAACTAAAGCTTATTACTTCCCTTGGGGATTCTTCCTCTTATATAATACAAGTAAATGACACATAATGCTACTACATATGAAAGAAAAACCAACCATATATAATTATCAATAGCCTTCAAACTTTGGTAAAGAATGTGTGTGGCCCACTGGCCCTAGAAAAAAGACAGAAAAGGCCTCATATGAGGATGTCATTATGTCAATGTAAAATTTTCAATGTCACATAAATTAAACAGAGTTCGGTGTATCATCTCCTTACATCAATATCAAAAGCCAAAAGGGCAGAAAGTGTGAAGAATTGTTCATGTGAGTGTGTCTAATTCAGCCAAACAATCTTAAAACTTACAACTACTGAATGAAAAGCTGACCCTTAGCAGTGTTTACATGATTCAATACCAATTACGCCAAACCACAGGGAAGAATTCCGCAACACTAAATGCAGAAGCACCACAAAAATTACGCGCACAACAGTTGGGCAAAAAAAGGATAGAGCAAAAAGAAAAGGTACAAACAAAACGAAACTCTGTAGAGTGCAGCAGGCAGCCGTGCCGCATCCTAGCCGTCGCAATGGTTCTTTTGATGTTGATGGAGAAGCGAAATCGCTCGGGGACTGCTTCCATGTCACTGGCGCGCTTCTTCCAAAGACGCAAGGTGGCGCCTCAAGGCCCGCACGTATTTCCTAGAGAAGTGGAACATAAGCATCGACACCTCAGCATCCAATCCCGCGACCTCCACCGCCGATGGCAACCGCGGTATCACCACGGCAAGCCACCGGCTTCAGTCCATATCCCATCTCCTTCGCCACCAGCACTTCATCACCACCGCAAGCACGGCCGCTGCACACTGCCGGGAAAGCAGAAGAAACAAGCCCAAAAGCACACTCCCAAGGATATGGTACGCCGAACGGGCGAAGCGGAAAGACTACAGCCTGATCCGTGACCGAATCGTCCAACACGCCGCCGCCACTGCGGGATGGACGCGGCAACGCACGCCTAGTGTTTCTGATAATTAAAGAAGCAAATCATTTTCCCATTGCATATAAAGAGAACTACTGAAGCAATCTTTAACGGGAAAAACAAACCGAGATTTAATTACTGATATGCTTAGAAATATAGCCCTATGCCCCTATAGATGAACATGTACCTTGCGATCATAGCTTCACAATATGGCAAAGCATATTACTTATAGCTATATAATATTTTGGATATTAGTAAGCAAATCCACAGAGATAGCATTTGAAACAAAATTGAACCGTCCATATTAATTTGCAGTGGTGAGAATACGTCCACTACCAGCTCTTTCTGCAATGAAATTGCACTTTGCCTTCCTCTTCAGAGTTCATACGGCTTACACAAAAACTGCAAAAAGGGACAACGAGCGAAATAAAATCCCCTGAAATCGGATCTAAAAGTCTAACCAGGGAGAAGACTCGTGGCCCGTTACCATATTCAAGTGCAGAAATATTAAAATTCAAGTATATGCATTACCCTCACCATGTCATCTATCCAGGCTGTGGCGGAGTAGACAGCATCGGTAATGTCAGCACAAAGGAGAGAATGCCCATGGGAGCTTGTGGAAGACGCGTCATCGCGATGCCGGATTACCAATGACAAGTAGACGGAGCACAAACTTCTCAAGGCCCTCACTTGCACATCCGCCGACACAGCCTCCTCCTCTTCACCTCCACCGCCAAATCATACATAAATCGACCACCGCCTGCTATCGAGAAAGTTGAAGAAAGGGGAGACTATACAGATGGAGCGGCACCACAGAGCTAACCTGCACTAGGGAGGCATTTCACCGCCGCCGCCCGAGCGCGGCTGGGTTTTGGAGGCCAAGCTGCCTCAGCCCTCAGTGCCTCCCACCTCCGCCCCCTTCCATCGCCCGGCGAATCAGGCGTGTCGGCTGGCAACGAAGACTCGAAGAGGCAACATGTCCCTGAAGAAAACTCTTCTCTAGCTAGATCCTGCCGAAGGCCCAGTTGGCCCAGTTAACCACAGGTCGCCCAAGTCTATGTCGGGAGTAGCAGCCCAGTAACGATGGGCTGACCTGAACAGATGGATGGCACGGTAAAAGAAAGCAGAACCACTCGACCAGAAGATCTCGGATGTTGACACGCACGATTGTACGGCTGCGGGCGTTAAATTGCTGTGGTGGCTTGTAGGTAGTTCCATTTTACTGTTGCTCAATAATAGATTTGGAATTGACCAAGTGACAATATGTCTGATTTGCAAACGTAAGGTATGTCCGCAAGTATTTCTGGGCACATGCATGTAGTTTGGAGTTTCGACAACCTGAAAAACATACATTCCAAAAATATGATATATATGTGAGAATCGGAGCCTAGCCTATCACTTATATATTGGCCGATATATTTTACTTGGCCTAAAAATACAAAAATAGCTTCGTAGTAACATTGTTACCTCTGAAATTGTTTACCGTTTGAAAACCTTAAATTATATATGCATTTTCCTGAAAATGAAGATACAATAGGTCATTTTTACCTTCACATTATTTTTGGGGCTGTTGCCTTCAACGGAAATATATAATTGATAGTGTTTTACTGCCATATGTTTATAGTTTTAACAAAGAGAATGAAATGAGTCATATTTCTTTGGTTTTACTTTTCAAAGGAGAGGAAAGCACTGGTATACTGATCATCATACGATGAGGGCGGATGATATGCCGATTTTTTTATGGGCGGATGTTAAGCCGGTTTGTTGAGCTTAGTTGTGTAGTCATATGGTCCATGCACATCCATCACCACATTTTTGTTTCTAATAATATATGTTCTGTAATATATGGCCTAGGAAATGGTGTATGCGTGTTCACATCGGGTTGAGGGACAAGAAAGCAGAAGGTAAAAATACATATAATTCTTTTATGTTTTCTTTTTTGCTGTTTTGTGACAACATTAATAGAATGTATTTCCCGTTGCAACTTACGGGCAATTTTCCTATACGGTATGACTGTGAGTTTCAAAAAAATGTTAGGTAAACATTTGATGATTTTGAATGACTTGTTTTTTGGCGTAAAAGATTGTCCTTTGTAGTATCGGCCGCCGGGTGTACCAGGTTAGAAAAAGTTTCGATCACTGTGTTTTGTTGATATTTTCTTAAAACTACCCCCCCCCTCAAAATTAATTGACTCATATTTGGTATGTACACACTAAAATGTGTCTAGATACATGCGAATCTAGACAAATCTGGGTCAATTAATTTGAAATGGAGGGATATATATATATATAGATACTAATTGTTTTATTGGAAATATATCAAAAAAATTATTAGTAAAAATCCATAATCATGCAAGTCATCATGTGGTCTCTGCATGTTAAATTTCATGAAATGCTTCACGGAATATTTTGTTCGACACTCCTGAACATATACATATGTATTTGACACCATATTGATACGTCCCAAATGTATCTATAATTTCTTATGTTCCATGCTACTTTTATGATGATACTCACATGTTTTATACACATTATATGTCATTATTATGCATTTTCCGGCACTAACCTATTGACGAGATGCCGAAGAGCCGATTCTGTGTTTCTGCTGTTTTTGGTTTCAGAAATCCTAGTAAGGAAATATTCTCGGAATTGGACGAAATCAACGCCCAGGGTCTTATTTTTCCACGAAGCTTCCAGAAGATCGGAGGAGATACGAAGTGGGGCCACGAGGAGATGCCACACTAGGGCGGCACGGCCCAGGCCCTGGCCGCGCGGCCCTAGCGTGTGGGTCCCCCGTGACGCCTCCTGACCTGCCCTTCCGCCTACTTAAAGCCTTCGTCGCGAAACCCCCAGTACCGAGAGCCACGATACGGAAAACCTTCCAGAGACACCGCCGCCGCCAATCCCATCTCGGGGGATTCAGGAGATCGCCTCCGGCACCCTCGCCGGAGAGGGGAATCATCTCCCGGAGGTCTCTTCATCGCCATGATCGCCTCCGGATCGATGTGTGAGTAGTCCACCCCTGGACTATGGGTCCATAGCAGTAGCTAGATGGTTGTCCTCTCCTCATTGTGCTATCATGTTAGATCTTGTGAGCTACCTATCATGATCAAGATCATCTATTTGTAATGCTACATGTTGTGTTTGTTGGGATCCGATGAATATTGAATACTATGTCAAGTTGATTATCAATCTATCATATATGTTGTTTATGTTCTTGCATGCTCTCCGTTGCTAGTAGAGGCTCTGGCCAAGTTGATACTTGTGGCTCCAAGAGGGAGTATTTATGCTCGGTAGTGGGTCCATGCCTCCATTAAATCTGGGATAGTGACAGAAAGTTCTAAGGTTGTGGATGTGCTGTTGCCACCAGGGATAAAACATCGATGCTTTGTCTAAGGATATTTGTGTTGATTACATTACTCACCATACTTAATGCAATTGTCTGTTATTTGCAACTTAATACTGGAGGGGGTTCGGATGATAACCTGAAGGTGGACTTTTTAGGCATAGATGCATGCTGGATAGCGGTCTATGTACTTTGTCGTAATGCCCTGATTAAATCTCATAGTACTCATCATGATATATGTATGTGCATTGCTATGCCTTCTTTATTTGTCAATTGCCCAACTATAATTTGTTCACCCAACATCTGTTTATCTTATGGGAGAGACACCACTAGTGAACTTGGACCCCAATCCAATTCTTTACATCTGAAATACAATCTACCGCAATTATTCTTTACTGTTCTTCGCAAACAAACATCATCATCCACACTATACATCTAATCATTTGTTTACAGCAAGCCGGTGAGATTGACAACCTCACTGTTATGTTGGGGCAAAGTACTTTAATTGTGTTGTGCAGGTTCCACGTTGGCGCCGGAATCTCTGGTGTTGCGCCGCACTACACTCCGCCACCAACAACCTTCACGTGTTCCTTGACTCCTACTGGTTCGATAACCTTGGTTTCTTACTGAGGGAAACTTACTGCTGTGCGCATCACACCTTCCTCTTGGGGTTCCCAACGGACGTGTCAACTACACGCAGCAAGTAAATTTCTGGCACCGTTGCCGGGGAGATCAAGACACGCTGCAAGGGGAGTCTCCCACATCCAATCTCTTTACTTTGTTTTTGTCTTGCTTTACTTTACTTTATTTACTGTTTTGTTTGCTCTCTATATCAAAAACACACAAAAAAATAGTTGCTAGTTTTACTTTATTTACTGTCTTGTTCTCTATATTGAAAACACAAAAAAATTAGTTACTTGCATTTACTTTATTTAGTTTGCTTTATTTACTACTGCTAAAATGGGTACTGTTGAGAATACTAAGTTGTGTGACTTCACTAGCACAAATAATAATGATTTCTTATGCACATATATTGCTCCACCTGCTACTACAGCAGAATTCTTTGAAATTAAACCTGCTTTAGTAAATCTTGTTATGAGAGAGCAATTTTCTGGTGTTAGTTCTGATGATGTTGCTGCCCACCTTAATAATTTTGTTGAACTATGTGAAATGCAAAAGTATAAGGATGTAGATGGTGACATTATAAAATTAAAATTGTTTCCTTTCTCCTTAAGAGGAAGAGCTAAAGATTGGTTGCTATCTCTGCCTAGAAATAGTATTGATTCATGGACTAAATGTAAGGATGCTTTTATTGGTAGATATTATCCTCCCGCTAAAATTATATCTCTGAGAAGAAGCATAATGAATTTTAAGCAATGAGATAATGAACATGTTGCTCAAGCATGGGAGAGAATGAAATCTTTGGTGAAGAATTGCCCTACCCATGGACTAACTACTTGGATGATCATCCAAACCTTCTATGCATGATTGAATTTTTCTTCACGGAACCTATTGGATTCAGCTGCTGGAGGTACCTTTATGTCCATTACTTTGGGGGCGGCAACAAAGCTTCTTGATGATATGATGACAAATTACTCTGAATGGCACACGGAAAGAGCTCCACAAGGTAAGAAGGTAAATTCTGTTGAAAAAACCTCCTCCTTGAGTGATAAGATTGATGCTATTATGTCTATGCTTGTGAATGGTAGATCTAATGTTGATCCTAATAATGTTCATTTAGCTTCATTGGTTGCCCAAGAAGAACATGTTGATGTGAACTTCATTAGAAGTAATAATTTCAACAACAATGCTTATAGGAATAATTCTGGTAACAACTATAGGCCATATCCTTCTGCTAATGGTAATAGTTATGGTAATTCTTATGGGAATTCATACAATAATAATAGGAGTGTACCCCCTGGTCTTGAAGCCATGCTTAAAGAATTTATTAGTACACAAACTGCTTTTAACAAATCTGTTGAGAAAAAGCTTGATAAAATTGATATTCTTGCTTCTAAGGTTGATAGACTTGCCTCTGATGTTGATCTTTTAAAATTGAAAGTTATGCCTAATAAGGATATTGATAATAAAAATGTTACTAATGCCATCCAAGTTCGAATTAATGAGAATATTAGATTGATGGCTGAATTGCATGCTAGGTGGGGAAGAGAAGAAAACGAAAAACTTGCTAAAGAGAATAATGTAGCTAAAGTTTGGACTATCACCACCACTAGTAATGATAATGCTTCACATGTTGCTACACCTCCTACTATCAATGGTAAAATAATTGGTGTTGGCAATGTTTCTACTCCTAGTGCAAAGCGTGCAAAATTGCCTGAAACTGCTAAAACTGCTGAAACTGATAAAACTGCTGAAATTTTTCAAAATATTGGGGACAATGATCCCATTGTTGTAGATCATAATGATTTTGATTTTGATGATTGTCACATCTCTGAAGTTATAAAGTCCTTACAAAAACTTGCTAAAAGTCCCAATGCCAGTGCTATAAATTTGGTCTTTACAAAACATATTACAAATGCTCTCATAAAGCTAGAGAAGAGAAACTAAAACTTGAAACCTCTATTCCTAGGAAGTTAGAAGATGGTTGGGAGCCCATCATTAAGATGAGGGTCAATGATTTTGATTGTAATGCTTTGTGTGATCTTGGTGCAAGTATTTCTGTTATGCCTAAGAAAGTTTATGATATGCTTGACTTGCCACCATTGAGAAATTGTTATTTGGATGTTAATCTTGTTGATAATGTTATAAAGAAACGTTTGGGGAGAATTGATAATGTTCGTATTATGGTTAACAATAACCTTGTCCCCGTTGATTTTGTTGTCTTGGATATTGAATGCAATGCATCTTGTCCCATTATATTGGGAAGACCTTTTCTTCGAACTGTTGGTGCTACCATTGATATGAAAGAAGGTAATATTAAATATCAATTTCCTCTTAAGAAAGGTATGTAACACTTCCCTAGAAAGAGAATGAAGTTACCTTATGATTCTATCATTAGAACAAATTATGATGTTGATGCTTCGTCTCTTGATAATACTTGATTCACACTTTCTGCGCCTAGCTGAAATGCGTTAAAAAAAAAGCGCTTATGGGAGACAACCCATTATTTTACTTCTACACTTTATGTTATATTTGAGTCTTGGAAGTTGTTACTACTGTAGCAACCTTTTCTTATCTTTATTTTATTGCATTGTTGTGCCAAGTAAAGTCTTTGATAGTAAAGTCAATACTAGATTTGGATTACTGCGCATGAACAGATTTCTAGCTTTCACGGAATTGAGCCGCCCCTGCTGTAGAAAATTTATTAAATGCTGCCAATTTACGTGCGTGATCCTCAGATATGTACGCAACTTTCATTCAATTTGGGCATTTTCATCTGAGCAAGTCTGGTGCCTCTAAAAAATTCGTCTTTACAGACTGTTCTGTTTTGACAGATTCTGCCTTTTTATTTCGCATTGTCTGTTTTGCTATGTTTGATGGATTTCTTTGTTCCATTAACTTTCAGTAGATTTTTGCAATGTCCAGAAGTGTTAAGAATGATTATGTCACCTCTGAATATATGAATTATGCACTGACCCTCTAATGAGTTTGTTTCGAGTTTGGTGTGGAGGAAGTTTTCAAGGGTCAAGAGAGGAGGATGATACAATATGATCAAGAAGAGTGAAAAGTCTAAGCTTGGGGATGCCCCCGTGTTTCATCCCTGCATATTTTAAGAAGACTCAAGCATCTAAGCTTGGGGATGCCCAAGGCATCCCTTCTTCATCGACAACTTATCAGGTCACCTCTACTCCTCTAGTGAAACTATATTTTTATTCTGTCACATCTTATGTGCTTTATTTGGAGCGTCTGTTTGTTTTTGTTTTTGTTTTTGTTTGAATAAAATCGGATCCTAGCATTCTTTGTTTGGGAGAGAGGCACGCTCCGCTGTTTCGTATGAACACATATGTTCTTAGCTTTATCTTTAATGTTCATTGCGAAAGTTGAACTACTTCATTCATTGTTATATGGTTGGAAACGGAAAATGCCGCATGTGGTAAATGGTATAATGTCTTGAATAATTTTATACTTGGCAATTGTTGTGCTCATATAGATCATGTTTAAGCTTTTGCATCATGTACTTTGCACCCATTAATGAAGAAATACATAGAGCTTGTTAAGATTTGGTTTGCATGATTGATCTCTAGAGTCTAGATATTTTCTGGTTAAGGTGTTTGAACAACAAGGAGACAATATAAAGTCTTATAATAATTACAATATGTTCATATGTGAGCTTAGCTGCACCTTTTATACTCGAGTTTGCTTCAAACAACCTTGCTAGCCTAGCCTTGTATTGAGAGGAATTCTTCTCATGCATCCAAATCTTTGAGACAATAACCATGCCATTTGTGTCCACCATACCTACCTACCACATGGTATTTCTCTGCCATTCCAAAGTACATTACTTGAGTGCTACCTTTAAAAATTCTATCCTTTGTCTTTGCAATATATAGCTCATGGGAAAAATAGCCTTAAAAATTATTGTGGTGAAGAATATGTACTTATGTGTCTTATTTCTTAATAAGTTGCTTGTTGAGCGGTAACCATGTTTCTGGGGACGCCATCAACTATTACACCTTTGTTGAATATCATGTGAGTTGCTATGCATGTTCGTCTTGTATCGAAGTAAGGGCGATTTTCATGATAAATGGTTTGAGTATGCATATTGTTAGAGAAGAACATTGGGCCGCTAACTAAAGCCATGATCCATGGTGGAAGTTTCAGTTTGGACAATTAATCCTCAATCTCTTATGAGAATTTTAAGCTGTTGTTGAATGCTTATGCATTAAAGAGGAGTCCATTATCTGTTGTCTATGTTGTCCCGGTATGGATGTCTAAGTTGAGAATAATCAAAAGCGAGAAATCCAATGCGAACTTTCTCCTTAGACCTTTGTACAGGCGGTATAGAGGTACCCCTTTGTGACACTTGGTTGAAACATATGCTATGCAATGATAATCCATGTTAATCCAATCTAATTAGGACAAGGTGCGAGCACTATTGGTATACTATGCATGAGGCTTGCAACTTATAGGATGTCTTATACATAACACATATGCTTTATTACTACCGTTGACAAAATTGTTTCTTGTTTTCAAAATGAAAAGCTCTAGCACAAATATAGTAATCCATGCTTCCTCTGCGAAGGGCCTATCTTCTACTTTATTGTTGAGTCGGTTTACCTATTCTTTCTATCTTAGAAGCAAACACTTGTATCAACTGTGTGCATTGATTCTTACATGTTTACCTATTGCACTTGTTATATTACTTTGTGTTGACAATTATCCATGAGATATACATGTTGAAGTTGAAAGCAACCGCTGAAACTTATATCTTCCTTTGTGTTGCTTCAATGCCTATACTTTGAATCTATTGCTTTATGAGTAACTCTTATGCAAGTCTTATTGATGCTTGTCTTGAAAGTATTATTCATGAAAAGTCTTTGCTATATGATTCATTTGTTTACTCATTATCTTCATCATTGCTTCGAATCGCTGCATTCATCTCATATGATTTACAATAGTATGATCAAGATTATGATAGCATGTCACTTCAGAAATTATCTTTGTTATCGTTTACCTACTCGAGGGCGAGTAGGAACTAAGCTTGGGGATGCTTGATACGTCCCAAACATATCTATAATTTCTTATGTTCCATGCTACTTTTATGATGATACTCACATGTTTTATACACATTATATGTCATTATTATGCATTTTCCGGCACTAACCTATTGACGAGATGCCGAAGAGTCGATTGCTTGTTTTCTGCTGTTTTTGGTTTTAGAAATCCTAGTAAGGAAATATTCTCGGAATTGGACGAAATCAACGCCCAGGGTCTTATTTTTCCACGAAGCTTCCAGAAGACCGGAGGAGATACGAAGTGGGGCCACGAGGCGATGCCACACTAGGGCGGCGCGGCCCTGGCCCTAGCCGCGCGGCCCTAGCGTGTGGGTCCCCCGTGACGCCTCCTGACCTGCCCTTCCGCCTACTTAAAGCCTTCATCGCGAAACCCCCAGTACCGAGAGCCACGATACGGAAAACCTTCCAGAGACGCCGCCGCCAATCCCATCTCGGGGGATTCAGGAGATCGCCTCCGGCACCCCGCCGGAGAGGGGAATCATCTCCCGGAGGTCTCTTCATCGCCATGACCGCCTCCGGATCGATGTGTGAGTAGTCCACCCCTGGACTATGGGTCCATAGCAGTAGCTAGATGGTTGTCCTCTCCTCATTGTGCTATCATGTTAGATCTTGTGAGCTGCCTATCATGATCAAGATCATCTATTTGTAATGCTACATGTTGTGTTTGTTGGGATCCGATGAATATTGAATACTATGTCAAGTTGATTATCAATCTATCATATATGTTGTTTATGTTCTTGCATGCTCTCCGTTGCTAGTAGAGGCTGCGGCCAAGTTGATACTTGTGACTCCAAGAGGGAGTATTTATGCTCGATAGTGGGTTCATGCCTCCATTAAATGCGGGACAATGACAGAAAGTTCTAAGGTTGTGGATGTGTTGTTGCCACTAGGGATAAAACATCGATGCTTTGTCTAAGGATATTTGTGTTGATTACATTACGCACCATACTTAATGCAATTATCTGTTGTTTGCAACTTAATGCGAAGGGGTTCGGATGATAACCTGAAGGTGGACTTTTTAGGCATAGATGCATGCTGGATAGCGGTCTATGTACTTTGTCGTAATGCCCTGATTAAATCTCATAGCACTCATCATGATATATGTATGTGCATTGCTATGCCTTCTTTATTTGTCAATTGCCCAACTGTAATTTGTTCACCCAACATCTGTTTATCTTATGGGAGAGACACCACTAGTGAACTGTGGACCCCGGTCCAATTCTTTACATCTGAAATACAATCTACTGCAATTGTTCTTTACTGTTCTTTGCAAACAAACATCATCATCCACACTATACATCTAATCCTTTGTTTACAGCAAGCCGGTGAGATTGACAACCTCACTGTTACGTTGGGGCAAAGTACTTTGATTGTGTTGTGCAGGT
The DNA here is from genome assembly GCF_022539505.1 of Lolium rigidum. Taxonomy (NCBI): domain Eukaryota; kingdom Viridiplantae; phylum Streptophyta; class Magnoliopsida; order Poales; family Poaceae; genus Lolium; species Lolium rigidum. The sequence continues at coordinate 154,881,494 of NC_061512.1, read as the reverse complement.
TCCACGTTGGCGCCGGAATCCCTGGTGTTGCGCCGCACTACACTCCGCCACCAACAACCTTCACGTGTTCCTTGACTCCTGCTGGTTCGATAACCTTGGTTTCTTACTGAGGGAAACTTACTGCTGTGCGCATCACACCTTCCTCTTGGGGTTCCCAACGGACGTGTCAACTACACGCAGCACATATCGTGAAACTTTTTTCATGGTGTGTCACTATTTGAAAACTAGCTCTAATTACTACTTGATATCTTATAACAGATTCTAAAAGAAAAATAGAAGTCATTTTAGGAGGCTCGGAATGGAATGATGATAATATCATAAATCGGTACTTGAAAGATGATGAAAATGACATAGTTCCGGGAGATTGTATGGCTGTGGATGAACCCCTGATGCGTGTAGTTGACACGTCCGTTGGAACCCCAAGAGGAAGGTGTGATGCGCACATCAGCAAGTTTTCCCTCAGTAGGAAACCAAGGTTATCGAACCAGTAGGAGCCAAGAAGCACGTTGAAGGTTGTTGGTGGAGGAATGTAGTGCGGCGCAACACCAGGGATTCCGGCGCCAACGTGGAACCTGCACAACACAATCACAGAACTTTGCCCCAACGTAACAGCGAGGTTGTCAATCTCACCGGCTTGTTGTAAACAAAGGATTAGATGTATAGTGTGGATGATGATGGTTGTTTGCGAAGAACGATGAAAGAACAATTGCAACAGATTGTATTTCAGATGTAAAGAATAGGATCGGGGTCCACAGATCACTAGTGGTGTCTCTCCCATAAGATAGCAGATGTTGGGTGAACAAATTACGGTTGGGCAATTGACAAATAAAGAAGGCATAACAATGCACATACATATATCATGATGAGTACTATGAGATTTAATCAGGGCATTACGACAAAGTACATAGACCGCTATCCAGCATGCATCTATGCCTAAAAAGTCCACCTTCAGAGTTATCATCCGAACCCCTCCGATATTAAGTTGCAAACAATGGACAATTGCATTAAGTATGGTGCGTAATGTAATCAACACAAATATCCTTAGACAAAGCATCGATGTTTTATCCCTAGTGGCAACAGCACATCCACAACCTTAGAACTTTCACGTCACATCGTCCCAGATTTAATGGAGGCATGAACCCACTATCGAGCATAAATACCCCTCTTGGAGTCACAAGTATCAACTTGGCCAGAGCCTCTACTAGCAACGGAGAGCATGCAAGAACATAAATAACATATATGATAGATTGATAATCAACTTGACATAGTATTCAATATTCATCGGATCCCAACAAACACAACATGAAGGATTACAAATAGATGATCTTGATCATGATAGGCAGCTCACAAGATCTAACATGATAGCACAATGAGGATAAGATGACCATCTAGCTACTGCTATGGACCCATAGTCCAGGGGTGAACTACTCACACATCGATCCGGAGGCGATCATGGCGATGAAGAGACCTCCGGGAGATGATTCCCCTCTCCGGCAGGGTGCCGGAGGCGATCTCCTGAATCCCCCGAGATGGGATTGGCGGCGGCGGCGTCTCTGGAAGGTTTTCCGTATCGTGGCTCTCGGTCTGGGGGTTTCGCGACGGAGGCTTTAAGTAGGCGGAAGGGCAGAGTCGGGAGAGTCACGGGGGCCCCACACGCTAGGGCCACGCGGGCCCCCCTTAGGCCGCGCCGCCCTAGTGTGGCGGCGCCCCGTGGCCCCACTTCGGAAGTCCTCCGGTCTTCTGGAAGCTTCGTGGAAAAATAGGCCCCTGGGCGTTGATTTCGTCCAATTCCGAGAATATTCCCTTACTAGGATTTCTGAAACCAAAAACAGCAGAAAACAACAACTGGCTCTTCGGCATCTCGTCAATAGGTTAGTGCCGGAAAATGCATAATAATGACATATAATGTGTATAAAACATGTGAGTATCATCATAAAAGTAGCATGGAACATAAGAAATTATAGATACGTTTGGGACGTATCAAGCATCCCCAAGCTTAGTTCCTACTCGCCCTCGAGTAGGTAAACGATAACAAAGATAATTTCTGAAGTGACATGCTATCATAATCTTGATCATACTATTGTAAAGCATATGATGAAGATAATGAGTAAACAAATGAATCATATAGCAAAGACTTTTCATGAGTAATACTTTCAAGACAAGCATCAATAAGACTTGCATAAGAGTTACTCATAAAGCAATAAATTCAAAGTAAAGGTGTTGAAGCAACACAAAGGAAGATAAAATTTTCAGCGGTTGCTTTCAACTTCAACATGTATATCTCATGGATAATTGTCAACACAAGCAATATAACAAGTGCAATAAGTAAACATGTAAAAATCAATGCACGGTTGACACAAGTGTTTGCTTCTGGGATAGAAAGAATAGGCAAACTGACTCAACAATAAAGTAAAAGATAGGCCCTTCGCAGAGGGAAGCATTGATTACTATATTTGTGCTAGAGCTTTTCATTTTGAAAACAAGAAACAATTTTGTCAACGGTAGTGATAAAGCATATGTGTTATGTATAGAACATCTTATAAGTTGCAAGCCTCATGCATAGTATACTAATAGTGCTCGCACCTTGTCCTAATTAGCTTGGATTAACACGGATTATCATTGCATAGCATATGTTTCAACCAAGTGTCACAAAGGGGTACCTCTTGTTATCACCAGATTTTGGACAAATCCAGAGGTGGGCCGGGCTTGGAAGATTACACGTGGAAGATTTCTGAAACGGCCTGGCACGAAGGGTTTGGGCTGAATTGCCCGTGTATCTTTAATTAGTAGTTTATTATCTTAGATAAAAGTTAGAGTTTGTATCGTGCACGATGGGATATTCCCACGTTAGAAAGTCCCCTGGACTATAAATATGTACCTAGGGTTTATGGAATAAACAACAACTCACGTTCAACCCCAAACAAACCAATCTCGGCGCATCGCCAACTCCTTCGTCTCGAGGGTTTCTTTCAGGTAAGCGACATGCTGCCTAGATCGCATCTTGCGATCTAGGCAGCACAAGCCCCACGTTGTTCATGCGTTGCTCGTACTCGAAGCGCTTTTGATGGCGAGCAACGTAGTTATCATAGATGTGTTAGGGTTAGCATTGTTCTTCGTTTAAGCATGCTTACGTAGTGCAACCCTTGCATATCTAGCCGCCCTCACACCTATCTCAGGTGTGGGGGCGGCACCCGCTTGATCATTATTTAGTAGATCCGATCCGTTACGATTGCTCCTTGTTCTACAAGGATTAGTTTAATATCCGCAATAGTTAGGCCTTACAAAGGGGGAGGATCCGAGTGGCACGTAGGGTGGCGTTCGCAAGTCCTAAACGGGATGTTCCGAGGATCAACTTCATGTTGGTTTTTAGGCCTTGTTTAGGATCGACTTACGAGCACCGTGCGTGGCCGCGAGGCCCAACCTGGAGTAGGATGATCCGATTATGCGGTGAAAACCCTAAATCGTCGTAGATCTCATTAGCTTTATCTTGATCAAGCAGGACCACCAAGTATTCGTGCACCCCGTACGAATCATGGGTGGATCGGCTCTTTGAGCCGATTCACGAGGATAACTCGAGAGCCGATCGAGGCTCGTATTTAATGTTTACATGTATGCCCTGCAGGAAACTAAGCGAGGCATCCCCATCACCTTCACGACCGGGTATAGGTCGGGTGGCACGCCCTTGCACTTCGCATCGCCGCGTGTGACCGGAAGAGCATTGCGGGCCGTCGCTCGGAGGGGTCTCGGCCTAGCCGTAGCTCTAGGCTCTTCCCGGCTCTACGGTGTTGACAAGGCCGCTGCCCGCCGGTGGGTTTTGGCGGTCAACACATTCGGCACGCCCGGTGGGACGAACGTCTACATCAACCACATCGCCATCTACATCCGAGATGGCGGACGGCACGCCGGCTCACCTACGAGGAGCTGCACGACGAGCTCAAGAAGCAATACAACGAGATCAAGGCCACCCTCGAAGCCGACCTCATCGGCTCTTTTCGGAGAACCCGTTCCCATGGCATCGGATGGAAGGGATTCTCACCGCAAGGTGCACTTGATGGGATAGACCTCTCGCCCCGTCGGAGGAACGCACCGGGGACCGCGGCAGGAGATCAACTACTTGGTGGCTCACTCGCTACATCGCCACTCGAAAACTTGGTCAACGTGTTGGAGCGTGTCGCTCCGCGCGTAATCCAGGAGATCATGAGCCACCGGTACTCGCCGTCGGGACCAGCTCTCGGGACTCATCAAGGAGAGTTGCCATTCCGGTCCCGTCCACCGCTGCCATATGCGTTGGCAGCACTCGCTGAAGTGCCGTCTACACCGGCATTCGTCGTCTACAAGATTGGTGGTGACCCTAGTGACTACCGGTTCTTGATCGAGGCGCCTAAGGAGATCCCTCAAGGATACGCGTGCACGTATGTGCCGGATTGTGGTGACTGGGCACTCACAAACCAGGCCACAACATCGGGGACTCCGGCGAAGACGGGAGGAACGTCGGCAACGCAGCTTGAGAAGCGGACGTGGCTAACTAAGTACGCCACACCGACGAAACTCCCGAGCCCAGCTCCCGCGGTTGGCTCGGAGCTGGAAAAGCAAACATGGCTGGCTAAGTACGCCACCCGGCGAATCTTCGCAGTGCAACTCCTACGGCCAGGCACGGCGGATCGGATCGGTACCATATTGAGAGACCGGTTCGGCATGGTGCCGAAAAGAAGGGCGATCGGCTATTCCAAGCCGTACCCCGACGATTACGAGATGATCCCGCTGCCACCTAAATATCGGCTCCCCGACTTCTCCAAATTCGGTGGATCGGATGGCTCCAGGCTCCATCGAGCACGTCGGCCGATATTTGGCTCAACTAGGACCGGCTTCGGTGTCGGATCAGCTATGCGTGAGGCTCTTTTCACGGTCCCTCACGGGATCGGCTTTTGGATGGTACACCTCTCTCGCCGACAAACTCCATCCGAGTCTTGGAAGCAATTGGAAGAACGAGTTCCATATGCAATACCATTCGAAGCTTCCGAGTCTAGCATTGCCGATCTAGCACAACTACGTCGAAGCGCGGGGAAACGGTGACAGAGTACATCCAGCGCTTCGGGAATCTTAGGAACCGATGTTATTCGGTTCGTATAACCGAAAAGGAAGCGATCGAGTTGGCGGTAGCGAGGCCTTGCAACACAGCTCAAGGACATGGCCTCCCAAGCAGATTATCCCTCGGCCGGCGCACATGGTTCGAAACTATCGGCATATGAACGAGCGCCACCCGGACTCCGTACCAAGACAAGTTCAAGCGTGCAGTAGTCATGGTCGATACAGAGGAAGATGAAGTGCCTGCGGGAGACCAAGAAGTAGCAGTGGCCGAGTGGACTCGGGGAGGAACCCCCGTGTCCTGCAAATGGGTAAAGCCACCAGGGCCGCCCAGGGGATTTGATTTTGACGTGACCAAGATCGAACAAATCTTCGACCTCCTGCTCAAGGAGAAACGAGTTGACGATTCCTGAAGGTCTCAAGTTCCCCACGGCGAAAGAGCTAAACGGAAAGCCGTACCGCAAATTCCACAACTCGCTCTCCCATGCCACCAACGACTGCAGGGTGTGGCGTCAGCACATCCAAGCGGCGATAGAGAAGGGGCGTCTAATTTTCAACCAGTACGCCATGAAGGTCGACACCCAACCCTTCCCCGCCGTTAACATGGTGGAAGTCACCTACCCTGAGGGTTGCCAGCCAGGTCCCTCGTTCAGCATCAACATGGTAGGACCTGGGAACCACTCTGGCAAAGATGGAGATGAGGGCAGCTGCTCTCATAGCAAGGATACAGAGGAGGCCGCTCCACGCGATCGGCTCCGTCATGATGGCAAGCGCTACGTCACAGAGGGAGAGGTGAAGAATATAAGATATCAGCGACCCCTCTCTGATCACCTCCTCAACAAATATGTGAGTCAGTATGACCAACACCGTCGGACCAACTATGATGATGAAGGAGATCGTCTGGCTAGAGAAGCCAGAAGACACCGTCGGCATGATCACGATGAGGAGGAGCACGAGCGCCGTGCCACGGAAAAATCAAGGGAGCAAGATGACAACGCCAGACACTGGGACTGCCCCTTCTTCAGACACTGCTGGGATTCAGGAATGAGCCGATTGCCCACAATCGGCAATTGCCCGGAATGCAACAAGAAGAAGAAGGAGGCAGCCAACGTGTCTGTGTTCGAGCGCCTAGGGCCTCTCCCGCCACAAAGCAAACGCGCTGAGTCACCTCGTTGGGCAGATCTTGAGGATTCAGAAGACGAGGGAGAAGTAGAAGAAGACAGGTACCACCGGCCAAGGTGGTGCCCTGACGGACTCGGCCGTTCCCAAAAGCGCAGGGTTCAGCGATTGCGCGGCTCGGAGGAAGCCGAAAGGTTATACCTGCATACGCTAAGGAAGGCACGGCCTGATTTGGCTGCAAAGGTTCAGCGAACCCTGGATGAAGAGGGTCGTCCACGGAAAATGGAGTGGCGCCCCAAACAGAGGAAAGCCGATGATGAGACATCGGCTGGCACAAACATGGTACTCGTCTTGCCGACGGAGCTTAGTGCTCCACGACTCTACGGTGCACTCAAGGTGGACGACAACAAGCGCATCAAGTCGAGAGGTTGGGTTGGTTTTATCCAGCCCTAACCGAATAGCAAGATCAAACCAATGAGCAAATCGGGCAAGGCTGATCCTTGTGATCGGCCCCAAAAATTATGAAGGAACGCTACGGAACCTTCGGACAGCGCTCAAATGAAAATGGAGGCCGATTCGAGCAATCGGCCAAAATTACCTTCATCACATGCTCGCTTGCGTTCAAGCACCGATCTACCGAGCAGGTGGCCACGTCGGCAGACGAGAGTCAGCATGGATTTTTGCGAAGCCAACGTGCAAGCGCAGTGCCCTGACTAACCATACAAGCCGATATCTGCAGTCGTCTGGCAGATATCGGCTCGGGGGGCATAAAATCAGATGAACAGGTGCAGATAAATATGTGAGAACATACGTGCAATGAAACATTGGGGGCCGAGTAAGGAAAAACGGCCAAATAAAAAAAAACATTTTTGGAACAGCCGATGCAGCAGACATCGACTCAAGAGGAATAACTGTTACGATCAGAGGGTCAATGGAACACGAGGCCAAGAGCAGCCTGAACATGCAGATCAGGTCAAGGATGAATTGTATCAGATTCATCAAAGGAAAGGAGCATTGAAGAAGCTCGGGGGCAGCTCACCTTGAAGGTTCTCTGCTTTGAGAAGCCGATTTATGTTCAGATCGGCTGGCTCTGTATAAGAGGCTCCCTCAGACATGATCAAGCCCAGGTCCATACAGCTAATTGGCGTATCCTCTGTCGTGCCTTGGCTGAGACTCGGGGGGCACCTCGGCTGCGGCTACATCATGATCGTCTCAGGGAGGAACTGAGAAGGAAAAGCCGTCGTCTGGTACAGGGCTTGGACTGTGGCCGGTGCCGCAAGGAAAGGAAAGGGACTCGGATTCTCAAAATAGCCGATGAGTTGTTGTCGGCTAAGGGATTGCGAAGAATTTTGGTCAAATAATCAAATCGCAGCCTAAAAATTGAGAGGTTCCTGGCCTACGAGCTAATTAGAATCCGGCTTCATCGGCGTCCAAAAGAAAAGAAATCCGACGCGTTGCTACCGGTCCTAGCATGACAGGCGGAAGGAATGAAATTGGAGGAATTGAAGGATGAATGTAAAGAACAATTTCATTAATTCCAAGGAGCGGCTTTAAAAGAAAGAGCCGATGGCTCTCAGAAGAGGGATCTGGTGCCTAGTGCACTGCTACTACTAGTCCTATTCTACTAGTCGTCGCTGTCCTCGTCATCGCCGCCGTCTACGTCGTCGGCGCTACTCCCGGGGAGCTCCTCGTCGCTGCTGCCCCAGCCCTTGGCCGGAGCCTCTTCCTCCTCGTCATCATCGTCATCCTCGCTGTTCGCCCAGAAGCGGAAGCGCTTGGTCGGCGGATACCCGATGGAGGAGGAGGAGTCATCCTCCTCCTCTTCCTCTTCTTCGTCATCATCTTCGTCCTCGCCGTCCGCCCACATGCGGGGCGCTTCTTCGGCGGGAGCTTGGCGGAGGGGGAGGCCTTGGCCTTCGCTGCTTCTCCTTCTTTCTCCTCCTTGTCGGAGGAGAGGGGGTTCACTGCGGGGTGGAGGCTGTCCTCATTCTTCTTCTTCGGCAAAGATTGGGGGAAGAGGCTTGAGAAGGAGGAGGAAGAGGAAGACATTGCTACAGGAGGAGAGGGTTTTTTGGTGCCGATGACCGGGACGTAACGAGAGGATAAAAAGAGCTAATCAGTCAGGCACGGTTAAATAATGAGAAATCTCGGTGAAGGTGTAATGCCCTTGCGGCTTCCAAGGAGTCAATGCCAAAGCTATCGAATTTGCGGAGAAGCCGAGAAGACCGGGCATAATGATGACGGATGCTGCAACGGCTCGCTTCCGCCACGACATGACCCTTCGAAAGGAAAGCATAATGATTTTGGAAATGTTATTTCCAAAACCAGGGGGGCATGTGTTATCACCGCATTTTGGACAAATCCAGCAGGTGGGCCGGGCTTGGAAGATTACACGTGGAAGATTTCCGAAACGGCCCGGCACGAAGGGTTTGGGCTGAATTGCCCGTGTATCTTTAATTAGTAGTTTATTATCTTAGATAAAAGTTAGAGTTTGTATCGTGCACGATGGGATATTCCCACGTTAGAAAGTCCCCTGGACTATAAATATGTACCTAGGGTTTATGGAATAAACAACAACTCACGTTCAACCCCAAACAAACCAATCTCGGCGCATCGCCAACTCCTTCGTCTCGAGGGTTTCTTTCGGGTAAGCGACATGCTGCCTAGATCGCATCTTGCGATCTAGGCAAGACAAGCCCCACGTTGTTCATGCGTTGCTCGTATCGAAGCGCTTTTGATGGCGAGCAACGTAGTTATCATAGATGTGTTAGGGTTAGCATTGTTCTTCGTTTAAGCATGCTTACGTAGTGCAACCCTTGCATATCTAGCCGCCCTCACACCTATCTCGGGTGTGGGGGCGGCACCCCGCTTGATCATTATTTAGTAGATCCGATCCGTTACGATTGCTCCTTGTTCTACAAGGATTAGTTTAATATCCGCAATAGTTAGGCCTTACAAAGGGGGGAGGAACCAGGTGGCACGTAGGGTGGCGTTCGCAAGTCCTAAACAGGATGTTCCGAGGATCAACTTCATGTTGGTTTTTAGGCCTTGTTTAGGATCGGCTTACGAGCACCGTGCGTGGCCGCGAGGCCCAACCTCGGAGTAGGATGATCCGATTATGCGGTGAAAACCCTAAATCGTCGTAGATCTCATTAGATTTATCTTGATCAAGCAGGACCACCAAGTATTCGTGCACCCCGTACGAATCATGGGTGGATCGGCTCTTTGAGCCGATTCACGAGATAACCTCGAGAGCCGATCAAGGCTCGTATTTAATGTTTACATGTATGCCCCGCAGAAACTAAGCGAGGCATCCCCATCACCTTCCCCGCCAGGTATAGGTCAGGTGGCACGCCCTTGCACTTCGCATCGCCGCGTGTGACCAGAAGAGCATTGCGGGCCGTCGCTCGGAGGGGTCTCAGCCAACCGCAGCTCTAGGCTCTTCCCGGCTCTACGGTGTTGACAAGGCCGCTGCCCGCCGGTGGGTTTTGGCAGTCAACACCTCTATGCCGCCTGTACAAAGGTCTAAGGAGAAAGCTCGCATTGGATTTCTCGCTTTTGATTATTCTCAACTTAGACATCCATACCGGGACAACATAGACAACAGATAATGGACTCCTCTTTAATGCATAGGAATTTCAACAACAGTTAATATTCTCATAAGAGATTGAGGATTAATTGTCCACACTGAAACTTCCACCATGAATCATGGCTTTAGTTAGCGGCCCAATGTTCTTCTCTAACAGTATGCATACTCAAACCATTTGATTGTGAAAACCGCCCTTACTCCAGACAAGACGAACATGCATAGCAACTCACATGATATTCAACAAAGGTAAAAGAGTTGATGGCGTCCCCAGAAAACATGGTTACCGCTCAACAAGAAACTTATTAAGAAATAAGACACATAAGTACATATTCTTCACCACGATAGTTTTTAAGCTATTTGTCCCATGAGCTATATATTGTAAAGGTAAATAATGGAAATTTTAAAGGTAGCACTCAAGTAATTTACTTTGGAATGGCGGAGAAATACCATGTGGTAGGTAGGTATGGTGGACACAAATGGCATGGTTATTGGCTCAAGGATTTGGATGCACGAGAAGAATTCCTCTCAATACAAGGCTAGGCTAGCAAGGTTGTTTGAAGCAAACTCAAGTATAAAAGGTGCAGCAAAGCTTACATATGAACATATTGTAACTATTATAAGACTTTACATTGTCTCCTTGTTGTTCAAACACCTTAACCAGGAAATATCTAGACTCTAGAGATCAATCATGCAAACCAAATTTTAACAAGCTCTATGTAGTTATTCATTAATGAGTACAAGGTACATGATGCAAGAGCTTAAACAAGATCTATATAACAATTGCCAAGTATCACATTATTCAAGACATTAAACCATTTACCACATGCGGCATTTTCCGTTTTCAACCATATAACAATGAATGAAGTAGTTCAACTTTCGCAATGAACATTAAAGATAAAGCTAAGAACATATTTGTTCATACGAAACAGCGGAGCGTGTCTCTCTCCCAAACAAAGAATGCTAGGATCCAATTTATTCAAACAAAACAAAAATAAAAACAAACAGACGCTCCAAGTAAAGCACATAAAATGTGACGGAATAAAAATATAGTTTCACTAGAGGAACCTGATAAGTTGTCGATGAAGAAGGGATGCCTTGGACATCCCCAAGCTTAGACGCTTGAGTCTTCTTAAAATATGCAGGGATGAACCACGGGGGCATCCCCAAGCTTTGACCTTTCACTCTTCTTGATCATATTGTATCATCCTCCTCTCTTGACCCTTGAAAACTTCCTCCACACCAAACTCGAAACAAACTCATTAGAGGGTCAGTGCATAATTCATATATTCGGAGGTGACATAATCATTCTTAACACTTCGGACATTGCACAAAGCTACTGAAAGTTAATGGAACAAAGAAATCCATCAAACATAGCAAAACGAGGCAATGCAAAATAAAAGGCAGAATCTGTCAAAACAGAACAGTTCGTAAAGACGAATTTTAAAGTGGCACCAGACTTGCTCAGATGAAAATGCCCAAATTGAATGAAAGTTGCGTACATATCTGAGGGTCACGCACGTAAATTGGCAGATTGTTTTGATTTTTCTACAGGGACTACTGCTCAAATTCGTGACAGCACGAAATCTGTTCCTGCGCAGTAATCCAAATCTAGTATTCACTTTACTATCAAAGACTTTACTTGGCACAACAAAGCACAAAACTAAGATAAGGAGAGGTTGCTACAGTAGTAAACAACTTCCAAGACTCAAATATAAAACAAAAATACTGTAGTAAAAACATGGGTTGTCTCCCATAAGCGCTTTTCTTTAACGCCTTTCAGCTAGGCGCAGAAAAGTGTGTATCAAGTGTTATCAAGAGATGAAGCATCGACATCATAACTTGTTCTAATAATAGAATCAAAAGGTAACTTCATTCTCTTTCTAGGGAAGTGTTCCATACCTTTCTTGAGAGGAAATTGATATTTAATATTACCTTCTTCATATCAATGATAGCTCCAACAGTTCGAAGAAAAGGTCTTCCCAATATAATGGGACAAGATGCATTGCATTCAATATCCAAGACAACAAAATCAACGGGGACAAGGTTATTTTTAACGGTAATGCGAACATTGTCAACTCTCCCCAAAGGTTTCTTTATAGCATTATCAACAAGATTAACATCCAAATAACAGTTTTTCAATGGTGGCAAGTCAAGCATATTATAAATTTTCTTAGGCATAACGGAAATACTTGCACCAAGATCACATAAAGCATTACAATCAAAGTTATTGACCTTCATCTTAATTATGGGCTCCCAACCATCCTCTAACTTTCTAGGAATAGAAGTTTCAAGTTTTAGTTTCTCTTCTCTAGCTTTTATGAGAGCATTTGTAATATGTTTTGTGAAAGCCAAATTTATAGCACTAGCATTGGGACTCTTAGCAAGTTTTTGTAAGAACTTTATAACTTCAGAGATATGGCAATCATCAAAATCCAAACCATTACAATCTAAAGCAATGGGATCATCATCCCCAATGTTGGAAAAAATTTCAGCAGTTTTATCACAGAGCGGTTTCAGCAGTTTTAGCAGTTTCAGGCAATTTTGCACGCTTTGCACTAGGAGTAGTAACATTGCCAACACCAATTATTTTACCATTGATAGTAGGAGGTGCAACAACATGTGAAGCATTAACATTACTAGTGGTGGTAATAGTCCAAACTTTAGCTACATTATTCTCTTTAGCTAGTTTTTCATTTTCTTCTCTTTCCCACCTAGCATGCAATTCAGCCATCAATCTTATATTCTCATTAATTCTAACTTGGATGGCATTTGCTGTAGTAACAATTTTATTTTCAATATCCTTATTAGGAATAACTTTCGATTTCAAAAGATCAACATCAGAGGCAAGACTATCAACCTTAGAAGCGAGAATATCAATTTTATTGAGCTTTTCATCAACATATTTGTTAAAAGCAGTTTGTGTACTAATAAATTCTTTAAGCATAGCTTCAAATCCAAGGGGTGTGTTTCTATTATTTTTGTAAGAATTTCCATAAGAATTAGCATAACCGTTACCATTATTATAAGGATATGGCCTATAGTTATTACTAGAATTGTTCCGATAAGCATTGTTGTTGAAATTATTATTTTTAATGAAGTTTACATCAACATGTTCTTCTTGGGCAACCAATGAAGCTAACGGAACATTATTAGGATCAACATTAGTCCTATCATTCACAAGCATAGACATAATAGCATCAATCTTATCACTCAAGGAAGAGGTTTCTTCGACGAATTTACCTTCTTACCTTGTGGAGCTCTTTCCGTGTGCCATTCAGAGTAATTAATCATCATATTATCAAGGAGCTTTGTTGCTTCACCAAGAGTGATGGACATAAAGGTACCTCCAGCAGCTGAATTCAATAGGTTCCGCGAAGAAAAGTTCAGATCCTGCATAAAAGGTTTGGATGATCATCCAAGTAGTCAGTCCATGGGTTGGGCAATTTTTAACCAAAGATTTCATTCTTTCCCAAGCTTGAGCAACATGTTCATTATCTAATTGCTTGAAATTCATTATGCTACTTCTCAAAGATATAATTTTAGCAGGGGGATAATATCTACCAATAAAAGCATCCTTGCATTTAGTCCATGAATCAATACTATTCTTAGACGAGAGATAGCAACCAATCTTTAGCTCTTCCTCTTAATGAGAAAGGAAACAATTTTAATTTTATAATGTCACCATCTACATCTTTATACTTTTGCATTTCACACAATTCAACAAAGTTATTGAGATGGGCAGCAGCATCATCGGAACTAACACCGGAAAATTGCTCTAGCATAACAAGATTCGATAGAAAGCGGGTTTAATTTCAAAGAATTCTGCTGTAGTAGCAGGTGGAGCAATAGGTGTGCATAAGAAATCATTATTATTTGTGGTTGTGAAGTCACACAACTTAGTATTTTCAGGGGTGGCCATTTTAGCAGTAGTAAATAAAGCAAACTAGATAAATAAATGCAAGTAACTAATTTTTTTGTGTTTTTGATATAGAGTGCAAGGCAGTAAATAAAGTAAAGCTAGCAACTATTTTTTTTTGTGTTTTGATAAAATGAAGCAAACAAAGTAGTAAATAAAATAAAGCAAGACAAAAACAAAGTAAAGAGATTGGGTTGTGGAGACTCCCCTTGCAGCGTGTCTTGATCTCCCCGGCAACGGCGCCAGAAAAAGAGCTTGATGGCGTGTAACTCACACGTTCGTTGGGAACCCCAAGAGGAAGGTATGATGCGCACAGCAGCAAGTTTTTCCTCAGAAAGAAACCAAGGTTTATCGAACCAGGAGGAGCCAAGAAGCACGTTGAAGGTTGATGGCGGCGGGATGTAGTGCGGCGCAACACCAGAGATTCCGGCGCCAACGTGGAACCTGCACAACACAACCAAAGTACTTTGCCCCAACGAAACAGTGAGGTTGTCAATCTCACCGGCTTGTTGTAACAAAGAATTAGATATATAGTGTGGATGATGATTGTTTGCAAGAACAGTAAAGAACAATAGCAGCAGATTGTATTTCAGATGTAAAGAATGGACCGGGATCCACAGTTCACTAGAGGTGTCTCTCCCATAAGATAAATAGCATGTTGGGTGAACAAATTACGATCGGGCAATTGACAAATAAAGAGAGCATGACAATGCACATACATGATATGATGAATATTGTGAGATTTAATTGGGCATTACGACAAAGTACATAGACCGCTATCCAGACATGCATCTATGCCTAAAAAGTCCACCTTCAGAGTTATCATCCGAACCCCTTCCGAGTATTAAGTTGCAAAGCAACGAGACAATTGCATTAAGTATGGTGCGTAATGTAATCAATAACTACATCCTCGGACATAGCATCAATGTTTTATCCCTAGTGGCAACAACACATCCACAACCTTAGAACTTTCTGTCACTGTCCCAGATTTAATGGAGGCATGAACCCACTATCGAGCATAAATACTCCCTCTTGGAGTTAAGAGCAAAAACTTGGCCAGAGCCTCTACTAATAACGGAGAGCATGCAAGATCATAAACAACACATAGGTAATAGATTGATAATCAAAATAACATAGTATTCTCTATCCATCGGATCCCGACAAACACAACATATAGAATTACAGATAGATGATCTTGATCATGTTAGGCAGCTCACAAGATCCGACAATGAAGCACATGAGGAGAAGACAACCATCTAGCTACTGCTATGGACCCATAGTCCAGGGGTGAACTACTCACTCATCACTCCGGAGGCGACCATGGCGGTGAAGAGTCCTCCGGGAGATGAATCCCCTCTCCGACAGGGTGCCGGAGGAGATCTCCGGAATCCCCCGAGATGGGATTGGCGGCGGCGGCGTCTCCGGAAGGTTTTCCGTATCGTGGCTCTCGCATGCGGGGGTTTCGCGACGAACGCTATTTGTAGGCGGAAGGGCAGGTAAAGGGGCGTCACGAGGGGGCCACACCACAGGACGGCGCGGCCAGGGCCTGGGCCGCGCCGCCTTGGTGTCTGGCCACCTCGTGGCCCCACTTCGACTCTCCCTCGGTCTTCTGGAAGCTTCGTGGCAAATAGGACCCTGGGCGTTGATTTCGTCCAATTCCGAGAATATTTCCTTACTAGGATTTCTGAAACCAAAAACAGCAACTGGCTCTTCGGCATCTCGTTAATAGGTTAGTGCCGGAAAATGCATAAATACGACATATAATGTGTATAAAACATGTATATATCATCAATAATGTGGCATGGAACATAAGAAATTATCGATACGTCGGAGACGTATCAGCATCCCCAAGCTTAGTTCCTGCTCGTCCCGAGTAGGTAAACGATAACACAGATAATTTCTGGAGTGACATGCCATCATAACCTTGATCATACTATTGTAAACATATGTAATGAATGCAACGATCAAAACAATGGTAATGACATGAGTAAACAACTGAATCATAAAGCAAAGACTTTTCATGAATAGCACTTAAAGACAAGCATCAATAAGTCTTGCATAAGAGTTAACTCATAAAGCAATAAATCAAAGTAAAGGTATTGAAGCAACACAAAGGAAGATTAAGTTTCAGCGGTTGCTTTCAACTTGTAACATGTATATCTCATGGATAATTGTCAACATAGAGTAATATAACAAGTGCAATATGCAAGTATGTAGGAATCAATGCACAGTTCACACAAGTGTTTGCTTCTTGAGGTGGAGAGAAATAGGTGAACTGACTCAACATAAAAGTAAAAGAAAGGTCCTTCAAACAGGAAAGCATCGATTGCTATATTTGTGCTAGAGCTTTTATTTTGAAAACATGAAACAATTTTGTCAACGGTAGTAATAAAGCATATGTATCATGTAAATTATATCTTACAAGTTGCAAGCCTCATGCATAGTATACTAATAGTGCCCGCACCTTGTCCTAATTAGCTTGGACTACCGGATCATCGCAATACACATGTTTTAACCAAGCTGTCACAAAGGGGTACCTCCATGCCGCCTGTACATAGGTCTAAGGAGAAAGCTCGCATTTTGGATTTCTCGCTTTTGATTATTCTCAACTTAGACATCCATACCGGGACAACATGGACAACAGATAATGGACTCCTCTTTAATGCATAAGCATGTAGCAACAATTAGTGTTCTCATATGAGATTGAGGATATATGTCCAAAACTGAAACTTCCACCATGATTCATGGCTTTAGTTAGCGGCCCAATGTTCTTCTCTAACAATATGCATGCTCCAACCATTAAGGTGGTAGATCTCTCTTACTTCGGACAAGACGGACATGCATAGCAACTCACATGATATTCAACAAAGAGTAGTTGATGGCGTCCCCGGAAACATGGTTATCGCACAACAAGCAACTTAATAAGAGATAAAGTGCATAAGTACATATTCAATACCACAATAGTTTTTAAGCTATTTGTCCCATGAGCTATATATTGCAAAGATGAATAATGGAAATTTTAAAGGTAGCACCCAAGCAATTTACTTTGGAATGGCGGAGAAATACCATGTAGTAGGTAGGTATGGTGGACACAAATGGCATAGTGGTTGGCTCAAGGATTTTGGATGCATGAGAAGTATTCCCTCTCGATACAAGGTTTAGGCTAGCAAGGTTATTTGAAACAAACAGAAGGATGAACCGGTGCAGCAAAACTCACATAAAAGACATATTGTAAACATTATAAGACTCTACACCGTCTTCCTTGTTGTTCAAAACTCAATACTAGAAATTATCTAGACTTTAGAGAGACCAAATATGCAAACCAAATTAGCAAGCTCTAGGTGTTTCTTCATTAATGGGTGCAAAGTATATGATGCAAGAGCTTAAACATGAGCACAACAATTGCCAAGTATCAAATTATTCAAGACATTTTAGAATTACTACATGTAGCATTTCCCAATTCCAACCATATAACAATTTAACGAAGAAGATTCAACCTTCGCCATGAATACTATGAGTAAAACCTAAGGACATATTGTCCATATGCAACAGCGGAGCGTGTCTCTCTCCCACACAATGAATGCTAGGATCCATTTTATTCAAACAAAACAAAAACAAAAACAAAACGACGCTCCAAGCAAAGTACATAAGATGTGACGGAATAAAAATATAGTTTCGGGGGAGGAACTCGATAATGTTGTCGATGAAGAAGGGGATGCCTTGGGCATCCCCAAGCTTAGACGCTTGAGTCTTCTTAGAATATGCAGGGGTGAACAACCGGGGCATCCCCAATCTTAGAGCTTTCACTCTCCTTGATCATATTGCATCATTCTCCTCTCTTGATCCTTGAAAACTTCCTCCACACCAAACTCGAAACAACTCATTAGAGGGTTAGTGTACAATAAAAATTAACATGTTCAGATGCGACACAATCATTCTTAACACTTATGGACATTGCATAAAGCTACTGGACATTAATGGATCAAAGAAATTCATCCAACATAGCAAAAGAGGCAATGCGAAATAAAAGGCAGAATCTGTCAAAACAGAACAGTCCGTAAAGATGGATTTTATTGAGGCACCAGACTTTCTCAAATGAAAATTCCCAAATTGAATGAAAGTTGCGTACATATCTGAGGATCACACACGTAAATTGGCATAATTTACTGAGCTACCTACAGAGAGGCAGATCGGAATTCGTGACGAGCAAAGAAATGCTATTCTTGCGCAGCAATCCAAATCTAGTATTCACTTTACTATCAAAGACTTTACTTGGCACAACAAAGCACAAAACTAAGATAAGGATAGGTTGCTACATTAGTAAACAACTTCCAAGACTCAAATATAAAACAAAAATACTGTAGTAAAAACATGGGTTGTCTCCCATAAGCGCTTTTCTTGCCTTTCAGCTAGGCGCAGAAAAGTGTGTATCAAGTGTTATCAAGAGATGAAGCATCGACATCATAACTTGTTCTAATAATAGAATCAAAAGGTAACTTCATTCTCTTTCTAGGGAAGTGTTCCATACCTTTCTTGAGAGGAAATTGATATTTAATATTACCTTCCTTCATATCAATGATAGCTCCAACGAGTTCGAAGAAAAGGTCTTCCCAATATAATGGGACAAGATGCATTGCATTCAATATCCAAGACAACAAAATCAACGGGGACAAGGTTATTGTTAACGGTAATGCGAACATTGTCAACTCTCCCCAAAGGTTTCTTTATAGCATTATCAACAAGATTAACATCCAAATAACAGTTTTTCAATGGTGGCAAGTCAAGCATATTATAAATTTTCTTAGGCATAACGGAAATACTTGCACCAAGATCACATAAAGCATTACAATCAAAGTTATTGACCTTCATCTTAATGATGGGCTCCCAACCATCCTCTAACTTTCTAGGAATAGAAGTTTCAAGTTTTAGTTTCTCTTCTCTAGCTTTTATGAGAGCATTTGTAATATGTTTTGTGAAAGCCAAATTTATAGCACTAGCATTGGGACTCTTAGCAAGTTTTTGTAAGAACTTTATAACTTCAGAGATATGGCAATCATCAAAATCCAAACCATTACAATCTAAAGCAATGGGATCATCATCCCCAATGTTGGAAAAAATTTCAGCAGTTTTATCACGAGCGGTTTCAGCAGTTTTAGCAGTTTCAGGCAATTTTGCACGCTTTGCACTAGGAGTAGTAACATTGCCAACACCAATTATTTTACCATTGATAGTAGGAGGTGCAGCAACATGTGAAGCATTAACATTACTAGTGGTGGTAATAGTCCAAACTTTAGCTACATTATTCTCTTTAGCTAGTTTTTCATTTTCTTCTCTTTCCCACCTAGCATGCAATTCAGCCATCAATCTTATATTCTCATTAATTCTAACTTGGATGGCATTTGCTGTAGTAAAATTTTTATTTTCAATATCCTTATTAGGAATAACTTTCGATTTCAAAAGATCAACATCAGAGGCAAGACTATCAACCTTAGAAGCGAGAATATCAATTTTATTGAGCTTTTTATCAACAGATTTGTTAAAAGCAGTTTGTGTACTAATAAATTCTTTAAGCATAGCTTCAAATCCAGGGGGTGTGTTCCTATTATTGTTGTAAGAATTTCCATAAGAATTAGCATAACCGTTACCATTATTATAAGGATATGGCCTATAGTTATTACTAGAATTGTTCCGATAAGCATTGTTGTTGAAGAAATTATTTTTAATGAAGTTTACATCAACATGTTCTTCTTGGGCAACCAATGAAGCTAACGGAACATTATTAGGATCAACATTAGTCCTATCATTCACAAGCATAGACATAATAGCATCAATCTTATCACTCAAGGAAGAGGTTTCTTCGACAGAATTTACCTTCTTACCTTGTGGAGCTCTTTCCGTGTGCCATTCAGAGTAATTAATCATCATATTATTAAGGAACTTTGTTGCTTCACCAAGAGTGATGGACATAAAGATACCTCCAGCAGCTGAATCCAATAGGTTCCGCGAAGAAAAGTTCAGTCCTGCATAAAAGGTTTGGATGATCATCCAAGTAGTCGATCCATGGGTTGGGCAATTTTTAACCAAAGATTTCATTCTTTCCCAAGCTTGAGCAACATGTTCATTATCTAATTGCTTGAAATTCATTATGCTACTTCTCAAAGATATAATTTTAGCAGGGGATAATATCTACCAATAAAAGCATCCTTGCATTTAGTCCATGAATCAATACTATTCTTAGGCAGAGATAGCAACCAATCTTTAGCTCTTCCTCTTAATGAGAAAGGAAACAATTTTAATTTTATAATGTCACCATCTACATCTTTATACTTTTGCATTTCACACAATTCAACAAAGTTATTGAGATGGGCAGCAGCATCATCAGAACTAACACCAGAAAATTGCTCTCGCATAACAAGATTCAGTAAAGCAGGTTTAATTTCAAAGAATTCTGCTGTAGTAGCAGGTGGAGCAATAGGTGTGCATAAGAAATCATTATTATTTGTGGTTGTGAAGTCACACAACTTAGTATTTTCAGGGGTGGCCATTTTAGCAGTAGTAAATAAAGCAAACTAGATAAAATAAATGCAAGTAACTAATTTTTTTGTGTTTTTGATATAGAGTGCAAGGCAAGTAAATAAAGTAAAGCTAGCAACTAATTTTTTTGTGTTTTGATAAAATGCAGCAAACAAAGTAGTAAATAAAATAAAGCAAGACAAAAACAAAGTAAAGAGATTGGGTTGTGGAGACTCCCCTTGCAGCGTGTCTTGATCTCCCCGGCAACGGCGCCAGAAAAAGAGCTTGATGGCGTGTAACTCACACGTTCGTTGGGAACCCCAAGAGGAAGGTATGATGCGCACAGCGACAAGTTTTTCCTCGAGAAAAAAACCAAGGTTTATCGAACCAGGAGGAGCCAAGAAGCACGTTGAAGGTTGATGGCGGCAGGATGTAGTGCAGCGCAACACCGGAGATTCCGGCGCCAACGTGGAACCCGCACAACACAACCAAAGTACTTTGCCCCAACGAAACGAGTGAGGTTGTCAATCTCACCGGCTTGTTGTAACAAAGGATTAGATATATAGTGTGGATGATGATTGTTTGCAAGAACGAGTAAAGAACAATAGCAGCAGATTGTATTTCGGATGTAAAGAATGGACCGGGATCCACAGTTCACTAGAGGTGTCTCTCCCATAAGATAAATAGCATGTTGGGTGAACAAATTACGGTCGGGCAATTGACAAATAAAGAGAGCATGACAATGCACATACATGATATGATGAATATTGTGAGATTTAATTGGGCATTACGACAAAGTACATAGACCGCTATCCCAGCATGCATCTATGCCTAAAAAGTCCACCTTCAGGTTATCATCCGAACTCCTTCCAGTATTAAGTTGCAAAGCAACAGACAATTGCATTAAGTATGGTGCGTAATGTAATCAATAACTACATCCTCGTACATAGCATCAATGTTTTATCCCTAGTGGCAACAGCACATCCACAACCTTAGAACTTTCTGTCACTGTCCCAGATTTAATGGAGGCATGAACCCAACATCGAGCATAAATACTCCCTCTTGGAGTTAAGAGCAAAAACTTGGCCAGAGCCTCTACTAATAACGGAGAGCATGCAAGATCATAAACAACACATAGGTAATAGATTGATAATCAAAATAACATAGTATTCTCTATCCATCGGATCCCGACAAACACAAGCATATAGAATTACGGATAGATGATCTTGATCATGTTAGGCAGCTCACAAGATCCAACAATGAAGCACATGAGGAGAAGACAACCATCTAGCTACTGCTATGGACCCATAGTCCAGGGGTGAACTACTCACTCATCACTCCGGAGGCGACCATGGCGGTGAAGAGTCCTCCGGGAGATGAATCCCCTCTCCGGCAGGGTGCCGGAGGAGATCTCCGAATCCCCCGAGATGGGATTGGCAGCGGCGGCGTCTCCGGAAGGTTTTCCGTATCGTGGCTCTCGGTGCGGGGGTTTCGCGACGAAGGCTATTTGTAGGCGGAAGGGCAGGTAAAGGGGCGTCACGAGGGCCCACACCATAGGCCGGCGCGGCCGGGGCCCGGGCCACGCCGCCTCGGTGTCCGGCCACCTCGTGGCCCCACTTCGACTCTCCCTCGGTCTTCCGGAAGCTTCGTGGCAAAATAGGACCCTGGGCGTTGATTTCGTCCAATTCCGAGAATATTTCCTTACTAGGATTTCGAAACCAAAAACAGCAGAAAACAAGAATCGGCTCTTCGGCATCTCGTTAATAGGTTAGTGCCGGAAAATGCATAAATACAACATATAATGTGTATAAAACATGTAGATATCATCAATAATGTGGCATGGAACATAAGAAATTATCGATACGTCGGAGACGTATCAGCGACGCTAATACCAAATTCTTCCATATAAAGATCAATGGGCGTAGGAGGAAGAACCACATCCACCGTGTAAAGCTTAACAATGGGGGGATTACCGATCATGACCATAAAGAGAAAATCATTTTTACCACTTCAAGGACGTCATGGTCAAAGGGCAACATCGTTGCACGGATTTCAATTGGGCCAGCCTAAAATTTGATGACCCGGATTTGGACTCCCTTGGTGATAGCTTCACGGAGGGCGAGGTCTTGAACCCTATCAACCTTCTTCCGGTGACAAATCCCCTAGACCGAACGACTTCACGGGAGCTTTTTACAAACATTGTTGGGGCATCATTGCGGCCAACTTTCATTGGTTGAACTCCGCCAACATTACTCTTTTGCCCAAAATGGATGGGGCGGAGGAGATCTCCGACTTTCGCCCAATTAGCCTCATTCACGGGATTGCCAAGATCATCTCTGATACGTCTCCAACGTATCTATAATTTCTGATGTTCCATGCTTGTTTTATGACAATACCGACATGTTTTGTTCACACTTTATGTCATTATTATGCGTTTTCCGGAACTAACCTATTGACGAGATGCCGAAAGGCCGCTTGTCGTTTTCTGCTGTTTTTGGTTCCGTAAAGGCTGTTCGGGCAATATTCTCGTAATTGGACGAAATCAACGCCAAACCTCCTATTTTTCCCGGAAGGCTCCGAACATCGAAGAAGAGTCTGGAGAGGGGCCGGGGGCCCCCACACCATAGGGCCGCGCGGGCTAGCCTCTGGCCGCGCCGGCCTATGGTGGGGCCACCCTGCCCGCCCTCCGACTCCGCCTCTCCGCCTATATAAGCCCTTTCGACCTAAAAACGCGAGACCTCTTGACGAAACTCCAGAAAGACTCCAGGGGCGCCGCCACATCGCGAAACTCCAATTCGGGGGACAGAAGTCTCTGTTCCGGCACCCTGCCAGACGGGGAATTGCCCCCGAGTCATCTCCACCGCCGTCTCCACCGCCATCTTCACCGCCATCGCTGTCTCCATGATGAGGAGGGAGTAATCCACCCCTGGGGCTGAGGGCTCTACCGTAGCTATGTGGTTAATCTCTCTCTCTCTGTACTCCAATACAATGATCTCATGAGCTGCCTTACATGATTGAGATCCATATGATGAGCTTTGTATCGCTACTAGTTTATGTGCTACTCATGTGATGTTATTAAAGTAGTCTATTCCTCCTCGCTTGGTGTAAAGGTGACTAGTGTGTGCACCGTGTGGTTCTTGTCGTAGGCTATGATCATGATCTCTTGTAGATTGTGGAGTTAATTATCATTATGATAGTATTGATGTGATCTATTCCTCCTTCATAGTGTAATGTGGACAGTGTGTGCACTATGTTAGTTCTTGGTTTATTCTGCAATGATCTATTATGCTCTAAGGTTATTTAAATATGAACATTGAATTGTGGAGCTTGTTAACTCCGGCATTGAGGGTTCGTATAATCCTACGCAATGTGTTCATCATCCAACAAAAGAGTGTATGTAGCACATAAGAGAAAGAGTTATTTATTATATGATCAATGTTGAGAGTGTCCACTAGTGAAAGTATGATCCCTAGGCCTTGTTTCCAAACATCGAATCTCCGTTTATTTACTGTTCTGTTGCATGTTTACTCGCTGCCATATTTCATTCAGATTGCTATTACCACTCATATCCATCCGTATTACTTGTATTTCACTATCTCTTCGCCGAACTAGTGCACCTATACATCTGACAAGTGTATTAGGTGTGTTGGGGACACAAGAGACTTCTTGCTTTGTGGTTGCAGAGTTGCTTGAGAGGGATATCTTTGACCTCTTCCTCCCTGAGTTCGATAAACCTTGGGTGATCCACTTAAGGGAAAACTGCTGCTGTTCTACAAACCTCTGCTCTTGGAGGCCCAACACTGTCTACAAGAATAGAAGCTCCCGTAGACATCAAGCACTTTTCCGGCGCCGTTGCCGGGGAGGAAAGGTAAAAAGGCACTCATACTCCGGTTCCGAGTAACAGTACTTTTCCGGCACCATTGTGTTTGTGCTCGAAGCTATTTCCTTTAGATCCTGCAATTGCATCTTTTTGTTTCTTGTTTTTATTTTCACTAGTTAGGCATAATGGAAAACAACAAAAAAATTGGTGAGCTTTTTAATCTTTTTCCTGATTTAGAATTGTTTGGTGCGAACATTGAAAAACCAATGGAACCTTATTCGCATGCTAGTAGCGATGTTATTAGTATGAATGCAATTACTGCTAATGCTATGGAGAAGTCTAAGCTTGGGGAAGCTAGTTTTTGTGATCTTTTTAGCTTCCCATCTTTAGGTGAGAAAATTTGCTCTGATAACACTTTATCTCCCATATGCGATAACTATAATGATGCTTGTGATATTTTAAATCCACCTACTGCAAGTACTGCTTTCAAGATACCCATGAAAATTATTGAACGTGTTATGAATAACCGCTATGAAGGGGATGGAACTGTGCATCCTGGAGATCATTTACTGTTTTTGCATGAATTATGCGGGTTATTCAAGTGTGCAGGTATTGCTATGAATGAAGTTAGGAAGAAACTATTCTCTATATTGCTGTCTGGTAAAGCGGCGCATTGGTATAAATTGCTGAATGGTGATTCTCTTGATTGGGAGGACATTGTGCCTTTATTTTATTCCAAATTTTATCCTCCAAGTGAAATTCACAAAGATCGGAACCGCATATATAATTTCTGGCCTCATGATGGAGAGAGTATTTCCCAAGCATGGGGGAGATTGAAGTCTTTAATGCTCAAATGCCCCATTCATGAGCTTCCTGGTAATATTATTATTGATAATTTCTATGCAAGACTTTCTTTTCAAGACAAGACCTTGCTGGATGCTACTTGTTCTGGATCATTCACGCGCAATAAAGAAGAGTTTAAAAGGGACCTTCTTGATCGGATTAAGGAGAACGCTGAAGATTGGGAGAACGACAAAGGTAAAGAGTCGGTATAAATTATGATTATGAATGCATTGAAACTTTTATGGATACCGATAAATTTCGAAATATGAGTGCTACTTATGGTCTTGACTCTCAAGTTGCTGCAAATCTTTATAAAGCCTTTGCTTCTCATTTTGAATTGCCTAAAAAGAATTTTGATAAGTATCATGAACCTTTTAAAGAGGCTTGCATGAAGAATGAAATTGTTGTTAATTATTGTAATAAGCATGCTCAAACTCCTAAGAATGCTATTTCCTATAAGCATGTTAATTTTTGTGGAATACATAGACCTTGTGGAATTAATCAAATCGAAGATGAATATTGTATCCATCATGCTAATGAAAAAAACTAGAAAGTGGTTTAGGGCTCTAGATGATCTTGGTAAAAAAGTTTGTGCCCTCTATCCTTTTATTTGTGAAGTTTGCCATGAAGTGGGTCATTTTAATTTTCAATGCCCCTCCAATGATAATTTGAACCCAATGAGTGCTGCAAATTTGTATTGTGATGATGAAATTACTCCTAATCAAGCATGATGAACTTACTTTATTTTTGGGGTGTGAAGAACTGTCGAGAAAAATCTCTTTGTTACATATGAGTGATCTTGATATTGATGATGTCCTGCATGGGTGTTTTTCTTATTGCATTGATAATAGCCATACAAATGCTTACATACAAAATATTTTAGAAGATGACACCTTGCCAAAATATGATAGGACTGCTGTGTGTTTTCAACTAATTAATGAAAAGGAGGGATCCTCCCAAGTTTCTTCTATTGTTTCTGAAAGTAAATCAGGTTATGCGGACAAGCCACCCTTCAAGCCTCTTCCTCCTAAAGAAGGGAATGAGGAGAAGGAGAAGAAAAAGAAGAAGAAGAAGAAGGGAACGAAGAAGAAGAAGAAGAAGAAGAAGAAGGAGAATAAAGAGAAAAAGGTAACGGCATATCCCCGTGTGAATGAGATAACGCTAGGTAACCGTAAGTATGTTGCTCCTAATGATTATTATGATAATGAATCTGAATACGATGATCTTCCTATGCCCTTTACATACATTAGTGATCATGATTTGAATGAGCACACTACTTTTGATATTACCAATCTCTGGGAAACTAATTCTGAAAATGATGATAATAATTGCCATAGTGTCAGTGCTATCCATGCTTCCTCCCATAATGATATAGAAAGCTCTAAGCTTGGGGAAGAGGTGTTTGAAAATCCTTTAGCTACTGGTCATTATGTTCTTGATACATCTCCTTCTAATAACAATGATGGTATGGTCATAGATAAACCGACTGTGAAAGATAACTATTCTATTTCTTATGATGACACTGTGCCTCCGATCTTTGATGATTATTATAAAGAATGCTATGATATAGGTTATAACTATCC
Source organism: Lolium rigidum (assembly GCF_022539505.1). Lineage (NCBI taxonomy): Eukaryota > Viridiplantae > Streptophyta > Magnoliopsida > Poales > Poaceae > Lolium > Lolium rigidum. Next base: position 154,855,026 of record NC_061512.1, on the reverse strand, counting down.
TTATGAAACTTTTCATAGTTATGATTGGATTACCAAAAACAATTCCCTTAATATGCAACTTGTTTACCATGTTCAAATTCTTGATAATAATCTTGCTCCAATTACTATTAGTGAGAAGAAATCTTCTTATGCCAAAATTAATGATACTTCTATGCATATGAACCATGATAAGAATGTTTTAAGTGATGGGTATATTGTGGATTTCATCAATGATGCTACTGAAAGTTATTATGAGAGAGGGAAATATGGTTATATGCATCTTAATAATATTAAGTTTCCCTCTTTATGTTGAGAATCTTGAAGTTACTCGTGTTTTATCCTCTTATGCTTGTCACTTTGTTCTTCATGAATTCATTTGTGTACAAGACTCCTCTTCATAGGAAGCATGTTAGACTTAAATGTGTTTTGTATTTGCTTCTTGATGCTCTCTTTTTGCTCCAAATACTATTTCTTGCGAGTGCATCATTAAAACTGCTGAGCCCATCTTAATGGCTATAAAGAAAGAACTTCTTGGGAGATAACCCATGTGTTATTTTGCTACAGTACTTTGTTTTATATTTGTGTCTTGGAAGTTGTTTACTACTGTAGCAACCTCTCCTTATATTAGTTTTGTGTTTTGTTGTGCCAAGTAAAGTCTTTGATAGTAAAGTGAATACTAGATTTGGATTATCGCGTAGAAACAGCATTTCTTTGTCTGTCACGAATCTGGGTCTAATTCTCTGTAGGTAACTCAGAAAATTAAGACAATTTACGTGAGTGATCCTCGGATATGTACGCAACTTTCATTCAATTTGAGCATTTTCATTTGAGCAAGTCTGGTGCCCTTTTAAAATTCGTCTTTACGGATCGTTCTGTTTTGACAGATTCTCGCCTTTTATTTCGCATTGCTTCTTTTGCTATGTGGGATGGATTTCTTTGTTCCATTGACTTCCAGTAGCTTTGGGCAATGTCCAGAAGTGTTAAGAATGATTGTGTCACCTCTGAACATGTGAGTTTTTGATTATGCACTAACCCTCTAATGAGTTTGTTTCGAGTTTGGTGTGGAGGAAGTTTTCAAGGGTCAAGAGAGGAGGATGATATACTATGATCAAGAAGAGTGAAGAGTCTAAGCTTGGGGATGCCCCGGTGGTTCACCCCTGCATATTTCAAGAAGACTCAAGCATCTAAGCTTGGGGATGCCCAAGGCATCCCCTTCTTCATCGACAAATTATCGTGTTCCTTCTCTTGAAACTATATTTTTATTCGGCCACATCTTATGTACTTTACTTGGAGCGTCTGTATGTTTCTTGTTTTTGTTTTTGTTTGAATAAATGCTTGTGTGGGAGAGAGACACGCTCCGCTGGTTCGTATGAACACATGTGTTCTTAGCTTTTAATGTTCATGGCGAAGGTTGAAACTGCTTCGTTCATTGTTATATGATTGGAAACGGAAAATGCTACATGTAGTAATTGGTAAAATGTCTTGAATAATTTGATACTTGGCAATTGTTGTGCTCATGTTTAAGCTCTTGCATCATATACTTTGCACCCATTAACGAAGATATACATAGAGCTTGCTAAAATTTGGTTTGCATATTTGGTCTCTCTAAAGTCTAGATAATTTCTAGTATTGAGTTTTGAACAACAAGGAAGACGGTGTAGAGTCTTATAATGTTTACAATATGTCTTTTATGTGAGTTTTGCTGCACCGGTTCATCCTTGTGTTTGTTTCAAATAACCTTGCTAGCCTAAACCTTGTATCGAGAGGGATTACTTCTCATGCATCCAAAATCCTTGAGCCAACCACTATGCCATTTGTGTCCACCATACCTACCTACTACATGGTATTTATCCGCCATTCCAAAGTAAATTGCTTGAGTGCTACCTTTAAAATTCCATCATTCACCTTTGCAATATATAGCTCATGGGACAAAATAGCTTAAAAACTATTGTGGTATTGAATATGTACTTATGCACTTTATCTCTTATTAAGTTGCTTGTTGTGCGATAACAAGGTTTCTGGGGACGCCATCAACTATTCTTTGTTGAATATCATGTGAGTTGCTATGCATGTCCGTCTTGTCTGAAGTAAGAGAGATCTACCACCTTAATGGTTAGAGCATGCATATTGTTAGAGAAGAACATTGGGCCGCTAACTAAAGCCATGAATCATGGTGGAAGTTTCAGTTTTGGACATATATCCTCAATCTCATATGGGAATAATAATTGTTGCCACATGCTTATGCATTAAAGAGGAGTCCATTATCTGTTGTCCATGTTGTCCCGGTATGGATGTCTAAGTTGAGAATAATCAAAAGCGAGAAATCCAAAATGCGAGCTTTCTCCTTAGACCTTTGTACAGAGCGGCATGGAGGTACCCCATTGTGACACTTGGTTAAAACATGTGCATTGCAAAGATCCGGTAGTCCAAGCTAATTAGGACAAGGTGCGGGCACTATTAGTATACTATGCATGAGACTTGCAACTTGTAAGATATAATTTTCATAACTCATATGCTTTATTACTACCGTTGACAAAATTGTTTCATGTTTTCAAAATAAAAGCTCTAGCACAAATATAGCAATCGATGCTTTCCTCTTTGAAGGACCATTCTTTTTACTTTTATGATTGAGTCAGTTCACCTATCTCTCTCCACCTCAAGAAGCAAACACTTGTGTGAACTATGCATTGATTCCTACATACTTGCATATTGCACTTGTTATATTACTCTATGTTGACAATTATCCATGAGATATACATGTTACAAGTTGAAAGCAACCGCTGAAACTTAATCTTCCTTTGTGTTGCTTCAATACCTTTACTTTGATTTGTTGCTTTATGAGTTAACTCTTATGCAAGACTTATTGATGCTTGTCTTTAAGTACTATTCATGAAAAGTCCTTGCTTTATGATTCAGTTGTTTACTCATGTCATTACATTGCTTCGAATCGCTGCATTCATCGCATATGCTTTACAATAGTATGATTAAGATTATGTTGGTAGCATGTCACTTCAGAAATTATCTTTTATCGTTTACCTACTCGAGGACGAGTAGGAACTAAGCTTGGGGATGCCGATACGTCTCCAACGTATCTATAATTTCTGATGTTCCATGCTTGTTTTATGACAATACCGACATGTTTTGTTCACACTTTATGTCATTATTATGCGTTTTCCGGAACTAACCTATTGACGAGATGCCGAAAGGCCGCTTGTTGTTTTTCGCTGTTTTTGGTTCCGTAAAGGCTCGTTCGGGCAATATTCTCGGAATTGGACGAAATCAACGCCAAACCTCCTATTTTTCCCGGAAGGCTCCAGAACACCGAAGAAGAGTCGGAGAGGGGCCAGGGGGCCCCCACACCATAGGGCCGCGCGGGCTGGCCTCTGGCCGCGCCGGCCTATGGTGGGGCCACCCTGCCCGCCCTCCGACTCCGCCTCTCCGCCTATATAAGCCCTTTCGACCTAAAAACGCGAGACCTCTTGACGAAACTCCAGAAAGACTCCGTGGGCGCCGCCACATCGCGAAACTCCAATTCGGGGACGAAGTCTCTCGTTCCGGCACCCTGCCGGGACGGGAATTGCCCCCGGAGTCATCTCCACCGCCGTCTCCACCGCCATCTTCACCGCCATCGCTGTCTCCATGATGAGGAGGGAGTAATCCACCCCTGGGGCTGAGGGCTCTACCGTAGCTATGTGGTTAATCTCTCTCTCTGTACTCCAATACAATGATCTCATGAGCTGCCTTACATGATTGAGATCCATATGATGAGCTTTGTATCTCTACTAGTTTATGTGCTACTCATGTGATGTTATTAAAGTAGTCTATTCCTCCCGCTTGGTGTAAAGGTGACTAGTGTGTGCACCGTGTGGTTCTTGTCGTAGGCTATGATCATGATCTCTTGTAGATTGTGGAGTTAATTATCATTATGATAGTATTGATGTGATCTATTCCTCCTTCATAGTGTAATGTGGACGAGTGTGTGCACTATGTTAGTTCTTGGTTTATTCTCGCAATGATCTATTATGCTCTAAGGTTATTTAAATATGAACATTGAATTGTGGAGCTTGTTAACTCCGGCATTGAGGGTTCGTATAATCCTACGCAATGTGTTCATCATCCAACAAAAGAGTGTATGTAGCACATAAGAGAAAGAGTTATTTATTATGCGATCAATGTTGAGAGTGTCCACTAGTGAAAGTATGATCCCTAGGCCTTGTTTCCAAACATCGAATCTCCGTTTATTTACTGTTCTGTTGCATGTTTACTCGCTGCCATATTTCATTCAGATTGCTATTACCACTCATATCCATCCGTATTACTTGTATTTCACTATCTCTTCGCCGAACTAGTGCACCTATACATCTGACAAGTGTATTAGGTGTGTTGGGGACACAAGAGACTTCTTGCTTTGTGGTTGCAGGGTTGCTTGAGAGGGATATCTTTGACCTCTTCCTCCCTGAGTTCGATAAACCTTGGGTGATCCACTTAAGGGAAAACTGCTGCTGTTCTACAAACCTCTGCTCTTGGAGGCCCAACACTGTCTACAAGAATAGAAGCTCCCGTAGACATCAATCTCCAAGATGCTCTCCATTAAACTTGCGCAGCGTATGGATGAGCTTGTCTCCAAGGCTCAAAGCGTGTTCATCAAGAAAAGGAGCATCCATGACAACTTCCTATACGTTAAGAACCTCGCTTCAAGGCTTCACAAGAGGAAAACTCCGGCCTTGCTTTTCAAGCTCGACATCCGGAAAGCTTTCGACTCCATTCGGTGGGACTACATCGTCGACCTTCTCCAAAGGGGAGGTTTCCCCTCGACATTCCGCAATTGGATTGTGGCCTTGCTTGTTACCGCATCTTCGGGAGTTCTTCTTAATGATGTTGCGAGATCGCCTATCAAGCATGGTCACAGTTTGCGTCAATGGGATCCTCTACCGCCTCTTCTTTTCGTCCTCGTCATAGACCCCATGTCTCAAATCCTTGAGATGGCCATAGACCACGGTTTGCTTCACAAGATTGCAAGGAGGGGCGCCATTTTGAGGCCTTCCTTATATGAAGATGATGCGGCTATTTTCTTGGCTCCTTTCAAGGAGGACATTCATAACTTTGCGGCAATCCTTCACAGTTTTGGCGAAGTCACGGGCCTTTCCACAAACTTTCACAAGAGCTCTATAGTGTCTATTCGCTGCGACGATGTTGACCTTGACGACATCCTCCGTGGTCTTCTGGTCCTTAGGTTTGCTTTCTCGTTGAAGTACCTCGGCCTCCCGCTTTCGGTTGGGGGCTCTTCGCAAGGTGGACTTCCAACCCCCTGAGGACAAGACGCCCGGGAAAATCCCCACTTGGAATGGGAAATTCGTCACTACGGCGGGTCGTACCGCCCTTGTTAAGTCCGTTCTTGCTTCGCAATCCATCTATCACTTGACATCACTTAATGTTCCTACCGGCTCCATGCACAATATGAAGAAAGTTGAGAGAGCCTTTTTGTGGGTGGGCACGGATAAGGTTTCCGGTGGTAGATGAAAAGTTAATTGGGATATTGTTTGTAGACCCAAAAGCCTAGGCGGCCTCGGTGTCCTCAATAACGATTTTTTTGCTAGAGCACTTCGTTTGAGATGGCCTTGGTAAGAATGGAAGGAGCCATCTAAGATTTGGGTGGGCCTTGGAAACCCTTGAGATGACACGGATATGGACCTCTTCTATGCTTCCACGACTATCACTTTGGGCAATGGGGAGAAGACTCCCTTTTGGAAGGCGCCATGGCTCAATGGCTCCAAGCCTATTGACCCCCCTCATTTACAAAGTTTTCACGAGGAAGAATTGGAATGTCAAGAAGACCATGTCCGATAATGGGTGGATCTCCAAAATCAAAATGGACGTGGAGTTTACCCTTGAGCATATCCGCCAATACATCTCTCTTTGGAGCAAGCTTGCGGAGGTCACCGTTCATGATGACCACAAGGATGAGATCACTTGAAACCTCACCGAAAGCAGCATTTACGTACTCCTCTAGCTCCGCATATAGGGCTCAATTGTTTGGGGCTATGCTTGCCCCGATCGCATCCTCGGTGTGGAAGTTTTGGGCCCCGCCTAAGATCAAGTTCTTTATGTGGCTTGCGCTCCAAAATAGGCTTTGGACCAATGATCGGTTGGAGAAAAGAGGGTGACCTAATGGCCGAAATTGTTCGCTTTGCAACCAGGCTTTAGAGTCCGTTGACCATCTTGTTGTCAATTATCGCTTCACCATTCGCCTTTGGGGTCTTCTCAAGGTGTGGATTGGCTTCCAACCCCTTGGCCTCCATGAGTGACCTACTACACCTCTTCATTTTTGGTGGAGTATGATGACGGAGCAGACAAAATTGGCTTCCCTTGCTCTTCTTGTGTCTTTGGAGATTTGGAACGAAAGAAATGGCCGGGTTTTCAACAACTAGCATGCCCCCCCCTCGGTGATTCTTCAAAAGATCAAAGTAGAGGCTAGACTTTGGATCCTAGCGTGTGACACATGTATGGAAAACTTAATGCCGCGATACTAGACTTTCCTTTTGTTGGGTCATGGGTTGTAACTGGTTAACTTGTAAAACTTGGAAGAGGCGTTTCTAGTCCCGAGCACAGATGGACCCGTTTTATGGCCGTACGTGCGACCAGAGCATGGTGGGCCACAGTTTGACGGTCGTCTAGTGAACGTTTCTGCCGGATTGACGGAGATGGTAAATAAATGCTGATAGCTTGTTTGATTCTTGAGCTGACGAGGACATGGCGCCATGGACTGGGCACCGACGCACCATGGACTGATGGACTGAGCACAAACGGGAGGGTCTCTGCAGGGTAACATTAAATGTGATGGAGCGGCTCGGTGTGTCGTTGCAATCGGTACAACTCCGTCTAAAATTTCTATACCGTTAATGCCAGCTGCGGAACATGTTATAAATGCAAGGACACAGGTGGGACCTTGAGGACAATACGACAGAGCAGCACCAATCTCAACACGAATTAACGGCACAAAAAACGAGTGCATTTCCCGAGATCAGATGGGCATTTCCCCTTCTTAATTAATGAAATAGAGCAAAGCTTTTGCCCTCTTTTCATTTTTTTGATGCATCCATGTGATGATGGAGCACTACATTTTCAGGTGCCTATGATTAGTATTTACACCATGTTTAGTTGTACATACTTTGCACATGATTTTTTTACATTGTTGCATAATGTATTTATAGAAAGGTTTTCAACTAAAGAAGCGATTTTTGGTACATATTCTTAAGTATGACGGAATTGAAGCTTTGAGCAATATCCCTACCATTAAATGAAGCCTTATAAATCACATAAATATGTGTGGACTTAAAAAAATATCATCAATGAATAAATAGTAGACATGATGTTGCTTCGTTGTTAATTTTAAGTATTTTTATAACTAATTATAATATTACATCGTTTAAAATATAAGAAATTTTGGAGAAACGTGGAATGGTGGAAGTATACATTTATATGATCACAATTTTAATTGAAAAGTGTGTGTTGACCGTGTTGCACGTTTTCCTCATATGGTTGTGCATTACACACATTTAAGTGGCTCGGTAAAAAGACTTGCTAAAAAAATAAGATTGAAAAATAATATCTTTCCATTATATATACTCCCTCCATCCATAAATAGATGTCTTATATTTGTCTACATTTGAATGTACCTATACATTAAATAGTGTCTATATACATTTAAAATTTGATAAATCTAAGACATCTATTTGTGGAGAGAGGTAATATAATACGTGCCTGATACGTGCATAAGTGCATTAGACTGTCTAAAACATTAGAGAGAGACTCACTCTCTCCTCATTTTCTTTTCTCTACATTATTACCAATTCATGATCATTTCTTTTACATTCCCTAACCCCCACCCCGAGCCACCAAAACCCTCTCCTCTCCTTTCTTCAGCATCGCCGGATCTCGTCTCCGGCGGCTCCTCCCAATATCCCGTCTCCGACTTGCCTCCCGCCGCACCTCCAGTGGACGCGCGAGGTCCGCATCACCGGCATGGAGGTCGCGAGCTCGCCGCCCGTCGGTCCGGGTTGAGCCGGCCCTCCCTCGACCCCGCACAGGCGCCGGCCGTCCGCACGCGCGCGCGCCGGCCTCTTCCTCCAACGGCCGTCGACCTCCCTCTCTCCCCGACCTGCGCCTCCACGCGGTGGCCTCGTCCAGCTAGGGGAGCTTCCACCCTAACCCTAGCAGCAGCAGGCGGCCCCGCAACCTGCACCTCCACGCCGTTTCTCACCCGCAGCAGGACGCCGGCGACCGGATCTGCATCATCTCGAACCTCCAGCTGCAGCTCCAAATTGCTTAAATCAGCTCCGAATAAAAAAGGTTGGATTTTTTCAAGTATTCATACGTCTATGCCTGCTGTTTTCTGTAACTTCTTAAGTCTTGCCTCTTGTTTGGTCCTTTTTTTGTTGCTCTGGGTTTGCCAATCAATGGCAGGCTATTTGATAGTGGTTGTTTCTAGGCTGTTGTTCGCCCATCTTTCTTATTTATTTATTTATTTATTCTTTTAACTGTATATGTGACACTGCTTACTCCAGCCTGTTACAGAGCGATGGAGGAGGACCAATCTGCAGTACTGGTCGCTGAAGGTGCCATCAAGAGTATCAAACTTAGCCTATCCACCGAGGCTGAGATAGTACGTTCTCCTTTTTGATGGTTTTACTAGTGATTCTGGCATGTAGAGATGCATGCTCAACTAAAAACATATCAGTTTGATTCTTCTCACCGTATGCAACCTTTTATCTTCTGCAGTGTACTTACTCTATAAACGACTGCCCTGTTACTCATCCCAGTCAACTTGGGAATCCTTTCCTTGGCTTACCACTTGAGTCAGGGAAATGCGAGTCATGTGGTGCCTCTGAAAATGGCAAATGTGAAGGTTGGAAAACAACAACTTCTCATTAGTTTTTCTTCTTGCCGCATTTAGTGGCCAGTATCCCTGTTTCTCTTATTGTACTAATAAAATTGATACAAACTTTTAGGGCATTTTGGGTACATTGAGCTGCCTGTACCTATATATCATCCATGTCATGTCAGTGAACTTAGGCAATTACTGACCTTGGTATGTTTGAAGTGCCGTCGTATGAAGAAAGGAAAGGTTTGTATATGCCAAAATAGCTTAGCCTTACTCTTTTATTTTTCTACACAGATTTCCCTGTTTTGATTTAACTCATTTCATGTCTCAGGGCAAACAGAGCAATGGAAAGGAAAATGTGTCAGTAACGGCATGTCACTACGCTGACTGTCGGGTACTCGTCAACCCTATTCCTCTTACACCTTCTGAATTTGACCTTGCTCTCTATTTAGTCCAAGTAATACTAGCTTACTGGTACTTAACTTAATCAAAAGTCCGGCTGAAGACTTGGTAATCTCAACTATGATTGTAGGTTTGCCTTTTTATTTATTTATCAAATTGAAGATATGAATTAAGGCACATAGTTGTTCGTCGATTGGGAAGTTTTTATCTGTAGACCCTAGAGAAATGCCATAATAGTGTACTTGATTCAATTTTATGTTGGCAGGTGACATGTTGTCACCAAAACTTACACCACACATAATGCAGTAGTGCTATCTATTGAGATTATACTATTGAAACTTGGAAGTCTTCCAACAACCATGGCATCAGAGATCATCATCAGTAACATTTTTTGTGTGTGGATGGCTTCCTACTTTACAGCCTTAGTTTTGCTGCTAGTTTTGTGCCAGCACTATCACTATGACAGTATGGCACGTGTTATGGGATGAGTGTCAACTGATGTTCCTCAACTTTATTTAGGCTCTCCCGGCACTATCTGTGAAGGAAACCAAGACAGCAGATGGTGCATTTCGTTTAGAGCTGAAAGCACCCCCCAAGAAACACATGACGGAACGTTCTTGGAACTTTCTTGACCAATATGGATTTCACTATGGTGGAGCCTCCCACGATAGGATATTGCTTCCGGAAGAGGTAATAATCTCATCTTGTTCTGTTTTCAAGATGTCATTGTAGTTTCTTGGACGCTGAAGATCCAGCTAAGCATGGGTTTACCTAGGTACTTTAAGTTCGGGCAGATTTTTTTGCCGTTAGAAACGTACCAAAGAATCTCAAGAAAATTACGGTGCAGTACATCATGGTACAGTCTTGCACATGAGATTTCTGTACCAAAATTATAGTGTGTTCAAAAGTGGCAAGTGGTATCGAATATATGTGAAGTATATATTTGCTGACACCTTCCCTTTTCTGTTTCTCTGGAGCGGTACCCCATATCACCATGGTATTTTGAGGGTATCGCCTTATCTTATCACAACTAGTACAACATGCAGGAATTTTCCCATACTTTTGACTCAAAAATTTGCAAATGACTAGTGGATTGCGGATCGTGCCAGATCGGATGTTTGAGAAGTGTTGCTGGATAAGATTAGCTGGAGCATGTGTGCCCCAGATATATTTTCTGTTTTTCCATTTACATCTTTCTCACATGAATTACCTTTTCCTCCCTGGCCCTGTTTGGTTCAGATAGAACTAGTGGGCCATGTTGGCTCTTCCTCAAGAGATTAATTTGTGCCGCTTACTTTTGAAACACTTAGCATTGGTTTATCACGTATAGAACTTACATAGCATCACTTGGCTGTAACTAGTTAATGTTAGTAAGGCCAAGTACCTTCATTTGATCATGTTAATTAATAGTTGATGAAAAAAGAAGGAAATGCATTTCTTTTATGGTAACTAAGAAGTTGTCATCTCTCAGAAGTGGCATATGTACAGTTACAATCTGTAGGGTGGTATATCATGGAATGTTAGTCTCATGAGTGGCATGTATTCGTTACCCCTGAAAACATGGTAATGTCTAAAGCAAGGATCACCGTACCCAAGGCCCTACAGTTATCCCTTGATTATTTCTTATGGAGTCACTTATTTTTGTTTTGTAATAGCAACCTGCTATCTATTCCTGTATTATTTGCCAGGCTCTGAATATACTGAAGAAGATTCCGGATGAGACGAAAAAAAAGCTAGCTGCACGGGGATACATCGCTCAGTCTGGTTATGTGATGAAATATCTTCCAGTACCCCCTAACTGCCTCTATATTCCAGAATTCACAGATGGGCAGAGCATCATGTCCTATGTTAGTCTGGTTACTGAATCTTTGTGATTTTATTGATTGGTTTGTACGTACGAATAATGTCCCATATTTTATTTGCTTCTTGTTTCAGGACATCTCTATATCTTTATTGAAGAAGATACTTCAAAAGATAGAGCAGATTAAAAAATCAAGAGCTGGTCCCCCAAACTTCGAATCACATGATGTTGAATCAAGTGATTTACAACTTTCTATTGGCCAATACATACAGCTCAGGGGTACTACAAAGGTACGTGTCATGATTTTGAAGTAAGTAACCTAATTATTCATGTCTACATGGTAAAACATGGTGCATGAATTAAAATAGCTGCAAAACAAGCTCTAGCTGAAATCCATATAAAAAAAAGCTCTAGCTGAAATGAGCCAAGTTTGAGTCAGGCCTTCCAAGCTTGTTTCTAAACTATCACCTAGTTAAGAAGTAGGATTACAATTGGTTCCGTTAGACAGCATGATGCTTGTTTACAAAACAAGTTAGGAATGTTAACAGTATGAATGTATGATCGTGTATATCCTGTTTGAGCTTTAAAACTTCTTCCAGACAATCATAAAGAAGAGTTTTCTGAGCACTCTTCAATTTTTATGGTTGAAACTCTTTCAGTTTTTTGACCTTGCCCACGTATTTTGTTACCATCAGAATTAGAGAACTCCTGCACATTTACAGGTGTTCTTGGTGTGCTGATCAAAGAACCTCTGCTTACAATCATTTATCATCCCCATTTGCATTTATTTTCTGATCAGATTCATTGGTGTCTAGTTTAGCGTGGTAACTTGACTCTTTTGTTCTGAAGGGACCTCAAGACGCGAAGAGATATGCAGTTAGCACTGATTCGTCGCATTTATCAACAAAACAATGGTTAGACAAGATGAGGACATTGTTCATCAGCAAAGGGTCAGGATTTTCATCACGCAGTGTACTTACTGGAGATCCCTACATTGGAGTAGATGTAGTTGGCCTGCCTTCTGAAGTGGCAAAAAGAATAACTTTTGAAGAACAGGTTACAGACATCAACATTAACAGATTGCAAGAGGTTGTTGACAAGGGAGACTGTTTGACCTATAGAGATGGTGAAACAACATATGCAATCACTGTAGGATCGAAAGGATATACCACACTTAAAGTGGGTCAAACGATCAGTAGAAGAATCGTTGATGGTGATGTTGTGTTCCTGAACAGGCCACCTAGTACGCACAAGCATTCCCTCCAGGCATTTAAAGTATACATCCACGATGATCATACAGTCAAAATCAATCCCCTTATATGCTCTCCTCTTGCAGCAGATTTTGACGGTGATTGTGTGCATATTTATTACCCTCAGTCACTTGCTGCAAAAGCTGAGGCCTTGGAGCTTTTCAGTGTGGAGAAGCAACTGACTAATTCACACAACGGGAAAATAAACCTGCAGCTATCTAATGACAGTTTGCTAGCTCTGAAACACATGTCTTCAAGAACCATGTTAAGAAAAGAATCAGCTAACCAGCTGGCCATGCTTCTGTCCCTTTCTCTTCCTGCCCCTGCTGTGGTCAAGTCAAAGCCATACTGGACAATCTCACAAATATTGCAAAGTGCGTTGCCAGCAGAATTGACTTGCGAAGGGGACAGATTCCTAGTCAAGGACAGCACTGTCGTAAAACTGGATCTTGCCAAAGAATCCGTCCAGGCTTCATTCTCGGATCTAGTGTCTTCCATTAATTGTGTAAAGGGTCCAGGAGATGCGCTCAAATTCTTAAACGCGCTGCAGCCCTTGTTGATGGAATTTTTACTTCTGGATGGTTTTAGTGTGAGTCTGCAAGATTTTAGTGTGCCCAAGATTCTGTTGGAAGAAGCACAGGAAAGCATAAAGAAACAGTCCGCTGTACTGGAGCAGTCAAGGTCCTCGAAAGGCCAGTTTGTGGAAATGCGGGTTGACAACAATCTAAAGGACGTCAAACAACAAATTTCAGATTTTGTCGTGAAGTCCTCTCATCTTGGTCTTCTGATTGACCCAAAGAGTGACCCATCAGTGTCAAAAGTAGTTCAACAGCTTGGTTTTGTTGGTCTGCAACTCTACCGCGAGGGGAAGTTCTACTCGAGCCGTCTCGTGGAGGACTGTTTCTCAAATTTTGTGAATAGACACCCACCTGTTGGAAATGAAGTCCAGCATCCTCCAGAAGCTTATGGTCTTGTGCAAAGTTCATATTTCCATGGTCTCAATCCTTATGAGGAGCTGGTGCATGCTATATCCACAAGAGAAACTATCGTCCGCTCCTCAAGAGGGTTGACAGAACCAGGAACTCTGTTCAAGAGTCTAATGGCCATCCTGCGAGATGTAGTTGTATGCTATGATGGAACTGTGAGGAACATCTGCAGCAATTCAATCATGCAACTTAAGTACAGAGAAGATGATGCCACAGATTTTCCTAGTGATATAACTCCTGGAGAACCGGTGGGTGTCTTAGCTGCCACTGCTATCTCCAACCCTGCTTATAAGGCTGTCTTGGATGCTTCTCAAAGTAATAATACTTCATGGGAGTTGATGAAGGTAATAGCATTGTAAAGTATTGTAGAGTCAAATATTATATGCATTGCAACTCAAGTTATGTCCTAACTACTGTTTAATATTCTTAACCTAACAGGAAATACTTCAGACCAAAGTTAACTATAAAAACGATACGAAAGATCGAAAAGTTATCCTGTTTCTTAATGACTGCTCTTGTCCCAAGAAGTTCTGTAAAGAAAAGGCTGCTATTGCAGTACAGGGCTGTCTAAAGAAAGTCACTCTAGAGGATTGTGCCACTGATATCTGCATTGAGTATGTATACCTGTGCAGTCAATTTTAGAGTTACTTTCATTTTAGTATTTGTTGTCATACTGAACTTTAGACCGACAATTACTCTAGAGGATTGTTTTTAGTATTTGTTGTCATTTGCGCTGAATGACATGAATATGGCATTTTCATATTCAGGTATCAGAAACAAACAAGTTTAGATGGAACTTCAGAAGCTACTCCAGCATTTGTTGGTCATATTCACCTTCAAAAGGTATTGTGGTGTTTTCTACTCCCTCCCATCCATAATCAGTGTCACATGGGAAGTATATTTCATTAAATGTAAATGATATATATCAACATATGCCTTTATTTATTTCTTGCAGGCACATTTAGAAACGACAAACATTAGCACCGAGGATATTCTTCATAAATGCCAAGAAGTTTCTGTGAAACATGGGATGAAGAAAGGACATCTCGCACACCTGTTTAAAAAGATTACTTTCTCTACTTGGTAAACTATTTGTTCTCTACTCTGCAATGATTTTTTCGTTACATCTTAGATGACATAGTTATTGGTCAGGAAAGAGGTAGGCCTAGCTTGTAGTGGTTGCTGGTTGTTGGTGGCTTAATAATGTTCCTTCAGGGTATTTTATACTTGGTGTTCTTGATCAAGATGGTAATATTTATTTCAACATGGGAGATGAATATTTGATGTAGTTCGTAACTATTTCCTTTCATGTTTTATACATAGATTCTTTAACATGCTTCTTAACATGCATGCATGTTGTGTTGCAAACATAAACTGAGACGGGGATGATGAGAATACCTAGATGTTAGCAAGTAAAATGTTTAGGGAGAAGGACGATCTTGTGTATGAGAGGAGGGAAATCCTACTGCTAACCTTTCTTTAGTGGTTTCTATATTGTGTAAAACAAAAATCAACCCACTGACATGCATCCCTGAATTAAAATTGCCAGCGGTGGGTGAGCTGCTGCCTACTGGGATTGATTTATAACCAACTCAAAATAACTGAGACAGCAAGTGAGAAGAAGATTGTTAACCTCAATAGTAGCAATGTCTTTGCCACCCAATTTTTTTTCTCCATTTAAGTAGTACGGTCATAACAAAAAGAAAGGGTAGGTGATACTGTAATTAACTAATGATGAAAATGTTTTTCAACTGGTTGATGGTACTTAATACTCCCTCGAACTGCAAATAGTAGAAGCTGGTTTAGCTTTTTGTACAAGAACTAAGTTACACATGAAATGAGTTTAGTGCCCTTGAGTAATCCCACATAGACTAGCCCATTCTCTTACACAATCAATTTTCTCTTGTTGTTTGAATATTTATTGCAACCCTTAAACATGACACCAAGGGTGTAATTGGAAGGAGTAAACTGTGCCAGTTACTGAACGACTTATACATGGAGTAGTCACCAGTTATATAGAATGTCTACATTGGCTTGTTTGCAATCAGAGGGAGAACAGTGTTTTCTGCCTGTTCTTGGCTTAGCATGAGGTTATCTGTTCCGTAGTAATGATACTAGAACATGGTTGAGTTATGGTACTATGTTCTCAGCTGCAGTATATCCAATCTCTATCTGCATCCTAAATCAGTTTGGAGATATACATTTCAATGATTTGGTACCTTGCACCCCTGGGGCTGGGACATGGTTGCCTGGACACAAGTAGTATCAGTATATTATCGTTTTGGGAATCATCACTCTTTGTTATTAGCATACTGTTCAGTGTTGCCATTTTTATATGATTTACTGTTGTCTGTTTCATGTGATATAATCTCTGATTACTGATATTTATTAGAGTTAACCTAATGTGTAAATTTTCCTCCTTGATCCTAGCAGTGATTGTTCCTTCACACAAAAGCCGATTGATGGGAAGGTTCCATGTTTGCAGTTTTCTTTTTCTGAGGACATTCCTATGTTATCTGAATCCGTTGAGAAAGCTGTGAATGTGCTAGCCGATTCTATGTGTGGTGTGCTTCTGGATACAATTGTAAAAGGTACTGTAAGCTGCACAAACTAGTCTTCTTCCATGGAAAATTCGTTCACTGGATATTTCAAATTACAATCATTCTCTTGTTAAAATATAATTTCGTTCTCCTATCTTATTGGAAAAAAGATCTTATGTGGTGCACCTTTTAATTTTTTCAACACTGGCTCGCATATAAATTAGAGAATTCCATCAGTATAGTCATGTATAACTGTGTTCTTGGATGATCCTATTGTTCTCAGTGGACTGGTAGTTCTGTATGCCTGTTCTTATGGTACCTGTGTAAGGATTGGCCCTTGTCTTTGTATTCAGAGTTCCTGGTTGTTAAGATCATTAGGGGGTACTGAACTCTGAACCCAAGGAAGAACCAAAACAGTAGATTTTCACGCTTGTGTCTTCTAATGCCTATTCCTTTTGGATGGTCCTTCTATGTACTATGTATACCGGCACATTTTAGTGATGAATATGCATCTTTTTGTGTAATAGATGGCCACTTAACTGAGATTATGGTACAACATTTTACATATATTGTGATTGAAACAGATGATTCATATCTGTGCCTACAAAGCATGTATACCGACACATTTTAATGATGAATATGTATCTTTTTATGTAAAGATGGACTTAACTGAGAATATGGTACACCATTTACATATATAGTGATTAAAATGGATAATTTGTATCTGGGCCTACAAAACAACATCATGTTTCTCTTGGCAGTTGGCATTTTGTATTTTTAAAGGGGTTGTCATTTGCAGTGCTCTAGCTGTGATTTAGACATATACTTTTCATTTTTTGGATACCACTAATTTTTGTGCAAGTTTATGCTCAAGAAATTCAGATGTACTCTTTTCAGCTCATTAATTCTTCTCAATTAATAATTTAGGAGGTGTATAACAGATATGTGTGTGAAGGACTTTTAGTTCAACTATTTTTTCATTTGCTCTCCTCTACAGGTGATCCTCGAATTCAAGAGGCCAAAATTACGTGGGTTGGGTCTGATGCAACGTCTTGGGTGAAACACACAAAGAAGGCATCAAAGGGTGAGCCAGCACTAGAAATTGTTGTTGAGAAAGGTGAAGCTTTGCAAAATGGTGACGCATGGAGAATAGCGATGGATGCATGCATCCCAGTAATGAACCTCATCGACACACGAAGGTCCATACCTTATGGTATTCAGCAAGTGCAGAAACTTCTTGGCATAGCATGCTCCTTTGATCAAGTTGTCCAGGTTTGCCTTCTTGCATCTGGAGAGTTTTCTTTTGGCACCTTTTTTTTTTGTAAAGCTGAAGAGGTGTTTTATTTAAGATCCACCCTTTGGTGACAAAGATTTCAAATCACCGGTAGAGCTCCCTTTTTCTGTAAATTAGAATGGTCTTCTAAAAATAGTCCCAAGATTCCCCAGAGAAACCAGCAAGCAGATACAGTTCGTTCTCCTTTCTCGTAGTAATACTTGGTCCATTTTAGCAAGTACTAGCTAAATACCTCTGCTTAGCTATGGATCAACAAATTCGACCGTCTCAGCATGTCAAACAATTGTTGCTGTGTTCCATTGCACTGGGCATTATCCCATTTCTTGTCCAATCCCTTGACTAGGCCTCTAGGGGTTGCCTGCAGGATCACTAACATTTGTATTTTTAGATTTGGAGTTGGTGGATGGGAATTAAGGATGCAAATGTCTTTCTTGAGACAAACTGTAAATTATCTCAAATAGTTTTCCCCAATTCGACGAATCATTGTTACACATCTTTTCTTCGGGAAGCTAAGACCATTGCTTTCATTAGCACCATTCTTGGGCTCCAGTGGGAAAATTTCTTTTTTTGGTAATTCTTAGGGATGCTGTAAGACAATTGCTTTCATTAGCATCATTCTTGGGCTCCAGTGGGAAAATTTCTTTTTCGGTAATTAATGGGACTGTGAGAAGGGAGCGTGAAGAAAATTAGGTCATCAGGAAAGCTGGCCAACTAGCTACCCCATGTTTATGGGCCAAGTTGGCTACATAGGAATTGCTACTATCAATATTGTATACATACGAGGTATGGGCCCCTGAACGGCATGGGCCTTGCTCTGGCATTGGGATGGCACAAGGGACTGGACGACCACTAACTCAAATCTTCGTAAGTTGGGAAGAAAATATGGCCCACCTGTTTATAAGGGCACAGCATGATAGTTTTAAGTTCTTAAGTTAGTGCTTACCAGGGGGGTCCTTTTGAGATATTACTTGTTACTTTTTCCCTGATATATTCCAATGGTTTTAATGCTGACAGAGAATGTTGAATGCTAGAACATTCATTTAGGAATGTCAAGTTTGGTCAATCTCTATTCAATTGTTACTGGATTTTGCGTATCCTTGGCTGTGTGTACATGGACTAATACTGCGAAGAAAGAGTAGTGTTATCTTTGCTGCGATCATCTATTCGTATATTTCTTTTATCAGTCCAAGTTGGCCAGATTTACTTGACTGTACCTATACCACAGGGACTAGCTAATTTTATTAGGGGTGAGTGTTCAATTATTTTAGTTTGGTAAATACGGTTTTCCAGCAAATATGTATAGGTGTGACTAGCTAATTTATCATTCAAATTTGTTGGCATCAGTAGATAGTACCATCTTTAAGATCAGTGTCTAGTTAGTCACAGCAGCCTAGTTCGGAGATGTATAGCTACTTAGCAATTTACCTTTCATCCTGTTTGACTCAAGTGTTACGCAATGCTTATGACGTCAAACAATTTCTGCAACAGTTTTTTGGTTGTGGATTGGGCAGCGCCTTTTCTCAACTTTATCTTTGAACCCTATCTTAATAGGTATTCTTTTGCTTGATGATTTTTGCAGCGCCTTTCAACAACTATGAAAACAGTTGCTAAAGGAATTCTTAAGGACCATCTGGTACTTGTGGCAAACAGCATGACATGCACTGGTAACTTGAATGGGTTCAACAATGCTGGTTATAAGGCGACCTTCCGTTCATTAAAAGTTCAAGTACCTTTTACAGAGTCCACCTTATTCGTAAGTTTATTTCTAAGATCTTTTGATTTTGAGTTTATCACAACATGCACTATGCTGATGTCCTGGTCTTCTTTTGTAGACCCCTATGAAATGCTTTGAGAAGGCTGCGGAGAAATGTCATTCTGATTCATTGGGTTGTGTGGTCTCATCATGTTCTTGGGGCAAGCATGCAGCACTTGGCACTGGGTCATCTTTTGAGATTCTTTGGAACGAAAATCAGGTAAGCTGGTCTTTCAACCCACTGCCACTGGTGCTTATTGTTCATATTATTAATGGATCTTTAGCCAATATTTACGTAGTCAAATGAATTACCGTTTTACTACAACACTTGCCAAAGTTAGATACTGCTATAAAGTTCTGCTACTACATGATATGGTCTAACAATGCTAAATTACACCTTTGTGTTTTAATTTGACCATTGCAGCTAAAAAGCAACAAGGAGTATGGTGATGGCCTGTACGATTTCCTGGCCTTGGTGAGGACTGACCAAGAAAAGGCTAGATACACATTCTTGGACGATGTGGACTACCTTGTTGAAGACAACGCGATGGATGATATGTGCTGCTTATCACCAGTACTGGATGATATGCCCACTTTTGAAGATTGTCTTGAAGAACAAGTTACCGAGAAGGGTGGCCCATGGGATAATGGCACAACGGCGAATGCAAGAGACAATTCTTGGAATGTGCCTGCGACAGTGGAGAATGATTCCGCTGATTGGGGCGGCTGGGGCACTGAAAAGGTAAAGGATAAGAAGACCGTGCCAGAAGAACCAGCGGATACTTGGGCTGATCAGAGTGCTAAGAAGGATACTGATGGAGGTGGTGGTAACTGGGGGAAGCAGCCAGCAGATCAAGGAAATTCATCTTGGAATGTGCCCGTGACAGTGGAGAATGAATCTGCTGATTGGGGGGGCTGGGGCACTGAAAAGGCGAAGGATAAGAAGACTATGCCAGAAGAACCAGCTGGACTCGATACTTGGCCTGATCAGAGTGCTAAGAAGGGTACGGATGGAGGCGGTCGTAACTGGGGGAAGCAGCCAGCAGATCAAGGCAATTCATCTTGGAATGTGCCTGTGACAGCGGAGAATGATTCTGCTGATTGGGGTGGCTGGGGCAGTGAAAAGGGAAAGGATAAGAGTGTTCCTGAAGAACCAGCTGAAATCAACACTTGGGCTGATCAGAGTTCTAAAAAGGATACAGATGGAGGTGGTGGTAACTGGGGTAAGCAGCCGAACATGCCAGCATCACCATCAGTCAGTGCATGGGGCAAAAAGAATTCAGATGGAGGTGATGGTACCTGGGAAAAGCAAGCCAGCTCTTGCAAGAAAGATGTTGACCAGGCCTCTTGGGGAAATGAGCCAGGGCCACTGTCAAGAAATACATGGGACGACAAGGTTTCTAAGCCGCATACTGATGCACAGAATGATTCCTGGGGAAGTGTGGCAGCTAAGACTCGGACTTGTACTGCAGAAGATGTTCCTTGGGGAAGTACTCAAACTTCTTCTGCGGAGCATATGGATGCACAGAATGATTCCTGGGGTAATGTGGCTGCAAAGGCTGCTTCACCGTCAGATAATGCGTGGAATGCTGCTCCAGTTTCCCAGGGAAACGAGAATTCAGAAGCAAAGGAGCCAGATGCTTGGGATGGCTGGGGTTCTGCTCAAGCCAATGACTCCAGTACTGATGATTTGAACAAGAGCAGTGCTTCTAACAACAGCAAAGGCTGGAAATCAGATGGATGGGCTGCCAAAGAAAGCCGGAGAGACCAAAGAGACAATCTGGGTAGGCCCCCAATGAGACCTGTGGAGAGGCCACCAAGACCACGGTTCGAACTACCAGCTGATGCAAAAACGATTTTACACGAAATTGAACCTATTGTATTATCGGTCAGAAAGATCTTCCGTGAATCATGGTAAATCACCTCACAATTTCTTGCGCTTTGTGTTCTTCATAGTATGCTATCAAGTTTTTAAAAGGTCCTAACAGATCAAAAGTATGCGACATGCAAAACAGTTACTCTGTACTTTGTTTACACCGTCTTAATATTTACTTTTTATCTTTATCTTAAAATATTGCAGCGATGGTGTAAATCTTTCCCTGGAGGATGAGAAGTTCATCAAGGAGAAGATTCTGGAGCACCACCCTGAAAAGGAGAAGAAGCTGTCCTCTGAAACTGATCATATAATGGTATGGGCTCTTGTGCATTCTATGTCTACTGTGATACTCTATAGTAGAGTATGAAATACAGCAATTTGGTTTATGGGTGTGTGATGGGCTCATTTGATTTGTTGCAGGTTAACAAACACCACACGTTCCAGGAGAGTCGCTGCTTTTACGTGGTGTCATCAGATGGAACACAGACAGACTTCTCATACATCAAGTGCCTGGACAATTACGTGAGGAAGAGCTATGCAGAAGAGCCCGCCGAACTGGTCTCCCAGATGTACTTCCAGAGGCGCAACCGTGATCGAGCACCAGCCGAGGCTTCTCAAGCAACTCCGGCAGAGAACTCGCAAGCCACTCCACAGGAGGTTCAGCTAGAGACTCCAGCCCCGCTGGCAGAGACCTCGCAAGCCACTCCACATGAGGCTCAGCTAGAGACTCCAGCCCCGCTGGCAGAAACAGCTTCACAAGAGGCTCTAGCTTCTCCATCAGCGACCCAGCAAGAGACCCCAGTGGCGACTCCACAAGAGACTCTGGCAGCGACAGAGACCGTCAACAAGTGGGCTGAAAAGCCAGATTCTGATTCAGCATGGGGTGCAGGAGCCTCCGATGATAAGTGGGCCTGATGATGTCTTAGGGCGTGGTGTAGAAGCAACTGAACCGATGTACATACAAGCCTAGCTCTTCTGTTAGCATCACATGCTAAAACCTTTCTGCTTTGCCCCGACTTAGTGTAGAGGGCTGACAGTAGCAGTCTTTTAGACCTGATGGGCCGCGTTTCCTGTGTCTCTTCCAGACGAACTCTACATTCTGGGAGATGGAATTGTGTGGTATGCTGCCTTGCGTAGTAATCGTGACTAGTTTCGACCTGTCTTTGATCTCCTTGGTTGCTGGCTATCATAGTTTGAATGATGTGATGCTAGTCGTATCCTGTGGTTGCTGTTTGTAAGGCGTCATACCATCAGTTTATCTGGTGCTGAAACTTTTACAGAACCTCGGAGTTCGACTTGGTGCTACCATGTGACTGATAAAGGACAGTTCCTTGTTATGAACTTGTAGGTGGCCCTAGGCATTTTTTTGGGAAGTCAGCCATAGGCATAGAACTTGTGTTAGGGTAACATGTTTGCTTTTGCTTACAGTCAAAGCACCAGTCAGGTGGGCAATAAACCAAATGAAACCATTGCCCTCTGGTCTGCTTACTTCTTTTGCTCTTGCTGATGCGATGCTGTTCATCCCATCCTGGTTCTCGTGGGTGTATTAGGTCCATAGAATTCCGCTTTCCAACGATCCATGGTTTCAGTTGGACCAGTCTCTGCAGTGGATGACAGCAGAATCTGTTCTTGCCAACACTGAACCTTGTTGCAAAATTCCATCACCCACATGGTAAGAGCACCTCCAGCCAGGCCCCGAGAAGCCCCCCAGGACCAACTTTTTTCATCCGGATGGCGTAAAACGGCCCAGTCGTGCGCCCAGAGTCTCGATTTCGCCCGGATTTGGACTTATATCCGTCCGGACTCCCCATGCCAAGCCCGGTCCCCCGGGGAGCCGCTGGGGGCTCCGGATGAAACATTCTCGTCCACCTGGCCCGCTGTCAGGGACTAGTCTCCTCTCTCTTCTGATTTTTCTCTCCACCTACCGCCCTTCTCTCTCCTTGATCTTTTCCCCACCTTGCCGAGCTAGAGCACGACGGGCAGAACGGAGCTCGCGGGTGGCCTCGCCGGGACCTCGCCGGGTGGAGTTAGCGGAGGGCGCGCCGCAGTGGAGGAATCACGGGCGGCCGCAGGATGGAGGCGTCGGGGCGCGGTCTGGCGGGCGAGGAGCTTGCGGGCGAGCGAGACCGAGCCGGAGCGCAGGCTGGCAGGCGCGCGGGCGGGCGAGACTGAGCTGGAGCGTAGTCTGGCGGGCGCACGGGTGAGGAGCTGCGGGCGGGCGAGACCGAGCCGGAGCGCGGTCTGGCGGGCGCGCGGGTGAGGAGCTGCGTGGCCGGGGAGTCGCAGCGGTAGCATGGCGCCTCCGTGTCAGCACCGCCGACATTGCACCACCATCGGGTGTGTGGCCGGCATGGTCGATGCTGGTCGAACACCTTCCAGGCATCCTCACGAGCGCCGTGTGTGGGGAGATGACTGGAAAAGTGTAGCTCCCCATGCCAAAAATAGGTCCAATCCGGACCAATTTCTATCCGGATTATGCCCCGGGGGCCTCCAACGAGTGGGGATGCTCTAAGAAATTTATTCCAACTCCGGATGCAACAAGTATTCTAGCTGAGTAGACAGGCGCGAAGCGAATGCATTCGTCATTCTCGTGGCAAGATCACTATGGCTAGAGGATAAGCATTCTGAGAGATTTTCCTATGGAGCTCCGCTGGAAGATGGGAATTAATAGCATAAAACTTACCATATTTGTGCTCAATATCCAAAAAACTACCACTGTACAGATTGCTAGGAAAAATCTACCACTCTACTGAAGATATTTTGCAATGTGCACTAAACTCAAATTGAATACGAATCGACAATGTTTTTGACTAGCGGGACCCACATGCAGGGATGGCTCGGAAAAATCTGAGAATTTTAGTGAGGTGGAAATATCTAAATATCTAAAAGACACCAAAAAGTATCTAAAAGAAAAAAATCTTTAAAAAATCCAACCTAGCCCCTGTCATGGAGTAAATTACATAAAGGTACCACATTTGGAGCAACGATTACAACGTAATACCAACATTGGTAATATCAAGAAGTGAACCTAGCTCACTTGGTTAGGGAAGTGGATGTATAACCCAGCCACCTAGATTTAAGTCCCCAGGGATGCGAATTTAGGTTCTTATTATTTAAAAACAAAATCACTGCAGGGGCATCCCTACCATATTTCTTTCAAAAAAACATAGGTAATATCACATAAATACCCCATTTCTAGGGCATGTCGTAAGAGATGGTGCAGAAACTCGTGTGCCAGCGTTTTAACCCTTGTGGGCGCTGACTAGGACGACGGGCGAGGCAACGCTCCTAGCTTCGCCAGAAATACCGTTAATGCTCGAGAGGGCCCAAAAATATTTTCCAGAAAAAACAACTTGAAGAAAACCGGGCTCGGCCGGTGAAGAGCTAGTTGGGCGCGCACGGCGCTCTACCTAGCGCGGCCCGAGCCGATGTCGCCGTCGTGCTTGAGCCCAAACTCCCGGAACCAGATCGTCATGTCGGTGACATCGACTAGGAGCTCGGAAGCCTGCGAGGGCTCAAGGATCTCAACGGTGTGCTTCATGGTGCGCAATTGCAGCATGTGGGCCTCGGTGACCACGGCGCCGACGCGTGATGACTTAGATTATGAGGATGGAATATCACGGAAACGAGTTGAATAGCCTTGTCAAACGATGATCATATATTCGTATAGCATCCATTCCATCAAATAAGGCATATTAATTTAGCTAAAAGTTAATATTGCTCAAATTTGACTTATCATAGAGACAAAAAAAAGAAGCATCTGAAATACCAAATCTATATCAGTAGATCAACCATAAGATGTACTTTCATAGTGCATTCATTCACTATATTGTCAATTTTGTGTAAAGTTTCAGTTAAACTTAATATACTTTAACTTTTAGTTATTAGAGCATCTCCAACACGCGCGTTAAAAATAGGCGCGCTAAAGCACGCTTCCGTCGCGCTGTAAACGGATGGTGCGCGCTAGGCCGACATCTGCCCCGCCAGATGCTCCATTTTGCAGCGCGCGTTGGCGCGCTAAAAAAGCACCTCCTCCGGATGCTCCATTTTGCAGCGCGCAGCGCGGCGCAAACAACAAACACACACAAGTATGCATCAAACAAGATCAAACAACCATATAAATTCACAAATAAAATGTACCATACAAATACAATAAATTATTCATAACAAATACAACAAGTACATGAAATTGTTCACACCAAATACAACAAGTTTAGAGACCAACATACAACAGTACAACATAGTTTTGAGACAATACAACACATAGTTTTCAAATAAATACAACAAGTATGCAACTATTGTTGTCCATTCCAATTCCACCATTCTTCCATGAGATCTTTTTGAAGCTCATCATGTGTGTCGTTGCAGCGAATGGCATGGTATGAGGCAATGAACCGGGCAATCCTATGTGCGTTCCTCCTCACTTGCACGGGAACCCCCATCAACTCGTAGTGGGTATGATCCATATCTTTCCCACGATCATCATCTATAATCATGTTATGCATGATGACACAAGCGGTCATGATATACCAAATGCATTCTTGGTCCCAAAATCTAGCCGGTCCTCTAACAATGGCAAATTGGGCTTGCAAAATCCCAAATGCTCTCTCTACATCTTTCCTAGCTGCCGCTTGTGCATTGTGGAATTGGGTTTGCTTCTTACCTCTTGGTTGAATAATCGGCTTCACAAATTTTTGCCACCTTGGATATATGCCGTCGGCGAGGAAGTAGCCATAGTTGTACATGTGGCCATTTGCTTCAAACTCCACCAATGGACCTTCCCGCATTGCAAGTCTTGTCATTAGTGGTGATCGTTGAAGAACATTGATGCCATTGCAAGACCCGAACATTCCAAAAAATGCATGCCATATCCAAGTCTCTTGGTCGGCGACCGCT
Source organism: Lolium rigidum (assembly GCF_022539505.1). NCBI lineage: Eukaryota > Viridiplantae > Streptophyta > Magnoliopsida > Poales > Poaceae > Lolium > Lolium rigidum. The sequence continues at coordinate 154,829,368 of NC_061512.1, read as the reverse complement.
TCAAGGACTATGGTGGCATCCTTCTTGTACCCTTTGAATTGTCCATGCCATGTCGATGGACAATTCTTCCAACTCCAATGCATACAATCAATGGAACCAAGCATACCGGGAAACCCCCGGTCGGCGTTGATCTCCAAAAGCCTTGCCGTGTCTTGAGCATTGGGGGCTCTCAAGTATGTGGAGCCAAAGACATTCACAATTGCAACGACAAAGCGCTTCACACACAAGATAACAGTGCTCTCTCCCATGGCCAAATGATCATCAACTAGATCCGCCGGTATACCATATGCCAACATACGCAAGGCGGGGATCACCTTTTGATATGTGCTATGACCAAGTTCTCCGGCGGCATTTCTCCTTTGCTCAAAGAACCGATCATACTTGGTCACCTCCGTTGCGATGTGCTTGAACAAGTTGATACTCATCCGAAAACGCGCCGAAAATAGCTTTCGGGAAATATCGGATTCTCATTGAAATACGACCGCATCAACTTCTCATGCCCTTCAATCCTTTCTCTCCACAACTTCTGTCTACCGAACACCGATCCACCAAATTTTGGCTTCTTAACGGCGCAGTATGCTAATAGTAGCGATATGTTCTCCCTTCCTCTTGGTCGTACTCATCATCTGATGAATCGTATAATGAACTCTACAAACATACATATGAAATTACTTAACTATAACTAATTAACTATAGTAGCTAATCGGCGAGCAAAATCATGGAGGCCGTCCGACGGAGGTGCGTACCTTGCGAGCAAATCGGCGAGCATCATGGTCGCGCCATGTCGTTAGCAAGCTCGAAGACGAAGACGACGACATGGCGACGGCGGCGCGGAGAAGAAGGCGACGGTGGCGCGGAGGAGCAGGCGGGGGAGAAGCGCCGGCTTCTGCCCGTCGTTGGCGGCAGCGCGGTCGGTAGAGCGCGGCGGAGCGGCCGCTACGGCCCGGAGGAGGCGCGGGCGAGGTGGATCTACAACGCGGCGGCGAGCAGCAGTGGGATGGCGGAATCAACAGGAGGCGGCTGGATTTCGTGGCGGCGGGACGGTGGGGAAATGAAGGGCACAGGCGCGGGGAAATTTTCCAGCCGTTGAGTATTCGCTCGTGCGCAGAGTGTTGCTGTGCGCTGTAGCCGATGAGTCACATTTGACGCTCGGGATTGTGCAAAACGCCGCGCGCTCTAAATTTTTTACAGCATCGCGTCGTTTGCCGCGCTTGCTGGAGAAGCGATTTCGCCTCCGCGCGCTGTAAATCGGGTTTAATATACCACGCGAGATGCTCTAAATACGTACACGCCTTGTTTGGATCGGATTCTAGTCCACCTCCAACCCCAACCAGTCCCTTCCTGTCCGATTCAGGAAAGCTAACCGAGCCGTGTGTACGTACTATAAAAGGAACAACATGAGCTGCACGTTCCGCCTCTAATCGCAGTCTCGCAGTTTAAAGGAGCAATATCGACAGCAACCATCATGGCGGCTTCCGACGACATGGTCCGCGAGATCCTTGCCCGCGTGAAGGACTTGACCACCCTCTATCGTTGCGCCATGGTCTGCAAGGGATGGCGCGGCCTCATCGTCGCCGACGACTACTTTCTAGTACGTCGCTGCCTGCCGGAGAACGTGTGCTCCCCGTCCGCCTTTTCCGGCTTCATTACTCAGCTAGGGTCCGCTCCACCTTGCTTCGTCCCGGCGCCCTGTCGCCGTCCGATGCTGGGCAACGGCCGCCGCTTTCTCAGCCCCTTCTTCTCCGGCGTCCCCGCTCGCCTCTTCGACCACGCGGTGCCGCTCGCCTCACGCCACGGCCTGCTCCTCGTGCGCCTCGACCTGCAGCGCGCCGCCGGCATCCATCCCGACCGGAGCGGCGTCGTCCTGGCCGTGTGTGACCTGCTGTCCGGTACGGTCCAGGAGCTCCCCCGTCTGGAGCACTACTGGGATTTCGAACAAGGCCGCAAGGTGAGCGGATATGCCCTGCTTACCGCCGCGGACTGCTCGAGCTCGAACGACGTCGACGGTTTGCAGCAGCAGCAGCAGCATCCGTCGCGCTTCTTCAAGGTTCTACAACTTACTATCGAACATGGACGAACGTCTTACACTCTTCACGTGTTCTCGTCGGCCGCCGACGAGTCGGGATGGGACACGCGCTCCGGCGTCGTGGAGGACGACCAGGGCCGCCGCATCTGCGCGATGCTTAGGCAGCACAACGCTGTCGTGCTCGATGGCGCTGCGCACTGGCTCCTGTGGGGCCTGAGCGGAGCATACACGCTACATGTTAGCGCCGAGACCGGCCACGTCTCCTCTACACAAGTGATGAACTCAGAAATTGGTGACTTCCGTTGCCGGGTTTATGACAAGCCATACCTTACCTCCAACGGTGAGGGGAAGCTCATGGTGCTCACCCTGAGAAGGGACGGTTGCCTGCTAGAGATCTCGACATCACATGACAACGGGCGATCCTTCCACAATTCGATGCTCACGTTACATCAGCCATATCAACATACCGGCGAGATTAATCAGCATTACACGTGCTTGGGAGAGAAGAGCGGCATGATGCTCGTCAAGGTCAACCACAGACGCGTCTATATGGCCGATATCAATACAGGAGCGATGTGCGAGGTTCCGTATTGGCCGTGCAGTAACGGTCTCTCCCGTAGGAAGATTGTACCCTTGGGGATAGATTGGTGGACCTTCTTTGCTTCCCGACTTGTTGTAGCCACGTAGCAAGATTTCATGTCCTCTATCGCAAACTAGCATAGTAGATGGAACGGATGGATGATGGTTATTAACAATTTAATAGTTGCCCATGTTATTGATCAATGCTTCCCTCATGCTGTTGACGTATGTCAACCTAGTTGCATCGTTGTTATCATTTGATTTCTTAAGGCTATTTGTGTTTTCACTCTTTATACTAAATATAAATGCGTACACATTATCTGCTTTGACCAATTCCAAATTTAAATGCCGATTTCATGCTCTCAGTAAAGCCTTATCAGTGTTATGATGTTGTGCACTGCCAATGCCATCGACAAGGGGAGCGATGACACACTAGTAGGATGGTGAGGGGGCTTGAGCTAGCATACACGCTACATGTTAGCGTCGAGACCGGCCACGTCTTCTCTACAGAAATGATGAACTCAGAAATTGGTGACTTGCGTTGCCAGGTTTATGACAAGCCATACCTTACCTCCAACAGTGAGGGGAAGCTCACGGTGCTCACCCTGAAAAGGGAAGGTCGCCTGCTAGAGATCTCGACATCACACCAACGGGCAATCCTTCCACAATTCGATGCTCATGTTAAAGCAACAACCATATCAACATATAGACGGGATTAATCAGCATTACACGTGCTTGGGAGAGAAGAGCGGCATGATGCTCGTCAAGGTCAACCACAAACGCGTCTATATGGCCGATATCAATACATGGGTGATGTGGGAGGTCCCGTATTGGCCGTACAGTAATGGTCTCTCCCGTATGAAGATTGTACCCCTGGAGATAGATTGGTCGACCTTCTTTGCTTCCCGACTTGCTGTAGCCACATAGTAAGATTTCATGTCCTCTATCGCAAGCTAGGGTAGCATATGGGATGGATGGATGATGGTTATTAATAATTTAATAGTTTCCCGTGTTATTGATCAATGCTTTCCTCATGCTGTTGACTTATGTCAACCTAGTTGCATGATTGTTATCATTTGATTTCTTAAGGTTATTTGTAGGATAAAAGTGGAGCGGAAAGTTTCCGACTTTTCCACGTAAAAAACAAAAATGGAATGAAAATATGGAAACTGAAATGGAACCTTTTTAGCGGAAGCGAAAAGAAAAATGGAAAAACTTTTTTTGGCTGAATGAGCGTGGAAACGAAATATCCGTTTCTTGCCCATATAGAATTTTCGCTTTAGAGTTGATGTGCATGGCCCAATCCCGCATGCCCATCACATGACCTTATCAAGCCAAACTTTCTAAACGGCTCTATCTAAAATTGACGACCATGTAATCTCTTCATGCATTTAAGGATGGTTCCAAGGTTTCACCTTTCCATATTTCATAGTAAATCGAGGATCACACTAAAATTAGGGAACAACTTCGTTGCCTTTTTTGAATGCTTAAGATTTTTTTTTGCATGATTCAAGGTTTTTTTTTTGTTCCGGCCAATATCTGCACCACTCCATGTTCGCACCGTATTCAGTATTTATCTGTTTCTGACAATATCTGCTTCTGTTTTTGTTTTCGAGGTTTTTGGATTTGTTTTTGCTTCCGCAAAAAATGTGAAAATAAATGTGGCACCACTCAGGTTCGTTCGTATCTGCTTCGTTTTCATCCCTAGTTATTTGTGTTTTCACTCCTTATACTACTAAATATAAATGCTTACACATTATCTGACCAATTCCATATTTAAATGCCGAAGCCTTATCAGTGTTGATTCTGTGTGCACTGCCGATGCAATCGACAAGGGGAGCGACGACGCGCTAGAAGGATGGTGCGTACTAATTCAAAGTGTGGGTTGTAATGTGAGTGGGCCGTATGGGCGGAGCGGGTGTCAAGCCTTACTACCCATGCATCGCAAACTAGCATAGCAAATGGAATGGATGGATGATGGTTATTAATAATTTAATAGTTGCCCATGTCATTGATCAATGCTTCCCTCATGCTATTGATTTATGTGCTTTGACGGAAATTCAATTCGGCTCCCAGGTGCGTATGCTCCCTCTACCAACAAAACATATTTTGAAGTGTGGAAAAATATTGACAAAAAATTGTACTTGTACATCTCCATAATATATGTGTATGCGTCAAGTTTCACGAAAAAATAATATTTTTTGTGGCCTATGTAAAAAAGAGAAAACTTATCCTGTGAAAAGCATTGTTTTCAGCACTGAATTTTTGTCTTTTTTACACACGTCACATGATAAGTTCATTTTTTATGAAAGGACTTTGTGAGCGCGTAGCACGTGAAGATGTACCTGCAAATTTTTTGTTTCAATTTTTTGAAATTTTAAAATATGTGTAAGATGCATTTCAAAATATAGGGAGCATATGCTCCCATGTTCCAAAACACCACTCCCGTGCTTTGAGCAATTCCAAGTTTAAATGTCCATTTAATGCTTCCAGCGAAGCTTTATCAGCGCTATGGTGTCTTGCACTGCAGGTGACCTCAAAAAGGGGAGTGGTGATGCGCTAGAAGCATGGTGTGTACTAATTCAAAGTGGGCCATGTGGGATGGAGTGGGCATCCAAGCCCATGTAAGAGCATCTTCAGCCGCGTCCCCCAAATCCCCCAAATCGTCCCTAAACCGCGCTGGATTGAGCGTTTGGGGGACGTGTTTTGTTCGTGCCGCGTTTGGGGGACGTCGCTCCTCAGCCGCGTCCCCAAAACGCCGCCCCCAATCAGGAATTCAAATTGTTGCATTCAAAAGAGATCGTTCCCGCCGAATCATCGCGATCAGAGTAGTGGCGATCAAAGTACTGGGCGCGCGATCATATTACAGACCATAGTGCATGCTAAATTAGAAGAAGGGGTTGGCCGACGGCGACGTATCCTGAGTCAACGCAGGCCCGTCGATCACGATGACCTCGTCGCGATCTGTCTGGTGCTGTACATGCTCCGTTTGCTCCGCCGTCGTCGCATAGGCCGACGCAGGTGTAGCAGTTGAAGACGCGTCAGCCGGCTCTTGCTCCGCGGTTGCTGCCGCTGCCGCTTCCTGGGCCGCAGCGTCGGCCGCCGCCATTTTGGCTTCGATGTCGTCGAGGATCTGGCCTTTGAAGAAGTTGTGTGCCGCCCGCGTCCGGGGAGACATTCCCTCTGTCGACGCTCTCAGCAGGGACATATCGTCCCTGCGTTTCATGAGCTCCAACTTCTCCTCTTGCCTCTTGAGCGCTCCGCCCACCTTTCGTCGGCTTTTTTGTCGCGGGAGAGAAAGGTCGAGGAGACGTCCGCGAGGCATTTCGTGATCGACGTCTGCGTCTTCTCACACAACGGCGGCCTTGGCAGCCTTGTTGCCAGTAGGACGCCCTGCCGACGTTGCCAGTGGCGCGTACAGATCAATGGCGTCCTTCCCCTTGGACAGCGACATGCGCGTCAACCGCCATTTCTCGTTCCCTTTGAGGTTGGTATAGCAATGCATCAGCGAGAACGACTTATGCCCATCCGAGTTCCTCCGGTAAACCTCCATGGCCCTATCAAACTAGCCAAAGGAAGCGGAATCATTTCATCGAACACAATGTAGGCGCTACAGATTATGGAAGAAAGAGTCGTACCATTTGGGAGACGTCGGTGCCACTGTCGGATCTGATCACTAAGTCGTGATGGTATCCATGGAAGGAGTTCACCGACGCCTGGATGATGGCCCATCGCGTCGACATTGCCTTTTAGCTCCTCTTCATTGTCACTTTGTTGTAGTCGCCGTTGATGAGCTTGCGCTCATCGAACTCGGCCTTGATCCTCGCCCAATACTTCCCGTATTTTTTGTTGGCGCCGATGATGGAGTCATGGCTCACCGTCGCCCACGACTCGCACAGACAAAGATCCTCCAAAACCGTCCACTTGGGGCCTCGTGTGCCCGACGCCTTCTTCTTCTTTTTCTTCTTCACGCCGTCCGCGTCTACCTCCACGAGATCATCGTCACCGGCACCCTCCTCGTCCTCTTCCTCGCCGCCCTCGCCGCCCTCTTCGTCCTCGTCGTCGTCCTCATCCTCCACCTCCTCCTCTTCATCGTCCTCCTCGTCCTCACCCCCGCCCTCTTCCTCAGCACCCTCAGCACCGGCGCCGTTGAATTCGAGCGGCCCCATGCAGCCAGTGAAAGGGTCGCCGTCCGCACCGGGTCCTGGCTCGCGCTGCTCGTACGCCGGGGAGTAGAGGTTGTTGGGGTTGAAGCCGCCATGCGACAGCGCATCCTGGTAGTGGGGCGACAAGTTAGGCGTCACGCACCCGGGAGTGCCGGAGGGGCCGTCGTTGTAGAAGGAGAATGACGACGGAGAGAACACTCCCGGAACGTACACCGGCACGTTCGTACTATATGGGCTCGCGTTGGTGGCGGCGAGACACCGGCCATTATGTGCTGGTGCTGGCGCGCCGCCAGAGCCTTCTTCTCCTGCTCCGCCGCCCTCCGTCCTTTCCGCTCCGCCGTCGACATCTTCCGGCGCAGACAGTCTTGATGCCACTGATCATCGGTCCATCCTTCCGGCTTCTTCTTCGGAGCCAGCGCCTTCCGTGGCTTCGCGAACGGCGCTTTCGCCCCTTTCGTCGCATTGCCCGGCGGCTTCTTGGCCGCTTTCTTGGCCATCTTTTTGGGGGCTGTCGGCGGTGCCATGGAATGGGGAGAGGGTAGCGGCGGCGGGTGGACGGCGGGAGGGAGAAACAAATCGGCGGGGAGAAATGAATCGGTGGCGGGATATGTGTTGGGAGGCCAGAAATGCGCGGCGGGATAGGCGCGATATGGCGGGAGGGGCGGGATTTGGCGGGAGTGGGAGACGATTTTTCACTGAGCCACTGACGCGTCGAGCCCGCATCGGTTCGCCTCGCTTTTCGTTGTGTCCGGCGTGCCCGGAGCGTCCCCTGTGGGACGGGGACGGGCTCAGGGCGTCGGACACCGTATCGGAGCGTCGATCGATATTTGCGGAGTGGATCATCCCTCTCGAAAACGCAGATTTGAACCGGACAAAATGGGCTTTAGGGACGCGGCAGGAACGGTTTTTTTGTCCGGCGCACCCCAAATTACTTTGGGAACGCTTTAACAGCTGGAGATGCTCTAATCGTCAACTGGTTAAGAACTCGTGTCTGGGTAGGAAAGGAACGATGAATTTAATGAAATCTGAATCCACGTCTTGTTCTTCTTCCTCCCGGTCTCCTTGCGTCTCCTACTCTCACTTATCACATCTATCCACCAATTTGTGATTCCTTGGTCTGTCAGGATATTACAAGCCTTTGTCGAGAGTATTTGCCTCTTTGCTGAGTGTTCACAGGACACGGCAAAGAACCTATTTCCCGTAGTGGATCAAGATGAAGCGTATCTACTGATTATTTTGCATGACGTCATTTGTCTTCTTTCTGACTTTCTCCTAAATGTAGACACCCTCTGATCCTAAAAAAAATGTTGGAAGCCATAGTCTAATTATATTTTATTTAACCCCTTCTAAATTAATCATTTTGATTGGCTACTCGTCATACATATGCATGCGTGGTACATGGTCCATACACTACAGAAATTAACTGCTGGGCATGCATGTGGCCCGTCCCCCCGTTTGTGCCATGCAAATTAGCAGGCAGAAGGACACCACGGCCGCCACGTTCACTGTGATTTGCAGTGAGCGGGGAGCGCAAGTTGATAAAAGCAAAGATTGAGGGTGTGTTTACAGAAGCGTATGTCTGATTTTTTTTTAGTTCTTTTGTGGTACCCTCAAATAAATAACAACCCTCTATTTTGATCCACCCAAAGGTCAAAAACAATTCATACCACTCTTCAAAACCTGAGAGGTATGATACATACCTGTGCCAAATTTTGCACGAAAATAAATAGAGACCGTAACCGGGCCCCGGCCCAACAGACATGCCCCGGCAGGCCGGCACACGTACCATCGTTTGGTAGCTGGACGACACCGGCCTACCCCTAACCCTCGTACATCTCGTTGGATGGAGTTCCGCCGGTGATCTTCGGCTGTCACATCTCCGGCGACATAGCCGCCGCGACCCGTAACCCCGGCAGGCTTAGCTAGATCTCCACCTCCCCCCCTCCCCTGGTGCTTCTTGATGATGGTCGTGGCCGGGTACGGCGCCGTCAGTCTGGACTGGCGAGGGTACGGGCTATCCGACCAGCCGCTGGAAGCGGGGGCGGCGTCATATGATGACCCGCAACAGGATCTCCTGGCCCTCCTGGATGCGCTCTCCTTCTGAAGGTAGTATATCCAGCACTCGATTCTTGGTCTTTTTGGGGAAATTAATTTTTCTAACTGCTGGGTTAGTTCTTGATTGGGGATAAAGAATTGTTGGTTGGTGTTGGTGTCCTGAAATCAATCACTGTGTGGATCCCTTTGGTCCTCTCAGTCCCAGCAAATGACCGGAGTAAACAAGGTGCGTAAATTGCTGGATGCATCCCGAGGACAGATCCTCTCTTTTTCTGAATAGAAAACACATGGAACTACATATTTGAAGGATAACAAATGAGTTTCTTCAACAGTTAACCCTTTGATAATCTGTAACAACAATATAAGAAGTATTCCCACGATCATAGGATGTTTGTTTTATCTTTTGTGAGAAACAGCTCAAGGGGATTATGCAATGTAGTCTGATTGTTCACATATTGATAGACCACCTTGGGTAATTGCTATATTTCCAGAATTCTTGTCTAACTTTTATGTCCAGCTAGGAATGAGACAAAATACATACTTGTGTAATAAAACTCCAGGTCACCTCACCAATTCCGTGAATATAACAAATTAACAATCAATCAGTCTATATTCTAGTTCCATTCAATATGATTGGCAACCATCTTATGAAGTCATTCTGTGGTGCTTGCTTGTATAATCCAGGTTTTGTCAATAGTGTTGGTGCGTATTTCAAGTTTGAAAGGAAGAAATTTAAAATAGAAGATGCCTAAAATATGCAAATGCATGGTCTGTGCTTATTGATGTAGTTGTGTGAGGTAACCAGTAGTAATAGCTATTTGACAATCTGATCATATGTGCTTATAGCAAAGTCTGTGCGTGTTAACGGCATTTCTCTATTACTTGATCCTGATTTCCCAGTGAGTTGTCTGCTCTACTGCCGGCACCTGATGTGCTGCCTAGCCAGCGACCAGCCGGGCTCTGACCAGGGCGTTGAATCACCGCCCGTTACAAGCTCCTATACAGAGAAGCGCACGCAAGAGTACAGTCTGCTTCTGCACGTAAAAGAGGTGATCGACTGCGGCCCTTTGACGATGATGGAGGGCCTCGATTTCTACCCTGGCAAGGACGAAGACCTCAGCCGCAAGCACAAGTTTAAGAGCCGGGACGGCAAGATCGAAGGCAGAATCCTGGTATTCATTGCCATGCATGATTGGAGTTTTTGCTATGGTCAGCTTCTCTCCGGTGTTTAAGTCAGTTTGTAATGTTTGGTACTAGTTGTTTTTAATCCAGTTTGGAACTACTTGTGTTTAATTCAATTTGTCATTCGGTTTGATTCAAAAATCTGGCAAGTAAGCTAGGTATATTGTTTGATTCAGAAATCTTGTTATTCCATAAACAAAGTGGGTACTCTTTATCTGACATTTGAAATAGTTCAAATATAGAGTTTAGTGAATAAAATATTCAGATGAAACTTGATCGCATGCCCGTTGGCGCCACTTCACAACAAATTTTAAAATTGGTCGATTGGCCTATACATGTTGTGCTGCAACAAAGTGGCATTCCTGATGATACATCACCTGACGACAGTCAAAATCAGAACGCAAGAGCCTGCCATGCCAAGAGCTTCAACCGATATGATCTCACCATCAAATCTGTAATCTGACTTACACTCACGAAACTTGCATCAACTGGAAAAGAAGATGTACTCTAAACTTTGACCTGACTTCACGTCAGGCAGTTGTATGCTGTTGAACGGACTGAAGCAACAACATTAAGCAAAATAAATAGACTCACTCTTCCAAGAACATTCAGCTCTAAGAACTAGTTCATGTAATAATTACATATAGCAAAACTGCAACCATCCTAGTTCTCATTACATCTCGGTTGCACTTTACGTGTCGCAGATAGCTAGCCAATGCAAAACCAGTGATCAACAATCCGGAGAGGAGCATCATCATACAGTCAATGTACCTGAATAAAAAAAGAGCAGCATGTAGAATTTCACTAACGGCACACAAAATGACAGATTGTTTGCTCAGGAAATAACAACAATAGATTCAAATTAGTTGTCTGATTATGTCTGATCTTCCTGTTTCGAGAATAATGAAGTTTCATTGCCTGAAGAATTAGGCAGGAGGGAGTTGAGCTGTCGGTTTTTTACATCGATCATGAACTGTTATCAGAAGGACGTGTGGTGTCCTGCTTATCAGATCATATCATGTAAAGCTTGTAATAACATCGATCATGGACTGTTATCACAAGGACGTCTGATGTCGCCCTCAATGGTTGCTCACACTAACCTGCTCGATGTGGCGGCGGCTCGCTCGCTGGTCGACGTGACAGCGGAGTGGATGAGGCGGTGGATTCTCCGGCGGATGTGCCAGTGGTATGGATGAGGCGGCGACGTCCCTGCTTGATGTGGCGGCGGCGGCCTGGATCGCTGGTGTGGCGGCGGCGGCCTCGCTTGTGTGCGTTGCTTCCTTTTGGTCTATTGCTGGGCTGGGCCAAATACGTACTAAATTTAACTTTTTCCCACTTTTTTTTACATCTTGCTGGGCTGCCGGGCCGCTCAATCCTAACCGTCGAAGAAATCATACCTCTCCATTTTTAGTAGAGGTAAAAGGTACTGTAAAACAAGCCTTTTTTTGGGGGGAGTAGTAAAATTTTCACATTACTCGTAGTGGAATTTTCCCTTCCATCCATGAATGTCTGATGGGATTTATTGCGCTTCCACTAGTTTCATATATATTTCTACTTGTCTATTATCAAATTTACAGTTTGAATCATATAACATGAAAAATTAAATAACTAATCAACCAAACAGGGTAGTACTTAACTTTAGGATGAAAATCACACTTCAACATCTCGTTTACCACGGGAATCATGTGCGCAGTTTCTTTTTCCGTTGTGTCTCCAACTAAAAGGATATTTGCACTAGAACAAGCATAAGCCGGTCATCGGATGCCAATGGAATTCGAAAGTTCGTATCTAGATTTAAAATATAATTCAAGACAAGAAAATTTTGACGAATATTCAGATTTCTCTAAAAAAAAATGCTAATCCTCTTAATTTTTAACATATTTCTTCATATTTACCTTTTTAGAAAAAAAACCACGTACATTCAAAGGAAATTGTTTTTCATGATTCTGCCATATCTATGGCAGTTGGATTTGGTTCCTAAATATGACACCTGGGAGATGAATAATGTTTTGGGTAGAATTTTGATCGAGATCAAACTTAGAATTGCAATAACCGACAGACCCAAATTAAACCTTTTTGCAGTTAACTTCTAGAGTAAATTCGATTGTATAGAAGTTCTCGAAAATTGAGACGATCTGTATTTCAGCGTGTACTAGACGTGTCAGAGTTGCATACGGTAGACCACAGCCTACTTCTAGCAACACTGGGAGTTGCCGTCCGGGCGTCCGGCTCCTTCTCGGCAAAAAATGTCTGACAACTTCGGTTTTAGTTTTCTCGCAAAAAAAACTTCGGTTTTAGTTGTACTGACGAAATTTTCTGTTAGTTGAGAAAATGTTGGGGTCTTGGGACATCACAGCCTCACAGGACGTTGTCACTTGTCACGAATTGCCGAATTGGAAACAAAACATAAAACTGTTTCATGATGAGAAGTGTAGACAGTAGAGAGATTGAGAACAAATCTTTTCGAGTTGGCTTCCGTATGCAAGAACCAAATTAATTTGGGCATATAGCAAGTTGTACAAGGTGGTGGTCGATGTGGGCACATGCGCCTCAAGCACCAACAATTCTGAACAAATAAGAAAAAAAATGTTTACATGATTCTCATTTTCACATTGCCGCGTAGTTCTTCACCGGAGCATTGTCTTCGTCAGCGAACCACGGAAGTTTGAGCGCGGCGGCGGCCGTAAGCCGCCTGTCGGGGTCGCAGGTGAGGAGTCCTTTGAGGACCTTGAAGCCGTCCTCGGACAGCAGCTCCTCGGGGAACAGCTCGCGCAGCCGTCTGCTGTGCCACCGCCCTTTCCGACGCCGCCGCCGCTGCTCCCGACGCCACAGCGGCACCCTGCTGGCCACGAACGACGACTCGTGGGGCTTCCACGCCTCCTTGCCCGGAACGCCGAGCACGTCGTAGATCAACCACAGCTGGTCGGAGCCAGACTTCTCGTTGAATAGCACCTCGCCGGTGAGCAGCTCCGCCATCACGCACCCGAGCGACCACGCGTCGACGCGCGCGTCGTAGCCCGGCGTCTCCAGCAGCATCTCCGGCGCGCTGTACGTGGTCGTTCCGGCGGCGTAGTACGCGTCGGCGCTGATCTGCCCCCCGGCCACCGACATCGCCGACCCGAAGTCGCCGATCTTGGCGTTTCCTGCGCTGTCGACGAGGATGTTCTCTGGCTTGATGTCGCGGTGGACAATGCCATGCTTGTGGATCTCCGCCGCGCCGGATAGAAGCTGTGCCATGAAGCGGCGCGCTTCGGCCTCCGAGAACGGCCAGCCGGTGCGGCGCATGCGGGCGCCCAGGATGCGGTCCAGGGACGGCCCGGCGTGCTCCATGACGAGGGAGTAGTCGCCGTCTTCGGTCCCCGGCCCGCGCGCGAGGCCGTGGAGGGCGACGATCGAGGGGTGGCCAAGGCAGGCGGCCATGAGGCAGGCCTCCCGCAGGAGCTCGCCGCCGGAGACGGAGCGGCAGGATTCGCGGATGGCCTTCATGGCGACGGTCTGGCCGGTCGTAAGGTGTCGCGCCTCGGTGACGACGGCGGCCGAGCCCTCACCTATCTTGTCCAGCTTCTCGTAGCAGCAGGTGCTGCGCATGCACCCCGGCGTCTTGTTGCTCCTCCTCTTGCTGTCGCCGGTCGTCGTCCGTTCTGACTCCGAGGCCGCGGCGGCGGCGACGTCGTCGATCATGGCGGAAATTTCTTCGACCTGCCGGGAGCTCATGGGTGTCTCGGCGGCGTCGTGCTCGTCGAGCATGGCGCAGATGGAGGCGACCCGGGACGCGATGGTGGCGTAGTACTGGTCGTCGTCAGCCATGTCGCGAGCGGGAAGTGCTACCATGGTTGCGAGGTCGCGTAGGGCAGAGTAATGCAAGTCTTACAACAAGAACGCGAGGCGATGTTGAGAGGGATTCGGCCATTATATGGAGGAGGTTCGAGCCGACCACGAATTGACGATACGAACTCGGAAACACCCAGCGTAGAGCTCAAGCTTACGCGTGCTCGTGTTTATTTGGAAGGGAACGCGTGTTCCTGCATACTACGATACGAATTGGCAACTCATATTCCAAAACCGGGCACATCGTTTGTATGGGTATTAATGGACTTTTATGGCCTCTACAGCATGGAAGGTTTTCCAGGTTCGTACGTGTTCGTTACTCGAGCAATCCGACCGCGCGTCGCACTCTTCTCTATTTCCTTCTGACTGTCACAAAACACATGAATGTGATCTAATATAATTTCCCTTTTTTAGCTGATCAGCGCGCCTCTTGGCTTGGTTGATCTTGGCTGTGACCAAGACGTGAAACTCAAACCCTCTGCGATGCCTCACTTAGCAAGCGCGCTTAATTTTTTTTAGGAAAAGCCAGTCGTCCTGCCCTCTTATTAGGTACTCCCTCCGTACACAATTATAAGGCACTGGTAGAAAAACGGTCTTTAGTCGTGGTTCGCAACTGCCATTAATCCCGGTTGAGCAACCGGGACCAATTATGCGTGACTAAAGTCCCCCCCCCCCCCCTTCCCCTTTAGTCGTGGTTGTGCTTACGAACCGCGACTAAAGGCCCGTCCACGTGGGCGCCAGGCGTCCATCGGGGCGGATCTATTAGGTGAGATCATAGGATCAACTCACATAAAACATATTTTTATTATACGAAAAAACCTGAAAATAATATACAACATACATATGGATTGTATCTACAACTCCAAAAAAATTCAGCTCAAAATTTGATCTACACTTGAAGAAATAAAAAAGAAAAATCTAACTATGAATAGTGTCAGATCTGATTGAATTCTAGTTCACACTATTCACACCTAAATTTGTCTTTTTTGGTTCTCTAAGTATATGTCGAATTTGAAGCTGCAATTTTTTGGTCTTGCATATGTAACATACTAGGACAATGCCCGCGCGTTGCCGCGGAAGAGCAAAATATGTAGACATATTTTTAGCAAATACATCTGTGTGTTGCTGCGGATTTTGTTATATTATGGAGAATTTCGCTACACCAACACTTGCTCATTGATGAAGCTTCAATTACAGTGGAATGGAGATAATATAAAAGGAAAACCCCAACTACAAAAACTAAACCCCAAGACCATGTATTATATTCCCTTCCACCGAAAATAACTTGCTCAACTTAGAATCAAATTTTGCGGCGTACATAGAAATAAGAGTGAGAAATAATCTAGTATTTAGATAAAGTTGAGCAGCTTTTTTAGAGAAAGGGAGAGGGAGTATATCATATTTGGAGTGATTTTATATGTATAATTCAATTGCACGGAAATACTCTAGCAAACCATAACTTGCAAGACTCTACAAACGAAGAAATCATGGTGATGGGAGAAGCACCAAAATATTTAGGAGACATCACTTGATGTTTTAGATGCCTATTGTTGTCCTTGCTTTGATCTTTTTAGACTGGTATCAACGGGCTCTATATACAAAATCTCAACCAATATATTGACATGGACGCACAATCTATGTATTCACGGCCATCTTTTGCCGTGTTTCAAAACTGGAGGCCAAGAGTCATCCGCCTGCTCGATAAAATAAAAGGCAAGGCATCGTAGGCCTTATGTTCTATCATCAGGAGGCAATGGTTGTGTTTTTTCCCTGAAAGATGACACAGCGTGGGTGGCTCTGTCGACTAAAACCTGATGCTCAAGTCGATTTGTTTTTTTAGTGTTCCGCGATTGCTCGCCTTAAGGATCCTAACACGACCAGTAGCATGTGGACGATAAACCGTAACCTGATGATCGAACCTCCCTGGCATTAGAAGCGGCGAGCACCATGACCTGCAGTGCCGAGCTCCATCCGACCTGTAGCGCCAAGCAGGCAAGCACCATCGTTGTCCAGCACATCTAGCATGTTAGTCGTGGCGAGCGCCATGACACCGTTGTTTTCGCAGAAGCCATCCATCTCCCTAAGCAGCTGGTTGATGCTTTGCACACGTCCCGGCACTACGGCATCAATCTCATCGAGTCATCGATGCACGGCGCCTTGGTATTTGCCTTCTCGAACCTCACCTCGCCCATGGCAAATATATCGACGAACTCAGATACATAGCTAGAAAAGAACGTGGCAACGACACACGATAGCAGCTTCTTCGCGGTCCCAGGGCTGGCCGACGAGTGGTCATCCCTACGGTGCTATCGGTATACGATACGAATATGGACGAATAATCAGGACGGCAACCGGCCATGCAAGGAAGCTGTGCACGGTGATCCTGATGGAGAAGCTGAAGACCTGCCCTCGTCGTCTCCGACCCTGCGATCATCGCACACATTGCGGAGGTTGCCGTTGAGGATGGAGAGGCTACGCCACCAGTTGTCGGCCTCGAGTGCCAGCGCTGTCGTTTCCTATGCCCGGAGAGATATGGAGCGGAGGGGTTGAGGCGGTTACGATCGTTTTCTGTTGATCGATCGAACCCTCATCTCACGAACTGCTTTGCGATCGGTCCGGCTATATTATGTTGGAGTGGGACAGACCGGGGGTAGAATTCTGGTTCGGTTTAGATTAGAACTGCTGGGCTAAGGGACTCTCGACGAAGAAGACCACGTACGAATACACCAATGCGACGGAAGGGTACATTCAGGCACGCCGGCCTGCCGCGCTCCCTCAGCTCGACGCAGCCCCTGCAGCGCTGCCTGTGGCGTTCAGTCCCATGGCTGATGTGCTTCACCTCCTCCGTGGTTCATCTGCCCCGTAAGCGCGTTGGCGTTGGCGCGTTGCTGCAACGGAAGACGCAATCAAAGCCCCGCGCAGAGCATCTTACCTATAGATCGTTCAACCCGGCTTAAAGCTTTGCTGGGTGTTGAGTAACATATTGTATAGATATAGGTCCCCGTGTTTTCTCAGGGTTGTACCTGTAATTGTACATGTGTCCGCCTATATATATACGAGCAGCCGGCCCTATTGGTGCTGTGCAATCTCCAATACCCTTCTCTACATGGTATCGGAGACCCTTCGGGTCCTGACCTAGCCGCCGCCCTCCTCCTCCCTAGGCGCCGCCGGCCTCCCCAACCCTAGCCGCCGCCCTCCTCCTCTAGGGCGCCGCCGGCCCTCCCCACCACCACCGCTTCCGCCATCCACCCTAGCCGCCGCCCCTCCACTCTAGGGCGCCGCCGGCCCTCCCCACTTCCAACCCTAGCCGCCGCCCTTCTCATCTAGGCGCCGCCGGCCCTCCCCACCGCTTCCGCCATGGCGCGCTCGACTCCTCCTCCGGCTCCGGCAGCAGCAACCCCTTCGCCGGCCCCTCCGTCGCCGTCATCCGCGACATCCCCATCGCCGAGCGCGTGCCGCTGAAGCTCTCCACCACCGCTGCCAACTTCTTCCCGTGGAAGACGTACTTTGGGCTGCTCTTCCGCGAGTATGATCTCCTTGATCACGTCGACGGCACCATCGACCTCCTCGCCATGCCGCACGACCCCGAGTGGCTCGCCATCGACGCCACCATCATCCGCCGGTTCTACCAGCACCGTCTCCAACGACATCTTCCGCACCGTCGTCCGCGACGGCGACTCCGCCCACACGGTCCGGGATAAGATCACCGGCCTCTTCACCGACAACAAAATCCAGCGGGTCACCTTCCTCCAACAGGAGTTCTTCGGCACCCACCGAACGACCTGTCTCTCGACGACTACGCCCTCAAGCCGAAGAGCCTCTCCGATGAGCTCCGTGACTTGGAGTTCCCGATCGATGACAAGATCATGCTCTCCACCCTGTCGGCGGGTCTCGGCGAGGATCTCAGCAACGCCGCCTCCAACCTCACGCTCCTCACCACGCCCACCTACGAGCAGGCCGTGGCGTACCCGCGCCTCGAGGAGCGCCGCCTCAAGCACCTCCGGGCTCGGGCGGCCCACACCGCCTTCGCCGCCGGCTTCTCCCGCGGCGCCCGGACTCCGCGCCCCGCGCCCCCGCGCTCGCCCCCGGGTCCGCCGCCGGGTTTCCCCGCCGCCGCCCCGCCGCCCGGTCAGACCGGCCCCCGGAACGGGCCCGCCGGCGCCCGGCCGGCCGGACCGGTCCCCGGACCGGCCAGCCGGCTCCTCCTCGGTGGTGGCCGCCGTGGCCGTCGTCGCCGTGGCGGTGGCAACGGTGGCGGCAACGGTGGCGCCAATGCCGCCGCCCCGCGCCTCGTCCCCCGCAGACACCGCCCCTCCGCCATGGACCGCCGGTCACAACCCGTGGACCGGGGTTGTTCACGCCTACTCCATGCCCGTGCCGCGCGCCCCTACCCGGGCATTATGGGGCCGCGTCCAGCCTCCCACCAGGCGTTCTACGCGGCGCCCCAGCCTGCCCCGGCCTACGCCGCCCCTTCGGGTGCGACCCCGTGGGATCCCGCGCTCCCCGACCGCCCTCCGCAGCGCCCTCTCCGCCGGGGCGTATGGTGGCGGTGGCGATTGGTTCATGGACACCGGCGCTTCCGCGCATATGGCGGCGCATCCCGGTAACCTCTCCTTTTCCACACCCGCTTCCACTTCTTCTCGCATCATCGTTGGCAACGGTCATGCTCTTCCTATTACTCACACCGGTTCTGTCTCTTTTCCTTCCACCTCCACTCCCCTCTCTCTCCATAATGTTCTCGTTTCTCCCGACTTGATCAAAAACCTTGTTTCGTTAAATCTTTCCGTCGTGATAACCCCGTGACCGTGGAATTTGACGCTTTTGGTTTCTCTCGTCAAGGATGGTCGTACCCGGATGCTCCTCCACCGATGTGACAGCCCCGGCGATCTCTACCCCGTTGGCGCGGCCTCCACCACCACCGGCCGTCCACTCGCCCTCTCCGCCGGTGTCGACCTTTGGCACGCCCGTCTTGGCCATCCTAGCTCCGCCACTCTGCGTCAAATAATGCAAGGATTCTCCTTTACTTGTAATAAAACGGATGCCCACTCTTGTGAAGCATGTCGTCTAGGCAAACATGTTCGCCTTCCGTTTAGTTCGTCCTCCACACTTGCATCTTTTCCATTTCAACTCATTCATAGTGATGTATGGACCTCGCCGGTTCCGAGTAACTCTGGTTATAATTATTATCTTGTGATTCTTGATGATTACTCGCATTTTGTATGGACTTTTCCACTTCGCCGTAAGTCGATGTTGCCACCACCCTCACCGCCTTCTTCGCGTTCGTCTCCACTCAGTCTCGGTCGCCCCATTCACGCTTTCCGCACCGACAACGGCAAGGAGTTCGACAACATCACCATTCGCTCACTTCTCGCCACCCACGGCACCATCTTCCGCCTCACGTGTCCATACACTTCTTCACGGAATGGCCGTGCCGAACGGATGCTTCGTACCCTCAACGACCGCGTCCGCACCCTTCTCGTTCCATGCCTCCATGCCCCCGCGATTCCGGCCGGATGCCCTTGCCACGGCGACTCTCCTCGTCAACATCCGCCCGTGTCGTGTGCGTTGGTCCTACACGCCGCATCATCTCCTTTACGGTGCGCCGCCCACCTATGATGACCTCCGCATCTTCGGCTGCCGGTGTTTCCCTAACACTGCTGCCACCGCCGCGCATAAGCTTGCGCCGCGCTCCCTCCCTTGCGTGTTTCTCGGCTACCCAGCCAACACCAAGGGTTACCGCTGTTACGATCCGGTCTCTCATCGTGTCATCACTTCCCGGCACGTGTACTTTGACGAGTTGGTTTTTCCGTTTCAGCAGGGACTCATGGCGACACCTCCGACGACGCTCCCGGCGCCCGCCGGCCCTCCCGCGGCCGCGCGCCGACGACCGACCGAGGTGGCCCCCGGCGCCGGCCCCGCTCGGTCCCTCGGCGTCCCCGGCGCCCGCTGGCCCTCCTCGCGGCCGCGCGCCGACGCCTCGACCGCGGTGGCCTCCCCGCTCGGACCTTCGGCGTCCGCACCGCCCGCGGCGCCCGTCGCCGGCGGCGACCTCGCCCGCGGCGTCTCCGTCGCCTGCGGCGCCCCCGTCGCCTGCGGCGCCCTCGCCCGCGGTGCCATCGCCCGAGGCGTCCCCGGTGCCCCCGTCGTCCGCGGCGGCCGCCTCTTCGCCGTCTGCCTCGCCACCCGTCGCTGCGGTTCCTGAGCCCATGCTCACCCGCGCCCGCGCAGGCGTGCGGCGGCCGTCTACACGCTACCCCGCCGACCCGCATGTCCGCGCGGCTTCTCCGTCTACTGCGTCCGCCTTCCGGGCCAGCGGCAACGAGCATATTGCCGCACGACGGCGGCGTCCCCTCCACCAGCCCGACCCGGCCAAGCGCCCGGTCGGACCGGACCGTCGCCCGGCCTCGTCCGGTCATCGGCCGGCCGGACCGGCTCGGCGACCGCTCCTTCGCCGGTGCCCACCTCGGCTCGCGCCGCCTTGCGCGACCCGCATTGGCGTGCCGCCATGCAGGAGGAGTACGACGCGCTTCGGCCGCAATAGGACCCGGGAGCTCGTTCCCCGACCCCTCGCGCCAACGTCATCTCCGGCAAATGGGTCTTCAAGCACAAGCTCGGCTCCGACGGTACTCTCGAGCGCTACAAGGCGCGCCGGGTGGTGCGCGGCTTTCGGCAGCGCGCTGGCGTCGACTTCACGGATACGTTTGCCCCGGTTGTCAAACCGGGCACGATCCGCACAGTGCTGCACCTCGCCGCGTCTCGTGCGTGGCCCGCGCATCAGATGGACGTCTCCAACGCCTTCCTTCATGGCCATCTGCAGGAACGGGTGTACTGTCAGCAACCCACCGGCTTCGTCGACCCCGCGCGCCCCGATGACGTGTGCTTGCTCTCTCGGTCCCTGTATGGACTGAAGCAGGCGCCTCGCGCCTGGTACCAGCGCATCGCCGGCTTCCTGCATCAGCTGGGCTTCCGCTCCACGCGTTCCGATGCGTCCCTGTTTGTCTACCGGACCGGCAACGACATGGCATACCTGCTGCTGTACGTCGACGACATCATTCTGACGGCCTCCACCGCTGGTCTCCTTCGACAGCTCACCGACCGCCTTCGCGCTGAGTTCGCGTTGAAGGATCTTGGCCCGCTTCACTACTTCCTCGGCATCGAGGTTGTCCGACGTGCGGACGGATTCTTCCTCCATCAGCGGAAGTATGCTCACGAGCTTCTCGAGCGTGCTGGGATGCTTAACTGCAACCCTGCGCCTACTCCTGTCGACACGAAGGCCAAGCTTTCCGCCAGTGATGGGTCGCTGGCGTCCGACACGCCGTTCTATCGCTCGATCGTCGGTGCCCTTCAGTACTTGACACTGACGCGCCCGGAGCTCCAGTACGCCGTGCAGCAGGTGTGCTTGCATATGCATGCTCCTCGGGATGCTCATTGGGCCGCGGTGAAGCGGATTCTCCGCTACGTCTGCGGTACCATGGGCTACGGCTTGACATTGCATGCTTCGCCCTCGACGTCGACTGACCTTGTCGCCTACTCTGACGCGGACTGGGCGGGTTGCCCGGATACGCGCCGCTCCACCAGCGGCTACTGTGTATACCTCGGCTCATCGCTTGTTTCTTGGTCCTCCAAGAGGCAGCCCACCGTGTCCCGCTCCAGTGCTGAGGCCGAATACCGCGCCGTGGCCAACGCTGTGGCTGAGTGCACATGGCTCCGTCAGCTTCTGTCCGAGCTATCTTGTCCTGTTGACAAGGCTACGGTGGTTTTCTCGCGACAACGTGTCGGCTGTCTACCTCTCCGCCAACCCCGTTCATCATCGGCGCACCAAGCACATCGAGCTGGATATCCACTTTGTTCGTGAGCAAGTTGCCCTCGGTCGCGTTCGAGTTCTTCACGTACCGACGTCTCAGCAATTTGCCGATATCATGACGAAGGGACTGCCATCCACGACTTTTCCTGAGTTTCGCTCCGGTCCGTGTGTCGGTGCCGACCCTTCGACTGCGGGGGTGTTGAGTAACATATTGTATAGATATAGGTCCCCGTGTTTTCTCAGGGTTGTACCTGTAATTGTACATGTGTCCGCCTATATATATACGAGCAGCCGGCCCTATTGGTGCTGTGCAATCTCCAATACCCTTCTCTACACTGGGTCTGTCGTATATATCGATATGGATACATTTAATCTTTGTTGGATTGGAATTAGAGCTGGAATACAGTACAACGTCGGTGCATAAATTTTGAAGTCCAATACCATGGGAACAAAACCAAATGACGGAGATTAGGAAAGGACTGTACATACCATATGAACAAAACCAAGCGACGGACGCATACGTGGATTGATTCAGCTATCGTTTGTTGGAAGCGGAAACAGGGGAGGACTCGTGGTTACGTGGTGGCGTGGGTCAGCTGTGTTAGTTTGAGCTGAGCTCTCAGATCTTAGATACGTGATGGATTTAGAGATATTGGGCCTAAGATTTTCGGGAGATGTTGGGCCTAGGGAAAAAAACTTTGGTCCGTTTGTGACACCAGTCAGTCACCTATTGCAATTTAATAGTAAAGATATGTGCGTTGTTATTTCTTTTATAATATTTTGAACATGTTTTGTGCTTCAAAAAAATTGTTCTCATAGATCCTATCTAAAGGATGATCCTACCTAAGTCTTCCTCAGGGTTTTAGCCCCCCCCCCCCTAAATCTGGTTTCTTTTTAATTTGTAGTGTTTTATTTCTTTTATATTTTATTTTGTGTTTTATTTTAATTTTGAAGAAGTTTCAGTACACATATTCTATGCTACTATATACATGCATATGAATGTACAATTTCAAACAAGTTTGAAATTAGAAACAAGAAGAATTCAAGAGGAATATACAATATATATTCAATCTCGGATGACCATATACAACTTCGAACAAGTTTCCATACACAATTTACGGTATCAGAAGTTCTTCGTCCTCGTAATAGTGTTCTCCTTTAGGATGGAGGACTTTCCTCATCAAAAATCCTGCTAATTCCTCTTGAATTGGTCGGAAGCGAGCTTCTGGACTAAGCGTCTTCCGCAAGTTATTCCTCCGCACGTTGCTATCCGACGGCTTCCACTCAGAGGTGTGTCTCCGGATGAACTCACAACATAGTATTCACATAGATTGGTCCCCGGTGGCTAAATATCCATATTAAGTAACCTTCTAAATTCTAGCTCATGTTTGAATTCACCGACCATTTCATCTGAGAACCGTCTCCAAACCCTACAGGGCAAAGAAAATTAAATGAACAAGGGAGTTATTAGTTACTTGATATTAGGAAATGAACGAAAGAGGTCGATCGATATAGAGAGCAAATGATTGAAAATAATTACTTTTGCAGCATATTTCTCATGTTGACCCAAAGCTTTGAATCCTTATTCAGAGAGTCCATGATGAGAACTCTGGAGGTGTGAAATTCAATTATTAGCAGAATCCAGTGGAACTCGCGGACACGATACATGCACGATCATGCATAACTCATCGATTAGACATACCATGCATGGAGTAAACAAAAGAGAATGTGCTCAAGACAGAAACACTCACCTAAAATGGTAAGGAAATAGAATTTGACTTTTGAGTTGCTGCTTTGTAAGAAAATCCCACAGGTCTTTCTCCACGTCGCGGGGGAATCTTTCTAACACATATCCATTAACGATATGTGGGTCAATGAACCCAACATCATGGATGTTCCTTTTTTTTTGCATTCCCCAATCTTCATTCTGCATAATAGAGTACACAACAATATAGTTAGGACAATATACATAGTGCAGTCAATGAACGAGATGACGTAGAAATAAATCACTTACAGAACGTAGCAACTCAGGATAGATTTGTCGAGCTCGCGCAGATTGAACAGCTGGAATAATTCATCTGCATTATTATTATATAAAGTATATAATTAACCATCATGCATTGGTTAAACTAACTAGCAGAAATAATAGAAATTAAACAATGAACTACACACATGCATATTATAACCTATATAAAAGTTAGACAGTTTCACGCATCTTCCTTCATTTGGTTACTGTAGATAAGCTATTTTCCCTTCCGTTCCTTCAATGAACTAACGCCATGTATCTCCTCCTCTTTTAGGTTCAGTACATGGTTGTTTTTCGTTTTTTGTGTGTTTATGGGCTACCGGTAACCGGCTCTAGGCCTCCTCGCTTTTATTGTCATCGGTCTCTCCCTAGAAACATCTACGTAGTAGTGGGTAGGTCCCACCATCCACTGCTTGGTTCTCTTCCGTGGTTCTGCCCAATGTAGGCGCCGCTTCCACCCAGGTGTGGAGGAGAACAAATCACCAACGCCTCTTCCTAATCTTGCCTCGGTGCATGCCCCACGTCTACCTCTTCTCCTACCACTCCGTCGCCCGCCCCATCGCCGTGGCCGACCAAGAGGCCAGCCATGGCCGGCACCCCGGGGAGATCCCAGATGGGTCGGATTCCTCCGCAGCTCCTGGGTGTCGCGGCTCACGATGGGACATTAACCTGAAGTCAAAGGCCGCCGTGGGCGGTGATAACCCACACGTATAGGGGATCGCAGCAGTCTTCGCGGGTAGTAAAACCCAATTTATTGATTCGACACAAGGGGAGACAAAGAATACTTGAAAGCCTTAACAGCGGAGTTGTCAATTCAGCTGCACCTGGAAACAGACTTTCTCGCAAGAGTTTATCAAGAGGTACAGCTTTATAGTAGTAGCAGTAATGAAATAACGACAGCAGAGTAACGAGACAACAGTAGTGATTATAGTAAACAAGCAGGATTAAAATACTGTAGGCACGGGGACGGATAACGGGCGTTGCATGGATGAGAGAAACTCATGTAACAATCAAGCAGGGCATTTGCAGATAATAATAAAACGGTGTCTAAGTACAAAACAATCAATAGGCATGTGTTCCAATTATAGTCGTACGTGCTCGCAATGAGAAACTTGCACAACATTTTTTGTCCTACCAGCCGGTGGCAGCCGGGCCTCAAGGGAATCTACTGGATATTAAGGTACTCATTTTAATAGAGCACCGGAGCAAAGCATTAACACTCCGTGAACACATGTGATCCTCACGTCACTACCATCCCCTCCGGTTGTCCCGATTTCTGCCACTTCGGGGCCATTGGTTCCGGACAGCGACATGTGTATACAACTTGCAGTGTAAGACCATAAACAATGAATATCATGATGAAACAATAACATGTTCAGATCTGAGATCATGGCACTCGGGCCCTAGTGACAAGCATTAAGCATAACAAGTTGCAACAATATCATCAAAGTACCAATTACGGACACTAGGCACTATGCCCTAACAATCTTACACTATTACATGACCAATCTCATCCAATCCCTACCATCCCCTTCAGCCTACAGCGGGGGAATTACTCACACATGGATGGGGGAAACATGGCTGGTCGATGGAGAGGCGTCGGTGGTGATGATGGCGATGATCTCCTCCAATTCCCCGTCCCGGCGGAGTGCCAGAACGGAGACTTCTGGCTCCCGAGACGGAGTTTCGCGATGTGGCGGCGTTCTGGAGGGTTTCTGGCGACTTCCACTTCTCTCCGTGCGTTTTTAGGTCGAGGCCGATAAGTAGTCCGAAGGAGGGCGTCGGAGGCCGGCCGAGGGGGCCACACGCTAGGGCCGCGCGCCCCCCTACTGGGCCGCGCCGCCCTAGGGTGTGGGGCCCTCGGGCCTCCACCTGACTTGCCCTTCCGGCTCCGTGAGTTTTCCGGGAAAATAGGGCCTTCCGTCAAAATCCCGAGGTTTTTCCCGAAAGTTAGATTTCGCACAAAAACGAGACACCAGAACAGTTCTGCTGAAAACAGCGTTAGTCCGTGTTAGTTACATCCAAAGTACACAAATTAGAGGCAAAACAATAGCAAAAGTGTTCGGGAAAGTGGATACGTTTTGGACGTATCAGGCGGCGAAGAGTCCTGCCATGGCCGGCGCGGCGGGGAGCTCCCAGTTGGGGCGGAAGCCGCCTGTGAATTCCATGGCTGGGAGGACCGATGTCTTCTTTTCGCTTCTCTCCCCGTCCAATCTCTTGCTTTCTTCCATGGCCTTTCGATCTGTTTTGGTTCAATGATGTTTCTCTCAAATTCTATTTTCATTGTTGTTGGTTTCCTGTTGTTTCTTTTGTAGATCCACCCCGGCTGCTGAATAAGAACCTGCAGAAGGAAGTTTGAGATCGTAGACAACGAGGCTACCTGCACAAACATGAACGATTAGGTGAGGAAGTTTGAGATCGTAGACAACGAGGCTACCTGCACAAACATGAACGATTAGGTGAGATTGTCCATCTCTTTTTTTTGTATCGCCTCTGAAAGAACATCTCTCATATTATGTTTTGTGTGTTTGATGTCAATGTATGTGATACACTAATGTTTGTTTGAGTAATACAGGGATTATATAGATACATTTATATGTGTGATGGATGTGGTTAGTCGTGTCAAAAAGAAACTGTAACAGGATCACCAGGCCGGATATTCCGGGCCGGATATTTCCAAAATATCCGGGCCCCTCGAAATCGGCTAAGGACCAGAAGAAAAGCAGCTCTGGACAGGGGCCGGACATTTGCCCGGATATTTGCCCGGATTTGTCCCAGGGCCGGATTATCCGAAAAGCAGCTCTGGACAGGGGCCGGACATTTGGCCGGATTTTCCCCGGAGCCGGATTTTCCGGGGGGGGGCGGATTATCCGGCCACCCGGAAGGCTCAACGGCTGGATTTTGGAGAGGGGTATTTATACCCCCCCTTCTTCTACCTTGCTCCTTGCTCAATCATTGCAAGAAAAATCTGCCAAGCTTCACCACCATTAGAGCCACCTCAAGAACACAAGATTTGCAAGATCTCATTCCTCCCCAACCAAAGCTCTTGATCTTTGGAGATTTGAAGGAGAAGACACCGATCTACATCCTCACCGAAGCGTTTTTCATTTCCCCCTCATTTGTTTGAGGGATCTCATGCTAGTGTTCCTATTTGGTTCCCTAGTTGATTTGTGTTGATGTGTTGTTGTTGATTGTTGTATTGTTACAGATTTGGGAGCCTCCAATTAGGTTGTGGATGTGTGCCCCAAGAACCTTGTAAAGGCCCGGTTTCCGCCTCGAGGAAATCCCTTAGTGGAAGTGGGCTAGGCCTTCGTGGCGTTGCCCATAGGAGATCTGAGTGAAGCCTTCGTGGCTGTTGGTTTGGCTTTCGTAGCAACTGTAGGATAACGTTGCATAGAAAACAAAAAATTTCCTACCGCGAACACGCAATCCAAGCCAAGATGCAATCTAGAAGATGGTAGCAACGAGGGGGTATCGAGTCTCACCCTTGAAGAGATTCCAAAGCCTACAAGATGAGGCTCTTGTTGCTGCGGTAGACGTTCACTTGCCGCTTGCAAAAGCGCGTAGAAGATCTTGATCACGATCGGTTCCGGCGCCACGAACGGGCAGCACCTCCGTACTCGGTCACACGTTCGGTTGTTGATGAAGATGACGTCCACCTCCCCGTTCCAGCGGGCAGCGGAAGTAGTAGCTCCTCTTGAATCCGACAGCACGACGACGTGGTGTCGGTGGCGGTGGAGAACTCCGGCGGAGCTTCGCTAAAGCTACGCGGGAGATATGGAGGAGAGGGGGGCGGCTAGGGTTTGGGTGGGGGTGGCCGGCCTCAAGGGGGTGCGGCCAACTTGTGGCTTTTGTGTGGCCGGCCCCCTCCCCTATGCCCCTCATTATATAGGTGGAACCCCAAGTGTTGGTATCCAAGTCTTCGAATAAGACCCGAACCAAAAACCTTCCATAAGGAGGGGAAACCTAGCCAAGCTAGGACTCCCACCAAAGGTGGGAGTTCAACCTCCCATATGGGGGGGTGGCCGGCCCCCTAAGGGGGAGTCCACTTGGGACTCCTCCCCACCTAGGGTTGGCCGGCCATGGAGGTGGAGTCCCATGTGGAGTCCACCTTCCTTGGTGGTTTCTTCCGGACTTTTCTAGAACCTTCTAGAACCTTCCATAGAACCTTCCGCGACATTTTAATTCACATAAAATGACATCCTATATATGAATCTTATTCTCCGGACCATTCCGAACTCCTCGTGATGTCCGGATCTCATCCGGGACTCCGAACAAATATTCGAACTCCATTCCATATTCAAGTACTACCATTTCAACATCCAACTTTAAGTGTGTCACCCTACTGTTCGTGAACTATGCGGACATGGTTGAGTACTCACTCCGACCAATAACCAATAGCGGGATCTGGAGATCCATAATGGCTCCCACATATTCAACGATGACTTTAGTGATCGAATGAACCATTCACATACAATACCAATTCCCTTTGTCACGCGATATTTTACTTGTCCGAGGTTTGATCTTCGGTATCACTCCATACCTTGTTCAACCTCGTCTCCTGACAAGTACTCTTTACTCGTACCGTGGTATGTGGTCTCTTATGAACTTATTCATATGCTTGCAAGACATTAGACGACATTCCACCGAGAGGGCCCGGAGTATATCTATCCGTCATCGGGATGGACAAATCCCACCGTTGATCCATATGCCTCAACTCATACTTTCCGGATACTTAATCCCACCTTTATAACCACCCATTTACGCAGTGGCGTTTGATGTAATCAAAGTACCTTTCCGGTATAAGTGATTTACATGATCTCATGGTCATAAGGACTTGGTAACTATGTATCGAAAGCTTATAGCAAATAACTTAATGACGAGATCTTATGCTACGCTTAATTGGGTGTGTCCATTACATCATTCATATAATGATATAACCTTGTTATTAATAACATCCAATGTTCATGATTATGAAACTAATCATCCATTAATCAACAAGCTAGTTTAAGAGGCATACTAGGGACTTCTTGTTGTCTACATATCACACATGTACTAATGTTTCGGTTAATACAATTATAGCATGACAT
The DNA here is from genome assembly GCF_022539505.1 of Lolium rigidum. Taxonomy (NCBI): domain Eukaryota; kingdom Viridiplantae; phylum Streptophyta; class Magnoliopsida; order Poales; family Poaceae; genus Lolium; species Lolium rigidum. Next base: position 154,800,612 of record NC_061512.1, on the reverse strand, counting down.
ATAAACATTTATCATAAACATAGAGATATAAATAATAACCACTTTATTATTGCCTCTAGGGCATATCTCCTTCGATCTCCCACTTGCACTAGAGTCAATAATCTAGATTACATTGTAATATACCTAACACCCATGGCATTCTCGGTGTTGGTCATGCTTTGCCCTAGGGAGAGCTTTAGTCAACGGATCTGCTACATTCGGATCGGTGTGTACTTTGCAAATCTTTACTTCTCCATCTTCGATGTACTCGCGAATCGAGTGGTAACGCAGCTTGATATGCTTCAGCCTCTTGTGTGACCTTGGCTCTTGTGCATTGGCGATGGCACCCATGTTATCACAGGAAATGATTAATGGGTCCAATTCACTAGGAACCACACCGAGCTCTACAATGACCCTCTTCATCCATACCGCTTCGATGAAGCCTCCGAAGCCGCTATGTACTCCGATTCCGTTGAAGACTTCGCCACCGTGCACCGCTTCGAGCTTGCCCAGCCTATCTGCAAGCACCATTCAATATAAACACGTACCTGCATCGTGACTTAGAGTCATCAGGATCAGTGTTCCAACTTGCATCGGTGTAACCATTTACAACGAGCTCTTGGTCACCTCCATAACAAAGAAACATATCCATAGTTCTTTTCAAGTACTTCAGGATATTCTTGACCGTTGTCCAGATGTTCCATTCCCTGGATCACTTTGATATCTCGCTAGTCAAACTAACAACATGTGCTATATCCGGTCTAGTACATAGCATGGCATACATGATAGATCCTATCGCCGAGGCATAGGGGATATTACTCATCCTTTCTCTTCTTCTCGCCGTAGCCGGTCCTTGAGTCTTACTCAAGACCTTGCCCGGTAACATAGGTAAGAACCCTTTCTTACTTTCGTCCATTCTAAACTTCTTTAGAATCTTGTCCAGATATGTACTCGTGATAGCCCTATTAGGCGTCTTGATCTATCTCTATAAATCTTGATGCCTAATATATACGATGCTTCACCACGGTCTTTCATTGAAAAACTATTATTCAAATAACCTTTAACATCGCTTAATAGTTCTATATCATTCCCGATCAATAATATGTCATCTACATATAATATCGGGAATGCTACGAGCTCCCACTCACTTTCTTGTAAATACAGGCCTCTCAATGACACCGTATAAACCCGAAGTCTTTGATCACCTTATCAAAGCGTCGGTTCCAACTTCTCGATGCTTGCTTCGATCCATAGATTGAACGCCGAAGTTTGCATACTTTGTCAGCATTTTTAGGATCGACAAAACCTTTGGGTTGTACCATATACAACTCTTCCTCAATGTCTCCATTAAGGAACGCCGTTTTGACATCCATCCGCCAAATCTCATAATCGAAAAATGCAGCTATTGCTAACAAAATCCTCACAGATTTTAGCTTCGCTACAGTGTGAGAAAGTCTCATCGTAGTCAACTCCTTGAATTTGTCGGAAACCCTTTGCGACAAGTCGAGCTTTATAGACAGTAATATTACCATCAGCATCTGTTTTTCTCTTGAAGATCCATTTATTCTCGACAGCCTTTGCGCTATCGGGTAAGTCTACCAAAGTCCATACTTTGTTATCATACATGGATCCCATTTCGGATTTCATGGCTTCTTGCCATTTGTTGGAATCTGGGCTCATCATCGCTTCTTCATACGTCGCAGGGTCCTCATCATTGTTATCTACAATCATGACATTTAGACAAGGATCATACCAATCAGAGTGGTACGTTCCCTTGTCGATCCGCGAGGTTCGATAGTTTCCTCGTTCGAAGTTTCATGATCATTATCATTAGCTTCCTCTCGTTGCCGGTGTAGGCGGTACAGTACAACTTCCGTATCGCGCTACTCGATCAACGAGTATAGATTCATCAATCTCATCGAGTTCTACTTTTCTTCCAGATCACTTCTTTAGTGAGAAATTCTTTCTCAAGAAAGGTTCCGTTCTTAGCAACAAAGATTTTGCCTTCGGATTTGTGATAGAAAGTATACCCTATAGTTTCCTTAGGATATCCTATGAAGACGCATTTCTCCGCTTTGGGTTCTAGCTTGTCCGGTTGTAACTTCTTTACATAGGCTTCGCAACCCCAAACTTTCAGGAACGACAACTTAGGTTTCTTATTAAACCATAATTCATACGGTGTCGTTTCTACGGATTTTGATGGTGCTCTATTTAAAGTGAATGCGGCTGTCTCTAATGCATAACTCCAAAAAGATAACGGCAAATCGTAAGAGACATCATAGAACGAACCATATCTAAGAGAGTTCGATTACGACGTTCGGACACACCGTTACGTTGAGGTGTTCCCGGCGGTGTCAATTGTGAAAGTATTCCGCATTTCTTTAAATGCATGCCAAACTCATAACTCGGATATTCACCTCCACGATCGGATCGTAGAAATTTGATCTTCTTGTTACGTTGATTTTCTACTTCACTTTGGAATTTCTTAAACTTCTCGAAAGTTTCGGATTTATGTTTCATGAAATAGATATACCCATATCTACTCGGATCATCCGTGAAGGTTAGAACATAACGATAACCACCGCGCGATGCTACGCTCATTGGTCCGCACACATCGGTATGTATGATTTACAATAAGTCAAGTAGCTCGCTCCATCATACCGTAAAATGGAGTCTTAGTCATTTTTCCCATCGGACATGCTTCGCATCTATCAAGTGACTCAAAGTCAAGTGATTCAAGTAATCCATCAGCATGGAGTTTCTTCATGCGTTTCACTCCAATATGACCAAGACGACGATTGCCACATATAAGTAGAATTATCATTCAATTTAATTCGCTTAGCATCAATGTTATGTATATGCGTATCACTACTATCGAGATCTAACAGAAATAAGCCATTCTTTTGTGGTGCTCGACCATAAAAGATATTATTCATAAAAATAGAACAACCATTATTCTCGGACTTGAATGAATAACCGTCTTGCATTAAACAAGATCCAGATATAATGTTCATGCTCAACGCGGGTACAAAATAACAATTATTTAGGCTTAAAACTAATCCCGAAGGTAGATGTAGAGGAAGTGTGCCGACAGCGATCACATCGACTTTGGATCCATTTCCAACGCGCATCGTCACTTCATCTTTCGTAGTCTTCGTTTATTCTTTAGTTCCCGTTTCGAGTTACGAATATGAGCAACCGAACCGATATCAAATACCCGTGTACTAGAACGAGAACTAGTGAGATAAACATCTATAACATGTATATCGGATATACCTTCTTTCTTCTTCTTGACAAGGCCGCTCTTCGGATCAGCCGGATACTTGGAGCAATTACGCTTCCAGTTGTCCCTTCTCCTTGCAAGTAATAGCACTCAAGCATCAGTGCTTAGGGCCGTTCTTAGGTTTCATAGGAGGCGTGGCAGCTTTCTTGCCACCCTTCTTGAATTTTCCCTTAGACTTGCCCTCGTTTCTTGAAACCGGTGGTCTTGTTGACCATCCACAGCTTGGTGCTCTTTCTTGATCTCAATCTCAGCAGCTTTTAGCATGCCAAAGAGTTCGGGTAACTCCTTGTTCATGTTCTCGCATATTGTAGTTCATCACAAAGTTCTTGTAACTTGGTGGCAGTGATTGAAGGAGACGATTAATCCCCAGTCTGTTAGGAATCACTATTCCCAAGTCACTGAGTTTCTTCGCATGCCCGGTCATGGCGAGCATGTGCTCACTAACGGAGCTTCCTTCTTCCATCATACAGCTGAAAAATTGTTTCGATGCTTCATAGCATTCCACGGCCGCATGAGTCTCGAATATAGCTTTCAGCTCATTCATCAACTCATGAGGATCGTGGTGCTCAAAACGTTTTTGAAGATCGGATTCCAGACCGCACAGGATGGCACACTCGAACTTGAGAGTACCGAGTTTTCCGAGTCTCGTAAACAACTTTTACTTCATCGGTTTCAGTTCTCACGAGAGGGTCACCTAGCGGTGCATCAAGCACATATTGCAGATTTCCGCTAGAGAGGAAGATCCTCACATGACGGAACCAGTCGGTGAAGTTGCTACCGTTGCTCTTAAGCTTTTCTTTCTCTAGGAACCGGTTAAAATTGATTGGGGACGCCATCTCTACAACATATATTTGCAATAGTTTAGACTAAGTTTATGACAAATTGAGTTCAAATTTTAATTCAACATAATTAAAAATCTAGGTGAACTCCCACTCAAAACAATATCCCTCGCATTGTCTTAGTGATCACACGAACCAAATCCACCGCACCTATGTCCGATCATCACGAGACAAGGTGTGATTTCAATGGCGAACACTCAAAGTGTTCATCATATCAACCATATGATTCATGCTCTACCTTTCGGTATCACGTGTTCCGAGACCATGTCTGTACATGCTAGGCTCGTCAAGGCCACCTTAGTATCCGCATGTGCAAAACTGGCTTGCACCCGTTGTTTGCACTTGTTGATTCTATCACGCCCGATCATCACGAGATGCTTCGAAACGACAAGTCTTGGCAACGGTGCTACTAAGGATGAACACTTTATTATCTTGAGATTTTAGTGAGGGATCATCTTATAATGCTACCGTCGCGATCTAAGCAAAATAAGATGCATAAAAAGATTAACATCACATGCAGTTCATATGTGATATGATATGGCCCTTTTGTCTTTGCGCCTTTGATCTTCATCTCCAAAGCACGGACATGATCTCCATCATCTTCGGGCATGATCTCCATCATCGTCGGCGTAGCGTCAAGGTCAATGGCGCCGTCTTCATGATTGTCCTCCATGTAGCAACTATTACAACTACTTTGAAATACTACTCAACATGAAATTTAAAGACAACCATAAGGCTCCTGCCGGTTGCCACAATACAATAATGATCATCTCATACATATTCATCATCACATTATGGCCATACCACATCACCAAACCCTGCAAAAACAAGTTAGACGTCTCTAATTTGGTTTGCATATTTTACGTGGTTTAGGGTTTTCGAGAGAGATCTAATCTACCTACGAACATGAACCACAATGTTGATACTAATGTTGTCAATAGAAGAGTAAATTGAATCTTTACTATAGTAGGAGAGACAGACACCCGCAAAGCCTCTTATGCAATACAAGTTGCATGTCAAACGAGGAACAAGTCTCATGAACGCGGTCATGTAAAGTTAGTCCGAGCCGCTTCATCCCACTATGCCATAAAGATGCAAAGTACTCAACTAAAGATAACAAGAGCATCAACGCCCACAAAACCATTGTGTTCTACTCGTGCAACCATCTATGCATAGACACGGCTCGATACCACCGTAGGATAACGTTGCATAGAAAACAAAAATTTCCTACCGCGAACACGCAATCCAAGCCAAGATGCAATCTAGAAGATGGTAGCAACGAGGGGGTATCGAGTCTCACCCTTGAAGAGATTCCAAAGCCTACAAGATGAGGCTCTTGTTGCTGCGGTAGACGTTCACTTGCCGCTTGCAAAAGCGCGTAGAAGATCTTGATCACGATCGGTTCCGGCGCCACGAACGGGCAACACCTCCGTACTCGGTCACACGTTCGGTTGTTGATGAAGACGACGTCCACCTCCCCGTTCCAGCGGGCAGCGGAAGTAGTAGCTCCTCTTGATTCCGACAGCACGACGGCGTGGTGTCGGTGGCGGTGGAGAACTCCGGCGGAGCTTCGCTAAAGCTACGCGAGAGATATGGAGGAGAGGGGGCGGCTAGGGTTTGGGAGGGGGTGGCCGGCCTCAAGGGGGTGCGGCCAACTTGTGGCTTTTGTGTGGCCGGCCCCCTCCCCTATGCCCCTCATTATATAGGTGGAACCCCAAGTGTTGGTATCCAAGTCTTCGAATAAGACCCGAACCAAAAACCTTCCATAAGGAGGGGAAACCTAGCCAAGCTAGGACTCCCACCAAAGGTGGGAGTTCCACCTCCCATATGGGGGGGGGGGGGGGGCCGGCCCCCTAAGGGGGAGTCCACTTGGGACTCCTCCCCCCCTAGGGTTGGCCGGCCATGGAGGTGGAGTCCCATGTGGACTCCACCTTCCTTGGTGGTTTCTTCCGGACTTTTCTAGAACCTTCTAGAACCTTCCATAGAACCTTCCGCGACATTTTAATTCACATAAAATGACATCCTATATATGAATCTTATTCTCCGGACCATTCCGGAACTCCTCGTGATGTCCGGGATCTCATCCGGGACTCCGAACAAATATTCGAACTCCATTCCATATTCAAGTACTACCATTTCAACATCCAACTTTAAGTGTGTCACCCTACGGTTCGTGAACTATGCGGACATGGTTGAGTACTCACTCCGACCAATAACCAATAGCGGGATCCGGAGATCCATAATGGCTCCCACATATTCAACGATGACTTTAGTGATCGAATGAACCATTCACATACAATACCAATTCCCTTTGTCACGCGATATTTTACTTGTCCGAGGTTTGATCTTCGGTATCACTCCATACCTTGTTCAACCTCGTCTCCTGACAAGTACTCTTTACTCGTACTGTGGTATGTGGTCTCTTATGAATTTATTCATATGCTTGCAAGACATTAGACGACATTCCACCGAGAGGGCCCATAGTATATCTATCCGTCATCGGGATGGACAAATCCCACTGTTGATCCATATGCCTCAACTCATACTTTCCGGATACTTAATCCCACCTTTATAACCACCCATTTACGCAGATGGCGTTTGATGTAATCAAAGTACCTTTCCGGTATAAGTGATTTACATGATCTCATGGTCATAAGGACTTGGTAACTATGTATCGAAAGCTTATAGCAAATAACTTAATGACGAGATCTTATGCTACGCTTAATTGGGTGTGTCCATTACATCATTCATATAATGATATAACCTTGTTATTAATAACATCCAATGTTCATGATTATGAAACTAATCATCCATTAATCAACAAGCTAGTTTAAGAGGCATACTAGGGACTTCTTGTTGTCTACATATCACACATGTACTAATGTTTCGGTTAATACAATTATAGCATGACATATAAACATTTATCATAAACATAGAGATATAAATAATAACCACTTTATTATTGCCTCTAGGGCATATCTCCTTCAGCAACCACACTCCTCCAAACGTAGACGTACCTTCTTGCAAAGGAAGGGAACTACGGGAATCATCTCCGTGTCTCCGCGTGCTCCACTCTCAGTTACCTCTATCCTATTCTATCTCCTCTATTGCGTAGCTATATCTTGCTAGGTTGGTTACCTTGTCATATAGGTAAATTCACATAGTTGCATATCTAGAGAATTTACCTTTGTGTCAAGCCTAAATTGAAAAAGAACTAAAAATTGGTTAGCACCTATTCACCCCCCCCCCCTCTAGGTGCGGCATACGATCCTTTCAATTGGTATCAGAGCCTCGGCTCTTATTTCGGGCTTAACCGCCTAAGAGTATGCCGGACGAGGAGCCCTTGGAAGGGGCCGCTAAGACGGTCTCCGTGGAAGACTTCAATTCGTTGAAGTCCTCCATGGAAGCCCAAATGGAAAGCATGAAAAAGATGATTTCCGAGCTTTTGACTCCGGTCCCTCCCAAGGCTCCCATCGTAGAGGTAAAGGACACGGGTGCGTTAGAAGAGGGAGATGCTTCGGCATTACCCTCCTCTACCAAACCCGTGGAAGGTGATAACTTAAACACTATCAAATCTCCCATTGCATCTCCTAGGGGAACTAGTGGAGGTGAGAGCTACAATCGAGTAGCTCCACCTTTTCTATCTCCCGATATACCGGTTCCCCATCCCCATATGAACATTCGGGGCGACCCACCTAAGTTTTCCGTTGATAATTTCGATACTTGGCAATTTGAGTTTAGCTCTCATGTTCGCAATGCCTCCAATGAACTTTGGAGAATCATCGTGGAAGGCTTCAAGCCCTACAACCCCGACAAGTTGACTAGAAGAGAAGCGGTTGATAGTCAACTCAACAACACCGCCTTGCACATGATTCAAACTAGTGTGGGGACAAAGGATTTGTCTCGTGTTCGGAACTACACCACCGCCAAAGAAGCTTGGGATGGTTTGGCCGCTAGTTGCATTGGAAGTGAGAGCACGAGAAGGAACAAGTATAATGCTCTTCGGAATAAAGCCGAAGGATTCATGAGGCTACCGGATGAAGATCATGAAGTCATGTATGGAAGACTTCTCACCGTTGCCGATTCCTTCCGGCTTGTTGGTGCCACCCACATCAATGACTCTTGGATCAAGGAGAAGTACATTGAATGCATGATGCCATTTGTACCCATTGATGTCAAGACTCTTGTCGGTAGAGAATGCTATTCCTCTCTCACTTCTCAACAAGTCGTGCACGAGATGCAAGCTCTCAAGGTGCTTGAGCAAAACTCTCATGATTCTCGCAATCGTGCTCTTGGGATGACAAAAGGGTCCAACCTTGCCTTGGCGGTCAACTCCGTTGAAGAAGTGATTCCTCAAGAATCTTATAGGGCATCTTGGAGTATGTCCTATCCGGAAGACTTGGAACACCACTACCATGACCACATGGCATTTCATGCTAACTCTTTTTGGGTTGACCCATCCAAGGCCAAGGAAGACAACATCAAGAGAAACAACTCAAGGGGGTTCACAAGTTCGGGCCCAAGGACAAGATCTTGCTACAATTGTGATGAAAAGCGCCATTTCATTGCCGAGTGCCCCTATGAGAATAGGGAAACTCGTGGTGGAAGGCTCATTCCCAAGGACAAGAGCAAAGACTCAAAGGGCAAATATTCAAAAGCCCCCAAGAAGAAATTCTACAACAACAAGACCAAGAAGGGCAAGAGGCCATCAAAAATTGTGCTAGTGACTAGGGAAGAATATTCTTCCGATGAAGTTGAAAGCTCTAGTGATGATGAAGATGAAGAAAGCTCAAAGGAAGTGGCCGCCATTGTCACCACCAACATTCCCTCTTCATCTCTCTTTGAATCCCCCAATGAGAATCCTCATATCAAGAATGCACATTGCTTTATGGCAAGGTCCTCCTTGGACACATCTATTGTGCTATCAACTCAAGAAGAATATACCTCCGGAGATGATGATGTTGATGATGAAGAAGATGCAACCTCTAATGGATTGGTCACTCTTGCCTCCCTCTCCACTAACTCTTCATCACCAAGTGAATCCCCCAATGAGGTCATTCATGTGGAGGAAGAAAGTTGCCTCATGGCTAAATCCTCCGAGGTATCATCTCCTAACCCCTCTACGCCTAACATTTCAAATGATCTAGGGGTTGATCTTCCTAGTCTAAAAGTAAAACAAGAAATGCTAGAGTTTGATGATTTCATTCTTAACCTACAAGGTAATACTAAAAAGCATGTTTCAAATCTCATGGTTCGTATGGCTCAACTAAATGGTACTCTTGAGAAAAAATGCCAAATAGAGAGAGAAGACGCTCTTGAACTACATGCTCTTAGAAATTCCCTTGAGGAAAGTCAAGAAACCATAGCCTCTCTTGAAGAGAGGTTAGAAAATCTTGGAGATCCTCAAGATAAAATTAACAAGCTCACTAAAGCTAGAGATCTTGCTAGAGCTAAGTCCAAAGTGCTTTCAAAGGAAAAGGCCAAATTTGGTGTTGATCATGAGAAACTTGTGAGAGATCTAGATGATCTAGACAAGGCACACAAAGCCTTGAAGAGTGAATACTCTCTCCTCTCCAAGTCTTATGAGCAACTTCAAATTAGGCTCGCTTCATATGACATACCTAGCACCTCTACTCCTTCATGTGATCATGCAAATATTATTGAGGAAAATGCTAGGTTGAAGGATGAACTTGCTAAGGCCTCCTCTCCCCAAAGTAAACTTTCCTTGGATGATCTTTTGAGTAAGCAAAGATCAAACAATGGGAAGGATGGCCTTGGTTATAATGCCAAGGCAAAGAAGGAAAACAAGCAAAATACCAAGCCCGCACAAGAGAAGAAGAAAGCCATCACTAATGGTGAAGCCCCCAAGGGCAAAACCATAAATGATGATGATGCGGGAATCGCTAACCCTCACTATGTTTTATTTAAAGATTATTATGGTGATGTTTATGCTAAATATGTTGGCCCATATGATGGTTATGTTGCTTGGTCTATTTGGGTCCCAAAGACCCTTGTTGCTAACAAAAGAGGACCCATTGCGAAATGGGTACCTAAATCCAAGAATTGATCTCATGTAGGACTATGCCGCCGGAGGTTCAAAATGGGTACTTGATAGTGGATGTACAAGTCATATGACCGGCGGCAAGAACCTCATCAAGGAGTTGAGGCCTAACATAAACAACATCACCGTCTCCTTTGGCGATAATTCTACATCCGAGGTATTGGGTTTTGGCAAGGTTGTGGTTGCACACAACATTACTCTTGTGGATGTCATGCTTGTCAAACCCCTTGGTTACAATTTACTTTCCGTTTCCGCCCTTGGCAAGATGGGTTTCGCCGTCTTTATTGATAATGATATTGTGGTCCCCTTGTGGAGCAAGACTCTAAAAGTCGCTTTCGTTGGGTATCGCGAACACAACTTGTATGTGGTGGACTTTTCGGGGAAAACCACGTCAAGTGCGATGTGCCTATTCAGAAAGGCGGATGTGGGTTGGTTGTGGCATCGCCGCTAGGCCCATGTTAACATGAGAACTTTGCAAAGTCTTCACAAGGGGAACCATATTGTGGGACTAATGGAAAATATGTCTTTTGCCAAAGATCGTGTTTGTAGGGCTTGTGTTGAAGGAAAAATGCATGACTCTCCGCATCCAAGCAAGACTATCATCTCTTCCAAGAGGATCTTGGAGCTCCTTCATGTGGATCTCTTTGGTCCCGTCACTCATGCAAATCTTGGTGCGAAAAAACATTGCTTGGTGATTGTTGATGACTACTCAAGATACACTTGGATCTACTTTCTCAAGACGAAAGATGAGACTCAACAAATATTCATTGACTTTGCCACCGAGGTGCAACGCCAACACAACCTCCTCATTATGGCAATAAGAAGTGACAACGGCTCCGAGTTCAAGAACTATACACTCAATGATTTTCTTAGTGATGAGGGGATTCGTCATCAATATTCCACTGCTTACACCCTTGCGGAGAGGAAGAACCGGACTCTTATGGATATGGCAAGATCTATGATGGCAGAGTATAAATCCCGCTATAACTTTTGGGCCGAAGCCATCTCCACCGCTTGTCACTCTTCTAACCGGCTCTATCTCCGCAAGGGCTTGAACAAGACTCCATATGAAATACTCACCGGGAACAAGCCTAATATCTCATACTTCAAGGTGTTCGGGTGTAAGTGTTTCTACAAAATCAAAGGAGTTCGTTTATCTAAATTTGCTCCTAAAGCTTTGGAGGGTATATTTGTTGGTTACGGTGCCGAATCTCACACTTATAGAATCTTTGATATATCTTCTAAGATTATCATTGAATCTTATAGTATGAAGTTCGAAGAAAATGATGGCCCCCAAGTGGGGCAAGTTGATGTTTGTGCAGGTGATGAAATACCTCAAGATGCCATAGTAAGAATGGGTGTGAGATTTTTCCGCCCCATTGAGGGACACGGTGTGGCGTCTCGGGAAGAACTATGCTCTACCACGGTGGAGCCCTCATCTTCTCAACATCAACAAACCCTACCTAGTGAAGCAAATGATGCACCAACCCAAGAACAAGAACAAAACCCTCCCTCTTATGTGCAAGATCAAGGACAAGATCAACCAAGCATTCATGATGGCTCCAATGAGGATCCAATCAAGAAATTGAGGAAGCTCAAGTTGAAGGTCAAGACGGGGACCCAAAAGATCAGGTTGATCAAGTGACACCTCCAAGGCCAACTAGAACCAAGGAGGAGATCGAGGCCCGTCGTCTAGCAAGAAGAGAAAGGCAACTTGAGCGTCTTGAACACACACATGACAAGGTTCTTGGTGATGTAAGGGCAAAGGTTTCCACAAGAAGGCAATTGGCTAACTTTAGCAATCATCATGCTTATATCTTCTTAGTGGAACCCAAGAAAGTATTTGAAGCCCTTGAAGATTCGGATTGGTTGGAAGCTATGCACGAAGAACTCAACAACTTCAAGCGCAACAAAGTATGGACCTTAGTAGAGAAGCCAAAGGGGTGCCGCAATGTTATAGGCACTAAATGGATATTCAAGAACAAGCAAGATGAGTTTGGAAATGTTGTGAGGAACAAGGCAAGATTGGTGGCTCAAGGGTTCTCTCAAGTTGAGGGAATTGACTTTGGAGAAACCTATGCTCCCGTGGCTCTCCTTGAGTCCATCCGTATCCTTCTTGCTTATGCATCGCATCATAACTTTAAGTTACAACAAATGGATGTGAAAAGTGCATTTCTTAATGGTCCTTTGCATGAAGAGGTTTATGTTAAGCAACCCCCGGGATTTGAGGATCTCAACTTCCCTGACCATGTCTACAAGCTTGATAAAGAACTTTATGGTCTCAAACAAGCTCCTAGAGCTTGGTACGAGCACCTTAAAGAATTGTTGGTAGACCGTGGGTTTGATGTTGGGCTAATCGATCCCACTCTTTTTACTAAGAGGGTCAATGGGGAGCTTTTCGTTTGCCAATTATATGTTGATGATATTATCTTTGGCTCTACTAACAAAGTCTTCAATGATGAATTTTCAAAGCTTATGACCGATAGATTTGAGATGTCTATGATGGGAGAGATGAAGTTCTTCCTTGGTTTTGAGATCAAGCAATTGAGGGAAGGAACCTTCATCAATCAAGCAAAATATCTCCAAGACATGCTCAAGAGGTTCAAGATGACCGAGATGAAGGGTGTGGCCACTCCTATGGTTACCAAATGTCATCTTGCACTAGATCCCAATGGTAAAGAGGTGCATCAAAAGGTATATCTCTCCATGATTGGATCCTTGCTTTACCTTTGTGCATCTAGACCGGACATAGTGTTGAGTGTTGGTGTGTGTGCAAGGTATCAAGCTTCTCCTAAGGAGAGCCACATGATGGCTCTCAAAAGAATCTTTCGATATTTGGTTGATACCCCAAGATATGGTATTTGGTACCCCAAAGGCTCAAGTTTTATTCTCAATGGATATACCGATGCGGATTGGGCGGGTGACAAGGATGATAGGAAATCAACTTCCGGGGCTTGCCAATTCCTTGGTAGGTCCTTGGTGTGTTGGTCTTCTAAGAAGCAAAATTGTATATCTCTCTCCACCGCCGAAGCCGAATATGTTGCCGCCGCAAGTGGATGCACTCAATTGTTATGGATGAGGCAAACTTTAAAGGAATACGGTGTCATTTGTGACAAAGTGCCTCTATTATGTGACAATGAAAGTGCCATCAAGATTGCCTATAATCCGGTGCAACATTCAAGAACGAAGCATATTGAGATCCGGAATCATTTCATTAGGGATCATGTTGCCCGTGGTGATATTGAGCTTATCTATGTTCCTACCAAAGATCAACTTGCCGATATATTCACGAAGCCTCTTGATGAAGCAAGGTTCTCTTATTTGAGGAATGAGCTAAATATCATTGATTCAAAGAGTATAGCTTGACCATCTTGCAAACACACCTTTGTCTCAAAACTTTATTTGGTTTAGATGTGGGCATGGAAATAGGGGGAGTGCGGTTTAAATTATTGAGCTATCCCCCCCCCCCATAATGCCAACATTAAGAAATCATTCTCTTAATATCATATGTTGATATGTGAGCTTCAATGATGAGTAGTGGCTTGGACCCAAGATACATCTTCGCGGTGCCATGCCATAACACTCATATATGGTGGCCTAGGCCACCGCACTCTTCTTTGTGAAGAGTTGGAGTTATTTGAATCTTATCGCCTTTTATTTGACAACTCCTTGTTCTTATGGGAAATCACTCTAGTTTGGCCTTATTTGCTCATATCTTGCAAACTTGAGTGATCATGTACCATTAACAGTTTGTGCTTTCTAAACCTAAGCCTACACTCATCTATAAGCCATTTCCATCTTGCTCATATGTCATATTTTGGTAAAAACTTGGAGTTTGAGGATTTTCGGTCGGATGATCTAGGTTGCCCCATCTTATTGGTCAATATGCATCTTATATGTGTTGTGATATTTTATTACATCACATATGTGGTTATGCAAATAACCAACAAAAGATAGGCAGGATTTCCGGTGTTCTGGGATTTTCCAGAAAACGGGATAATCCGGCCCTTGGGCAGACCATGAAAGGGCTGAGGACGAGGCCGCGAGGGGCAAACGGTTCACAACCAGCCCCACGCGCATCTCTCTCCTCTCTCTCCTCTCAAGGTCGCCGGAGCTCCTCCTCCTCGCCGGAGTCGCCCCGTCCATTCCCTTCCGGAGTTTTTGGGTGGATCGGGTGCTCCTCCTCCCTAGCTCTCATCTCCTCCAAGCGGCTTCTCCAATGGATGGGGGTATGACTCACAATCCCTAACCCTAGGTGTTGTGATTTGTATGTGCTATTTTCTTGGTGGATTTGGTGTCTAGTTGTTCCAAATCATGTGTAGTATACTCCTCTTGCATGCTATAAGGCCGATCTGGTCATAGACAAGTTTTTTGATTGCAAAGTCTGCTAGATTCGCAGGGCCGGATTATCCGGCCCCCGCGAAGACCGGATTATCCGGTCAGGCCGGATTATCCGCCCCCCGGGGACACCGAATTATCCGGCCTGGAGTTTCATCGCCGCTGCAATTTTGATTCAATCTATCTTGTCTAGACTTGTACCAACTTATAGTATGCTTCTAGAGTACATTACTGTATCTTACATGACTTATGAGCATTATCTTCTCTTTGCTATCCATCTTTGTTGTTCACAGGTAGTGGTTCTCGGGGTCGGAGACGCCCAAGGCATGATCGGTCGAGTGATGAGTTTGCTCCGAATGCTCCCCGCAAGTCCACCTCTTCAAGGAAGAAGAACAAGGCTCAGAGGCAGAACTACAAGACTATGGACATTGTCACATATGCAGCAATCCGGATGAAGAACTGGTATGAAGACCTCCCAAGGGATGAAGAGATTATGGGCAGGCGTTTCTGGTGTGTGGAGTAGGAGTTCATCTACACGGACATTTATGATCCCATGAAGAAACTGCGACCCATGCAAGCTATCGATGTGGATCTTCTGGCAGTCAACAATCACTTTGAGGATGCCATCTGGGTGACTGGCAGGATGGGCTTGCAGGATCTGATGAAGATTCAATGTGACTATAGTCCAGAGTTGGTCAAGCAATTCTTTGCTACTTTGGCCATCAGGAAAGATGCTGAGCACACTATGGAATGGATGTCTGGCTCCACTCACCTGTCGGGCAACCCTGCGCCGGTTTGCCTCTATTCTTGGACTTCCTGAAGGAGGAGGCCGTAGCCTCCATGGTCCTCAGAAGACGGTAAGAATGTGCTGTTTGATCTCTATACCTCTTCTGGAGCAGTTGGTACTACCACGGGGCTGCTTCCCATCCACGGTCAGTTGCTCCGTTTCTTTCGAGCCACCATTTCTCCAAGTGGTGGAAACAATGATGCACTCCGTGGAGCTCTTGTGGATCTTATGCATCTCAGTCTTAAGTGTGCTCGTGATCCTAATGAGGAACGTGACTTCTCTCTTGATGTCATGGACTACATCTTCCATGAGATTCATGATGCCATGGTCTCCCGGACCACCATACCCTATGCACCATATATCCAGCTCCTCATCAACAACTCCGTGTCTATGAATGAAGACTTGAACCGGTTCCCATTGGTGAAGCACACTGTCAAGAAGGCCTACAAGCTTAAGTCGGCTCCTCATGCTGCACCTCGCTCCCCGACTCCTTTATGGGAGATGCTCGCTCTAGTGGTTTTGCTCCTGCTCGCCATGCTGATCTTCCTGCCATGAAGAAACAAGTGAAGAAGCTCAGTTGGTTTCAGCGTCACATTCTTTGCAAGAATATTGAGATCCATAAGGAGAACTATGCTGCCAGCCGTGAGCGTTCTGAGATTCAGCATACTCAGGCGGTTATTCTTCATAAGCTCAGTGGTGAGAAAGGACCTCCACCTCAGCCTCCTGTTCACCCTGGTTACAGTGGGTGGCATTCTTCACAGGTTCCGTTGAATGATCTTGAGGACTGCATTCAGAGGGACAACTACACTCGCAACTCTCCGGAGGCCCCTGACACTGATGAAGAAAAAGAGGAGTACCAGTCTGACAATGAAGATGGCTCCGAGTGATCTCCATGGGGCGAGTAGCATCGCGCTTGTCCCCTTTTTGGCGTCTCGATGCCAAAGGGGGAGAAGTGTTCTATTAGGAATTCTCTCGGGGATTTGCATGGTTTGGGCACAAGCATATGCGTTTATCACTCTTTTATTGCTTGTGTTCCCTCTTATTTGAACTATTTGGTTTGGTTGTGTTTCGTTTCAAACTATGTGCTATGTGGTGTGAGACATTGTTAAGGTTTTCGGATTTCTATATGTTGAGATCAAGGTTATTATATTGTGTGTGATGCTATATCTCCGTATTATATATCTCCACATGGGTATGATTTCTATCACCTTATCTCAAACTCATATAAGTCTATGTCTCTCTTGTTAGAGCTCATGTTGGATATCTCTTGTGTTGAGGCACCCCACACCTATGTGTTGTGCATTTGTATTCAAATGCAAATTACTTATATGCACACATGTAGGGGGAGTGCCTCTATGTTTTTGCCATCATGCTTGTCTCTATAGTGATTCTCTTGCAAATCCGTATATTGTCATCAAACACAAAAAAGGGGGAGATTGAAAGAACATCTCTCATATTATGTTTTGTGTGTTTGATGTCAATGTATGTGATACACTAATGTTTGTTTGAGTAATACAGAGATTATATAGATACATTTATATGTGTGATGGATGTGGTTAGTCGTGTCAAAAAGAAACTGTAGCAGGATCACCAGGCCGGATATTTCCAAAATATCCGGCCCCCTCGAAATCGGCTAAGGACCAGAAGAAAAGTAGCTCTGGACAGGGACCGGACATTTGCCCGGATATTTGCCCGGATTTGTCCCAGGGCCGGATTATCCGGGCCGGATATTTCCAAAATATCCGGGGCCGTCGAAATTGGCTAAGGACCAGGAGAAAAGCACCTCTGGACAGGGGCCGAACATTTGGCCGGATATTTGGCCGGATTTTCCCCGGAGCCGGATTTTCCGGGGGGGGGGGGGATTATCCGGCCCTTACTTAGGCCGGATTATCCGGCCCCCCGGAAGGCTCAACGGCTGGATTTTGGAGAGGGGTATTTATACCCCCTTCTTCTACCTTGCTCCTTGCTCAATCATTGCAAGAAAAATCTGTCAAGCTTCACCACCATTAGAGCCACCTCAAGAACACAAGATTTGCAAGATCTCCTTCCTCCCCCAACCAAAGCTCTTGATCTTTGGAGATTCGAAGGAGAAGACACCGATCTACATCCTCACCGAAGCGTTTTTCATTTCCCCTCATTTGTTTGAGGGATCTCATGCTAGTGTTCCTATTTGGTTCCCTAGTTGATTTGTGTTGATGTGTTGTTGTTGATTGTTGTATTGTTACATATTTGGGAGCCTCCAATTAGGTTGTCGACGTGTGCCCCAAGAACCTTGTAAAGGCCCGGTTTCCGCCTCGAGAAAATCCCTTAGTGGAAGTGGGCTAGGCCTTCGTGGCGTTGCCCATAGGAGATCTGAGTGAAGTCTTCGTGGCTGTTGGTTTGGCTTTCGTAGCAACCACACTCCTCCAAACGTAGACGTACCTTCTTTCAAAGGAAGGGAACTACGGGAATCATCTCCGTGTCTCCGCGTGCTCCACTCTCGGTTACCTCTATCCTATTCTATCTCCTCTATTGCGTAGCTATATCTTGCTAGGTTGGTTACCTTGTCATATAGGTAAATTCACTTAGTTGCATATCTAGAGAATTTACCTTTGTGTCAAGCCTAAATTGAAAAAGAACTAAAAATTGGTTAGCACCTATTCACCCCCCCCTCCCCCTCTCTAGGTGCGGCATACGATCCTTTCAGCCTCCTGATCTCTTTCCCTCTCATTGCCCCTTGTGTCCTCATGAGCCATGAAGATCTTCAAAAGAAAATGGTAAATAGTTAATTAGATGCATTTGTTTCTACAAGGAGCTACTTATATATTGCCAGCAGATGTAGTGGTCTGTTCAAGAGGATGCTCCAGGTCCTGGTTCAGTTCCGATGTTAGTTAAGAAATGGAATTTTTTTCATGTTAGGAATTGTTTTGCAGGGTTCAGTCAGTAAACTGAAATGTCTGCTTAACCATTTCAGGTGTCCCAAGCTGTCGAGTGTTTACCGGGCGCCGGAATCTGCTGATATTTACAGCCAGTGCAAAGTTGGTATGCAATGCATCTTCCAGCACTACGATGACTGGGTAACAAGCTGTTACATTGTTGATGTTTCAAATATTGGCTTCTTTTTTTTCAGCTTAGCAGTGCAAATCCAAAGGTATGGTATACAGTTTCTATTGCTCACTTTATTTACTTCAGTATGAAGTCAGAATCCTTAATTTTGGCTATCTACACAAATTAAAGATTAAGCTCTGACCAAGTCTCAGTTCAGGTACATGTTCTTTTTTATAGGTTCAAGATACATGCTCTTTTTTACATCCACGAGGAGACATCTGAAACTATTATGGTATGCCATTAGTGCAAACGAAGAAATAATATCCTTTTTGTCATTGAAAGTTCAGATAATTTAACCTCACTTAGACATGTGGCAGCGACCTCGCCGAGTGCTGCCAATTATCCATCTAGCTAGGAAAGCCTACCACCACGAAACTACTTACGCACGTACGAGTGTTCAGAAGCTCATACACCAAGTTCGATGCGGATCTGAAGGAGGGTGCCACATGGGTCAAGATTTACTACGCCACTAAGCCTGGCATGCTGCTATCAACGGTGGATTCTTTTTCTTTTGGTTTCCGAATCTCTGTTTTTTTCAATGGATTTTCACTCGATTTGCTTATGTTAGAGAATCTTATGGTTCATTTGATTCTGTTTGGTGTTGGTTTTGGCCACTCCACATTGTTCTCATTTCATTGCCTTTATGAAGCATGTCTTCCTTATGCAGGCCCCGTGTGCGTGTGTGGCTCTGCCAGCCTCCTCCAGTTCCACGCTGGCGTTGTGTTCTTCTAGATGTTAGTACCGGCTCCTCGCCACAGTGGCTATTTTTCTGAGACGCTTCCAAGGCCAGGTTTCATGGGTGTTCTTCAGGTGTTGATGGGCACATTGGGTTTACAGATCTCCTCCAGCGCACAAAGAAGAAAAGATAACAGCCGCCGAATTCACCTTCTTTGGTCCCTAGGGAGTAGTTAGTCCTACTTGCAAGCAAAGATGAGTTAGATTGTTGTTGTGTCAGTCATCTAATATTTTCTTTCCCTTTTCTCAGTCTGTGTTGTTTATGGTGGTAATCAATCAGTCTGATCAATGCAATCTTCTCTGTTTTTTCCTTTCAGTTGTACTGCACACTGGGTGATGCAGAGCTCCTGCGTGTGTAGTTTCTATTTGCTTTCACCTCTTAGTTCTTTTTACAGATCTACACAAGATAATGGGTACTCAGAAACTATAGGACTGACGGTTACTAGGTTTATCATATCTATGCTACTGTACGAATAAGAGCAATAGCTCTGGACTTTTGGCATTGAGAAACAGAGAATGTCAGTTCGTAGCAGATTCTTGCTATACTTTGTTAAGTAATCTGAAAATCTGAACGAAGCAAGTGCTAAATTGATCAACACTGCCAAGTGAGGAGAATGGGTACTAAAATCATTCATCGCTGGGCTTACAATTCAGAAGGTTTTGAAGACCATGCCCACTGTCCATACATGATCTACAGTTCTACACATGTCATTGCTACACAGAGAATAATACATATAAAATCTGCAATCCTAGACTTTCTGTTAGTGAACAGAAAAATAACAATCTATAAAGGGTTGAGCGTTGATTCTGTACGAGTTAACCATGTCCTAACATTTAGAAAATATGAAGAAAGGGGCGACATATGAACACATACATTCAGGACCAACGGATGACTCATCAAACACATCAAACCAGTTAGAGCACTAAAACTTTTGTAAGAGGGGGTGTGTACCTGCAAGTGCAACCTTTCTGTGGCAAATGCGCCGACAGATCCTCAGCTTCTGGCACTTCACACCCCCGCCGATGTGTGGCCGCTTTCCTCTGAGCAACAGCTGCAGGGCATACAGGGACACATGGGTAGGTTTTAACTGCAAGATACCAGTAAAGCTAGAACGGCACGGTGACCGCAGCGAATCTGCGATTCATACCAAAACGAACATTATGTTGTTCTCGCTTGCATCGATTGGCAGCTCCCGCGGACGGAATCGAGAAGCAGACTCGGCGGCAGTACGCGCACGAGCGAGAGCAAGGAGATAGGGGAACGGAGGTTACTATGCTGATGCCTGTGTGCGGGTCAGCACGTGTGAGAAAAGTGAAGAGGCCGTGTTCTCTATGTGCGCTGCCATTTGCATAAAAAATAGGTGTACGTGTTTTAAACGTTAAAAATCAAAATTATAATCTAAGATAATATTTTAAAAATCTTGAAAAGATATAAATCCATTCATAAATTTGCTTCCACTAATTCTTAATTGTTTTCTGTTATACCTATCAAATATTTCAACAGCATTGTTCGACATATTTTCTAATACATATATCTTTCTCTTGTGTGAAAAAATAAGAATACTTATTCGTTGCTTCTGGGATAGCTCCCATAATATTTTTATTTAACATTTCCTGATAAATATATTGTTTCCCTTTCGTGAAAAGTAAGAACACTTATTTCAATCTAATAAACATAGTTTGAGAAACACACAATGAGTTTCATAATAAAGATGAACATATCTTATTGCGGTGCATTTAATTGGAAAATATGATCCATTTACAATAGAAATGAATAGTCAACAATAAAAATGAATGTAGTTTCTCCTGATTTTTTTACAGCCGTTGAATTCTTGCGGCATGGTGCACAGTAACAAAGCCCGAGCCCTACTTTCCCTCCGACAAACCTATAGAGCTCACTCCAGCTCTCGACTTCTCTACCACCTCAGCATGCTTTTAGTTACTGTTAGCTATACATGTCAGCAGTAGTGTAGATTAAAATCACTTGACAATTTATCCCTTCCACAATGTGGCTCTATCCAGTGTGTGTAAATCAGTAGAAAAAATCATGAATCACCATCGTGTGGCTGAGTCCATTAGGAATGTGCATCTATGACTTTGGCTAAGTCCACTAAGAATACGCATCAACACCGTTTGGCTCAGTCCAGCAGAAATATGTATATGTGTTGCCCGACTGTAAACATGTACTAGCCACGGCTATCTCCGGCATATAATTGGATGTAAGTACGTACATTACCGCCATGGCGTCCTACTTGCTCTCCCTTCTACTATCTGCTTGAATCAGTTTTCACCTATTACAATCACACTCCAAACTAAAATAGATAACATTAATTCACTCAGGCAAAATTTGTGAACGCCACGGGCGCGGCGTGCCGCCGCGCCTATGCCTCCTAGTTTTATCAATGACACATGAAAGGTTCAAGTTGCTAACCGCGATCGAGGAGGAAAAATAAATGACAAAGCTCAAGTGTGGCTCGGACACTTCATATCATGTTTGTTTCATGCTCTCGGGCATTTCATCGAACACCTTGTGTGCATAAGAGGAACCAAAAGTAAACCCACCACCCCCTTGTGAAGATTGTGAAGAGAAGTAGCACCAAATGGCTAAGTGAGTGTGCTAAACCGCATTTATAGGGGTGGGTCTTTAGTCCCGGTTGGCCTAGCCAACCGCGACTAAAGGCCTTCGGGCCAGGCCTGAGGACATTTAGGCCAACCGCGAATAAAGCCCCTCCCGTCCCCCAGCTGTCGACCGAGCCCGCTGAGCCCAGACCTTTGGTCGCGGGTCGCCTCCCGAACCTACTCCCTCTGTCCCATGAAGATTGTATGAGATACATTTAAATTTTAATAAATCTCGATAATTTTTATAGAAACTATTTTTAATGCAGACTGACAGTCTAGCCATGTAAAACAAGTAAAACGAGCTTGCTAGCGATTTGCAAAAGAGAGACAGCCATGCGGGGACTCGGATAAACAAACCATCTTATAATTCGGTTGCATGTGCTTGCATGCAAGACACGCACAACGGCCGGGCAGTAGCCACAACACGAATTTAGCTAGATTCTAAGAAAACTTTTGTTTTTTATAAAGGAAGCTTGCCATGCTTTTCTCCCACAAACGAGAGAGTTGTATGTCGATAAATTAAACTAGCAGAATACTGGCGCGGCGGCACGCCGCGCCCTTGTGGTAGCCATGAGTTGAAGAATAAAATATGTTGCTGCTCTTTTGTTCTGTAAACAGATTTATAATCTTCTCTTGTACACAATATCGCACATGCATTTTTTGAACTCCGCACTCTCAATTTGAATAGGTTGTAGAAATCTGCTGTACTGAGTTGTTTTGCTCTTTGAAAGCGATAATTACATGGCAGGGCATGTTTGCTAGTGTATTTTACAACTTGACATGGACAACTGAGATAATCTGATGATGCAAATACATTATTCAGGGCAATCTGGAGTTCTTTCAAAATATAAGATTGACTAAAGGGACCAGTCGTTATAATTCCCTAGTTGCATTATAAAGCAGAGTACTATTTGTGTCTGTGGCCTCACACAAAGATTGTACGTCTTTTTTGAGGTCGCTTCTATACCTCCCAGGATTGAATGTATGTCTTGGACGTTGTCAGAAGAGAACCAAACATGAGTAAGTGAACCAGACATCTGGATTAGGAAAAAACCATAAATCAACGACCTAATGTATAGCATGTGCACTGATGCTTTTTTACAACCCACACAAATGAAGTTCAAATGCTAGTGAGAACTGGATTTTTTTCTCGTAAGATGGCACACACCAAAGGAAGTGGTGAAAATCAGCAGTATATATCAGTTTAATCAAACAAAAAGGAGGACGGATGTACGATTCCCAAACACAACGGTTGCTCAGATTAAGATCTAGTTACATGAAGGCAAACTATGCGAGAAAGAGCCCGTCAAGAGGTAAATCAATTCATATCTACATGGAGTGGCATGTATATTACACTAAGTATATACTCTATACAATGGAACACACAAATCTACTAATTCTGTGGGGAATAGATTTAGCTAGGCATTATTTGAACGATTATCAATCTACACAACTCAATTTTAAATATGAGTATTGTAAATATGGCATTCTGATGTCACAGTTGCAGATATATTGTTGTATTTCAATGGTAGCCAGTTTTATACTATTTATACTGACAAAACTGGCCCCAAGCCAAAATTATTTTGTTATCAAGAGGAAAAAAGTAGGTTGCATATTCATCTTTCTGAATATTGATTCTGTGGACCTTTTTTTTCAAGATGTGCGTTCATAGCTAGCACCTAAAAAGCTTGTAAATATTCAGTAGCCATGCCGCCATATTGCTAAGTACCAAGGAAAATTTCCATTTATGTGTGATGAAAACTAAAACATATTAGAGGACAACCTTGAAGATAACTATTCTATGAAATTTCAATGCAAAAAATATTTAGCAACTATTTGATATTATCAAAATATGCATGAAGCTTAGTTTGCATTTGACTGACACAAATACACAATACATACCTCAAATAATGAAGAAAACTGGCCAACTAAATATTTGCTCACAAGTAGTGCATAGGTAAGATCCCTGCAAAAAATTGTGTGCCTCTTTAGGTATTTAGCAACAACGACCTATCGATGGCATGAATGATAAATGCTGAAACATATGGTAACCCAGGAGGTATTTACTAAAATAGTTAAATATTCAGCCAGAAGTATTAAACGTACAAAATAATCACATTTACAGTTGTTGGCCACATAGATTTTTGAAGATACAGCTCAGATTTTTTTGCTCGAGTATGTGCACTGTAATACTGCAGAAATGCACATGAAGAAATTAGGTATCCGTCAAGACTAAGACAACCAGAGCATGTAAAGCCAGAATTTCTTTCAATTATTTGCATTAAGATTCAGTTAGAACAGAGAATTTAGGACTTGGGAGAGTAAGAATAACTTGTAATATCTTGTGTTCAGGTTTCCAAGCATGCCACTCTTGGTGCTGGACTGGATATAAAAGAAACTAACCTGGGATCACCTTTGGCAAAATATGAACTGATCAATGGGAGTCCTGTGTGCTCTCCATACAAAATATTTGTAAAAACAGTAGAAACAGAGATCTCCATGCAAAGAGGAATAAAAATAACTCCGTGCCAAAGAAGAAGAAAATATTTTCATGTGACGGAGCTGTCAGTGAAAGGTGTGGTTTCAATTGGTTGCTCTGTTGCATCGGTCTCTTGGTTCGTTAGATCACTTGACTGAACCTGGAAGCAAGAATTGATCTGCATTTAGTAATAAGAGTAAGTTGGCAACCTGGAAGCAAGAATTGATCTGCATATAGTAATAAGAGTAAGTTGGCAGTAATAATAAAAATAATAAGCTTGAATATAAGTTGCCAGCTCTCGGTTCCTTCAGTTCAAGAGAATATGCTCACAGGGTTCAAATATAGCTCTCTTGTTTCTATCAAAAAGAAACTCACATAATTATAAGTTAGGTAGAACTTCAGTTTAACTGTTCGATAAATTTAAGATTTCAAAACAACAGAAACTCATGGTTCTTGTGATATTCAATATTTTCGAGATCTCCTTATATGTCTTATGGGTTCAAACGAAGAAGTAAATATTTTTTCAAAAAAACACTACCTCTCTTCAAAGTTATGCAAATATACATTATTATCAAAGTAAATTTACAGAACCTATTTTCATGGTAAACAAACAAATAAGCCCAAAAATGGAGAACTCTAGAGCATCAATTTACACAAAAGTTGAGTTACACCTCAGGCTTATATTCAATAAAGATCCTGTATGCTTGATGGCAAGAGGCTGTTGAAGGATCAGAGTGCTTAACTAAGAAAGACGTCACCACAATGATCCGTCAGAACTTCTGAAGCCGCGAGCATAAGTAGCATGCCACAACTTCAATCGATCATGATTTTGATAATGTGGTTATCCAAGTATCTGTTATGACTGTAAACACTAATGGTAGAAAAATTGGCGGCTATGTACAATACCATAATGCTATTTCTATCAAGAAGCTCAAGTGCTCAACCAGGCTTTATAAAAGACCAATAGTATTAGAAAGTACAACAGAAAGGAAAACTAAGTTAAACGTTCCTTAAAATCATCTTCTTTGCATCCATGATGTACATAAAGCGTCAAATCAGGTATGATTTTTAACATAAGAGCTTCAAGATTTATCTCTCTAGGATATGTTAATTTGTTGAATTGAATAGCACCAGAATTTTCCTCCATATCTTTAGATAGGTTTATTTACACAGGGTACTAAACATTATTCTTCAATTTCTATTAACTTAGAACCAATGTACACAGGTAACTCGGAAGCAGACCAATGTACATAGGTGAATCAAAATGGCTAACATATTCAGAAAGATGAGTATCTCAATCATCTCTATAGGAAACATCAACTAATTCTGATGGCTAACATGGGCTGATATGGAAAAAGAAAAGTAAAGTTTCCTATTAACATTAAAGGAAACTGGCTGAATGGCAAATACATGTGCACGGTGCCATTAAAGGAGATGCAGGCCACCTAGGCTGGATCTTATCTTGTACCTACTGTTGGACTTTCATCCTGGATAAACTATGTATGCATCATGTCATGTAGACTCTAGTTGGTTAACAGAAAACAGTTCATCTACCTTATTTGAGCCAAATAAAATAACATAGTGAAGTTTTACTTCATTACCCCAGTATGCACCCACCTTGCATATTTCCTTCAGCTGCATACAAAAAAATATCAGAAGACTGTATTAATGTACTGTAAATGATAAATGACTGTCTTAATGCAGGTACAGAAATAAAGCCACTGAAGGCACAATAATCCACAATTACATAACAACTATCCAAATAAGCATGGTCTTAGACTATTATGAGTTCCACCTTACAATATATCGTCTATTAATGAGTTCCACCTTACAATATATCATCTATTAATGCACTACTTGTGGAATATCTAGTGGTTTTGACATTCAGACAGTGGCAAAGCTCAGGACAAATGGGAGAACACAATGCTCTCTAATTATACAATGGTGCCAAGCTATGGATGTTTACAATACTAAGCGAGGGAGGAAACAACGTAATGGAAACTAAAACTTACTGTCTGGTCAAGTTTGGGCTTCAAAACATTCCCTGCAAAGTTAAGAACATTTGTTGTTACACATGTGTGCACAACACCAAACGGAAACCGATATTTCGTACCGAATTTGAGAAACATTGTTATACATCAGATAGTGCTACTGATGATGTGATGCTCGACAACCAACAGAATTTTTCCTAGAGTTAAATAAAATAGGGGTGGTTCTGAACCTAAGCTACTTTGTGTGTGTCATGTGAACCTAGATTCTGGTAGATCCATCAGTTACGAAGTGTCGTATAAATTAATCCAAATTCTGTGGTGAATAATACTGCGTAGACGCTATGCTGGACAAATTGACCCAAAAACTACACTATTTTGACCATAAAACGGCCGGATAAAACAAAATACTTGTGGAGTGCAGAAATCGTCGTGTAGTATATGAGAAGTCCTAGGCATATCAATAGTCTACTCAAGAGGACTAACATTCCATAACCCCTCACCAGCTCAAATGCAGCCTACGCCTCATTAGTTACATAGTACTGTAGTGAACAATTTGGAGATTAAAAACAGTAAGAAATTCACCAGTAGTAGTGAACAGTTTAAAGAGTAAAAAACAGTAAGAAATTCACCAGTTGACTGATTCATTATTATCCAAGCTAAGAGAAATTATAGCTCCAAGGAGACATCCTTTGTCACCGTGAAATGTAACCAGAATATGTAAAAAGTACAGAATCATATTAAGCAACTACTCCCTCCGGACGGATTTAATTGACGCCAGAGGTAGTACATACGACGCGGGAGCTAGGCTAAGAGTGCGTCGATTAAATCAGTCCTGAGGTAGTACTATGATCATGCTGGAAACTAAGATAGTGACGGACTGACGGTATTACAGATTTTTCCAGATACCATACTGGAATTTACTTTTCCATTGTAACATCGATGCTGACGACCTGAACAATAGGCTGACGACGATTGGGTTGCGCCATTCTGAATAATGCATCACCTGATATAGCAGGCATGTATTGATCATCAATGTGTTTATGTAGCATCACTACAGAACATAAATCTATTTCTAATCTCTATACTTATGTAGCATCAATGCAGAAACTAAAAGAAATGTGCATGTATGCTAAATACAAAGAATCTCCAGTTTTTATTCCAAGACGTCTACGCCTAAATGCAAATGGAGAACTGGCTCACTTGATTGGGACCTTTATGGTGATCTGATGAGGGTCTGCAGTCCTGCATTGAATCAGACAAACATTGTATCTACACAACAACAAAGCAGTATTTTCAAAGAGAGTAACTACATGGCGTGGGACAATTGGAAATAGTCAACACTTGAAAGATCAATAGATAAAAAGAAGGAGGTGTTGGAACGAATAAATGATTACCTCTGAGATATCCCAATTGTGACCGATCGCACGAAGCCTGGCGCTCCTCTTTCTGATGGTGATGGCAGGCTTGTCAAGTTGGAGCAGCACTGGGCGCACCTCCTAGTGATGGACACCGAGCGCTCATACCACCGAAGCAGCGGCACTCTTCCCAGCGATGCAGCGGCAAGAGGGGCAGCATCACATCACTTCATATGGAAGACCTCCCCCAGTCAGCACCAACTCGAGGTAATCCACGCCGGCGGGCACCGTCGGGTCGTCCACCGACTTCAGCGGCCGCTCGGGGCCACGGCGCGGCCGACACTGCCGGCCATCGCGTTTTTCGATGCCCTGCCCAACCTCTTCCACGCACAGGTCCTGGACATCACCGGCCACCTTCCGCAAACACCGCAGTACGGAGGAGAGATCTAGGGCGGTAAGCAAACCGGGGCAGGAGGCTCGGACAGGGGCATGTGGCAAACCTCTGGAGGCGGACGGGCAGACATGCCATGGATGACGACCTCACACGCTTGGGCACCGCGCCGCCTAGGGTTTCCCCCGCCTCCGCCGCCTCCCCTCTCTCCGCAGCCAGCCGCTCACCCGAGGATGTCGAGACGCAGTTCTGGTCGGCGGCGAGGATCTCCGGTGGGACGGCGGCTTTCCGTGCGCGCCGCCCAGAGAGGAGCGCGTCGGCCAGCGAGGACAACCCTCATCCTCATGTGGCGCTCGTTTTGTGTTCTGGATATGCCACTGAATCCATGAGGCAAGAGACAATCTGGCGAACTGAAATCGGACACCAGCCGCGGCATACCATCCCGCCACCGGCCACCGACGCCTCATCTCTTTCCGGCAGCAGCCGCTCCCCATATCGCCGTTCACCGCCTACTTTCTCGCTGCCGGCTGCCATAAAATTTCTGGCAGCGATGGTGTGAACGGAGAGTGCTCCGTTTTTGCTACAGGGATTGTGGTCGGGGAAGAATTGGAGGGACCGAGAGAAGGAGAGAGGCACGGGTCCAGAGACCCCGACGGTCAAAGCGGTGTGGGTAGCGTCAAATCCCACGAAACCCACCGACAATCCAATGCATTGGCTACGCCCACACCAGGAAAACACCCACAACTGAAACCTAGTCTATCAGCAGCTTTTCCAAAATGCTACCTAGCTCCAAATTGTACACAAGAGAGCCATACAAAAATCATGGCAGTCAAAAAAAATACGTGTCACCAGCGTAGTAATTTGGAGGAAGACCCAAAATTCTGTGAAAAAAGATGTCTGTTCACCTTTAATATAGTAGTTATAAGAGATGTTGGTGAATAGGATCTGCAAAAAAAAATTAGGCTTTGAGGATAAATAAAACTAGCGGTGTGACCCGCACATTCGCGCGGCTAGATTATATATGTGTTGTCTCATAGCTTTTTAAACATTAATTTTTATGTGAGATTTTAATGTATACATTTAAATCTTATAAAGGTTTTTCATTAAGATGTATGTAGACACAATTTGTATTTTAGTTGGTCAGTTATTTGCGTCTATAAAACATGGATATTTATTTAATTATCATGTATGTATCATTTAGAATACAGAAAATGAACATATAAGAAACATTGTTCGTCATTGGTTGAATATATATGTTGAGTGTATATGTTGCTGCAGGAAAGTGATTTTGTATGTAACAACAAAAACAAAAATGCATTTTCGCCTATATCTTTCTCTTGCAGATTTGTTACCCCTATCTAGCTTTACTTTTTTTCTACTTCTCCACATCCGTGGGTGCCAATAATTTATGAAGAAATTATAACTTTTTTATAGGAACTAAAACGAAACTTTGATTGATTTCTATATACATTCTGCTCCTTTTTTTCCGCCTGCTTCATTTGAAACGTAGTGGTGTTTTTCAATTTCTGCCGTCTCAGTCCTCATTTCCAAACATGCTGATTGTCTTAGTTAATTTTTTTATAATAATAGGGAAATATATTGTTTAATTTTTTTTGCCAGCATGTTCTATTGTGATCTTGCATGGTCATTTCATTTTCTCAAATATTTGTATTGCCTAATTTCGTAATGAGACGGGGAGTGCAATGCTTCATAAAAAAGATTTGTACAGTGCTAGAGAAATTTCCGATGTCACGTCTCATCTAGCAGATTATCACGTCTTCACTCTTCAACCCAATCTTTTTAAAATAAAAGGATTTTTCCATACAGCAGATTATCACGTCTTCACTCTTCAACCCAATGCGTGCTACATATTGGTCATCCCTATAATACGCACCGCCTTCTCCGCCTTGACCATGCGTGTACTGGATGCATTGCTCGTTATCAGGGGTGTGAACCTGTGTATGAATGTGGCTTTAGAGCATCTGATATGCATGTCTTTATAGGGGAAAAAAATACAGCGCTCACCTGTAGATGCATGTGCCTGTGCTGATCTGCTTAGCTGCCGCAGGTGCAAATCAACGAAGTAAAGGATCATGTCCATCTTTGCAAGAGATTAATCTTCAGATAGGTGCTCATGAATCTAAATAATTTAGATATTTTGACATACATCCAGCCTGTATACTTTGCCTTCTCACTGTAATTCATTTGTACGTATATGAACTTCAAATAATCATCCCTTTGATACTTTGATGCAAGCAAACAAATCTCAATTCTGACAAAATACATATCAATCGATACTGTGGGTGTGTGAAATTGGGAGCATGTGGATAAAGTACTGACCGGTTGAGATCCCGCGTGACTTCACCAAAAGCACGAAAAGGTGAACCAATTCCTTGAGTTTAAGAAGGATGCTCCGCGAGAAATAGCTAGGGAGCCGCATATTGCATCAACAGGGGCAAGAACTACATGAAGCTCCTTTTCCTCGCTAAAGCTCAGATCTGCTGGAGACGGCGATTTTTATCAATCATGGCGGCCGGCATATGCACCATTGGAATCTCCCACCACCACCTCCATTAGAGCTGTCGCGCTATCATCTGGCCACCATATATCCACCAGCCGATTCCATCTAGCCGATGGAGAAGATTTGACGAGCACAATGCCTCGATCAATTTTAAAGACCATCGACCAGAGCACCAGACACCAGCGGTTTTGCGAGAATATGATTTCAACGATAATGAATGAATGCAATCCGCCGACGCCACCGCTTCTGGCCAGATCGATATCAAGCTTGTCATAGCCCTAGTCGGCGCGAGATCGACAAAAGGTCTAACCCTCGTCGTCTCAGGCTCCTTGTATACTTTATGCACGACCTTCCGAGGGACACCAAATTGATCGTCTAGACGTCTGATGTAGCCTTCCATGAGTGCTTCTGCCATTGTTGGAAAGCCAGAACAATCAACGTTGAGACTCGAGATATACACGGCCTCGATCAATCGTGGTGGCTGTTACAACTACCAAGATTTGATCGATAGATCTGACCGCTGTTCAAAGAGATAAGAGTTTCTCTTGAGATATAAGTGGGTCCCGTCGTAGGAGCGGTATATATGTGCGTAGATTGAGATGGACACGGGCCGGACGTGAGAAAATCTTTGCCGTTCTTTGGCTTTGATTATTCTTAGTAAATCTAGACCGTAGGTTGGTTGTTGTTTTAATAATATAATAGAGATCCAACGCAAACTAATTAAGATGATCATGATACAAGTACGCAATTCAAAAAATAATGATGATACAAGTACTTCAAGCATGAAAGTTATAACAAAATAAACAAAAGTAGTAAAGCGTTCGGATATAACTGAGTCACGCCGGAGACGAAGGTGTAAACCCGGTGTTCGCTCCCTTGTGGGGGACTACGTCGTTGTTGGACAGGTGTGGAAATCCACGATCGGATACCAAGCGCCACGAAGGCTCGACTTTTTCTCTGTGAGCCTCCTCCACGAAGTAAGTTCAGTCACTAGTTGTAGTCCTTGATGTGGTCTCTAAACCCTCACAAACTTTGCATAAGGCAAATCACGAGTCAAATGCCTCCAGGCGGCCCTAGCCGCCTATGGTTTCCCAGTAAGTCAAGAGTAGCAAGTTAGCTCGATGAATTCAAGGGAGAATGAAATATGTCTTGGTGAGATTGTAAATCGGAACCTCCACTTTCTTTTCCCTAAATGGATTTGAGTTTGGTCGAGGGAAATGGGAGATCCTCAAGGTTTGGTGTTTCATTAATGGTGGAGAGAAAGAGAGCTTCAACATGGTTGACCTAACCCTTCAAAGAAGAAGAAAGACCTTTTATAGCCCAAGGGATAAAACCGGTCGTTTGGGTATTTTCATGCCTGCCTTCCGGTTTTAAGTCAGTAAAACCGACTCCCACACTGTATGCTCAGGTTCCTGGTCCAGTCAGCCGGTTCACAGACTGGTCGGTTCGGTGCACGGGGCTGCAGCCGTCCCATATTGACTGAGTCGTTTTAGGCTGGTGTTGTACCCACACTATTAGGAAAACAACTAACTGTAATATTGCTAGCAGTGGCACACCATGCTAGAGGTGCGCAACTGCTATATAGCAGTGGCGCACCACATATAGGTGCGCCACAGTTATCACACTTACCGGTGGCGAACCTAGTGAGGTAGTGTGCCACTACTATGTGTGGCCAAGGTTTGACCCATCCCCCACACTTACCAATGACGCACCAGGTATAGGTGCGCCACTGCTATTTGATGTAGCAGTGGCGCACCTATACATGGTGCACCGTTGGTAAGTGTGGGGTTGGGTTACAGATGGGGTCTAGGGTTACCAGTGGCGCACCATGTATAGGTGCGCCACTGCTACCTCAAATAGCAGTGACGCATTTATATATGTGCACCGCTAGTAAGTGTTGTCTAAAATTCCCAACCCCCCCCCCCTTTTAGTCTAGAAAAAATAAAAGAAAATGATAAAATTTAAGTTTCAAAATCCTTCGAGATGGCCATATGTTATGTGTTCTAGTTGGTAGGAAAATTAACAAACATGAATCTCGATACTT
Organism: Lolium rigidum; assembly: GCF_022539505.1. Lineage (NCBI taxonomy): Eukaryota > Viridiplantae > Streptophyta > Magnoliopsida > Poales > Poaceae > Lolium > Lolium rigidum. Next base: position 154,768,103 of record NC_061512.1, on the reverse strand, counting down.
TTTGCAAAATGATGTTATGTTTCGCTAAACTGGTTCTGAATTTTGCATAGAACCTCCGATGAAAAAGATTTTTTATATATGAAAATGTATCTACAAAAAAGTTATATCCGACTTCAACCGCCTATTTATCGATTTTTTAGATTCGTCAAACTCAAAAAGTAAATTGGAGTTTTTTCAAGTTTTAGAAGAAAAAAAGTTCGAAAAAGGACATTTAGTAGTGGCCCAAGCTAAATTACGCCAGCATACGCCAGATTCGAGTCCAAGGACTTGAGTTTGAGTAGGTTCACGATGTTTTTTCCCACGAGCAATTAAATAGTTCCTGATCCGTCGGATACACCAAACTCGTTATACCAATATCCTCATAGCAAAAATATTTATCAAGCTAACAAATTGATCTTTCGAACAAAACTTCTGTTTCGTCTTCCAGCTAAATGAATCAAGTTTTAGAGAGTCAACCCGAGTCTGCGCCTCGAGTAGAGCCTCGGGGTCTACTATCGTGGGCATACCCGTCAGGTACCCATTGGTGGTCTGCTGGTTTGACCCATTGATACGTCTCAAACGTATCTATAATTTCTTATGTTCCATGCTACTTTTATGATGATACTCACATGTTTTATACACACTATATGTCATATTTATGCATTTTTCGGCACAAACCTATTGACGAGATGCCGAAGAGCCAGTTGTTGTTTTCTGCAGTTTTTTGTTTCTGAAATCCTACAAAGGAAATATTCTCGGAATTGGACGAAATCAACGCCCAGGGTCTTATTTTTCCACGAAGCTTCCAGAAGACCGAGGGAGAAACGAAGTGGGGCCACGGGGCGCCGACACCCTAAGGCGGCACGGCCAAGGGGGGCTTGCGCCGCCCTAGTGTGTGGCCCCCCTGTCAGCCCTCCGACTCCGCCCTTCCGCCTACTTAAAGCCTTTGTCGCGAAAACCCCAGTACCGAGAGCCACGATACGGAAAACCTTCCAGAGACGCCGCCGCCAATCCCATCTCGGGGGATTCAGGAGATCGTCTCCGGCACCCTGCCGGAGAGGGGAATCATCTCCCGGAGGACTCTTCATCACCATGATCGCCTCTGGATTGATGTGTGAGTAGTTCACCCCTGGACTATGGGTCCATAGCAGTAGCTAGATGGTTGTCTTCTCCTCATTGTGCTATCATGTTAGATCTTGTGAACTGCCTATCATGATCAAGATCATCTATTTGTAATGCTACATGTTGTGTTTGTTGGGATCCGATGAATATGGAATACTATGTCAAGTTGATTATCAATCTATCATATATGTTGTTTATGTTCTTGCATGCTCTTGATGGCGTGTATTTCACACGTTCGTTGGGCAACCCCAAGAGGAAGGTATGATGCGCACAGCAGCAAGTTTTCCCTCAGAAAGAAACCAAGGTTTATCGAACCAGGAGGAGCCAAGAAGCACGTTGAAGGTTGATGGCGGCGGGATGTAGTGCGGCGCAACACCAGAGATTCCGGCGCCAACGTGGAACCGGCACAACACAACCAAAGTACTTTGCCCCAACGAAACAGTGAGGTTTTCAATCTCACCGGCTTGCTGTAACAAAGGATTAACCGTATTGTGTGGAAGATGATTGTTTGCAGAGAAAATAGTAAAAACAAGTATTGCAGCAGATTTGTATTTCAGTATTAAAGAATGGACCGGGGTCCACAGTTCACTAGAGGTGTCTTTCCCATAAGATAAAAGCATGTTGGGTGAACAATGCACATACATGACATGATAAGTATAGTGAGATTTAATTGGGCATTATGACAAAGTACATAGACCGCCATCCAACTGCATCTATGCCTAAAAAGTCCACCTTCAGGTTATCATCCGAACCCCCTCCAGTATTAAGTTGCTAACAACGGACAATTGCATTAAGTATGGTGCGTAATGTAATCAACAACTACATCCTCGGACATAGCGCCAATGTTTTATCCCTAGTGGCAACAAGACAACACAACCTTAGAACTTTTCGTCACTCGTCCCGGTGTCAATGCGGCATGAACCCACTATCGAGCATAAATACTCCCTCTTGGAGTTAAAAGTAAAAACTTGGCCAGAGCCTCTACTAGTAACGGAGAGCATGCAAGATCATAAACAACACATATGTAATAATTTGATAATTAACATGACATGGTATTCTCTATCCATCGGATCCCGACAAACACAACATAGAGTATTACAGATAGATGATCTTGATCATGTTAGGCAGCTCACAAGATCCAACAATGAAGCACAATGAGGAGAAGACAACCATCTAGCTACCGCTATGGACCCATAGTCCAGGGTGAACTACTCACTCATCACTCCGGAGGCGACCATGGCGGTGTAGAGTCCTCCGGGAGATGAATCCCCTCTCCGGCAGGGGTGCCGGAGGAGATCTCCAGAATCCCCCGAGATGGGATCGGCGGCGGCGGCGTCTCGCAAGGTTTTCCGTATCGTGGTTTTTCGCATCGTGGGTTTCGCGACGGAGGCTTTAAGTAGGCGGAAGGGCGGAGTCGGAGGGCTGACGAGGGGCCCACACCATAGGGCGGCGCGGGCCCCTCCTTGGTCGCGCCGCCTTGTGGTGTCGCCACCTCGTGGCCCCACTTTGTATGCTCTTCGGTCTTCTGGAAGGTTCGTGGCAAAATAGGCCCCTGGGACTTGATTTCGTCCAATTCCGAGAATATTTCGTTACTAGGATTTCGAAACCAAAAACAGCAGAAAACAACAACCGGCACTTCGGCATCTTGTTAATAGGTTAGTTCCGGAAAATGCACGAATATGACATAAAGTGTGCATAAAACATGTAGGTATCATCAATAATATGGCATGGAACATAAGAAATTATCGATACGTCGGAGACGTATCAAGCATCCCCAAGCTTAGTTCTCGCTCGTCCCGAGCAGGTAAAACGATAACAAAGATAATTTCGAAGTGACATACCATCATAACCTTGATCATACTATTTGTAAACATATGTAGTGGATGCAGCGATCAAAGCAATGGTAATGACATGAGTAAACAAGTGAATCATAAAGCAAAGACTTTTCATGAATAGTACTTCAAGACAAGCATCAATAAGTCTTGCATAAGAGTTAACTCATAAAGCAATAAATCAAAGTAAAGGTATTGAAGCAACACAAAGGAAGATTAAGTTTCAGCGGTTGCTTTCAACTTGTAACATGTATATCTCATGGATAATTGTCAACATAGAGTAATATAACAAGTGCAATATGCAAGTATGTAGGAATCAATGCACAGTTCACACAAGTGTTTGCTTCTTGAGGTGGAGAGAGATAGGTGAACTGACTCAACATAAAAGTAAAAAGAATGGTCCTTCAAAGAGGAAAGCATCGATTGCTATATTTGTGCTAGAGCTTTTATTTTGAAAACATGAAACAATTTTGTCAACGGTAGTAATAAAGCATATGAGTTATGTAAATTATATCTTACAAGTTGCAAGTCTCATGCATAGTATACTAATAGTGCCCGCACCTTGTCCTAATTAGCTTGGACTACCGGATCTTTGCAATGCACATGTTTTAACCAAGTGTCACAATGGGGTACCTCCATGCCGCCCTGTACAAAGGTCTAAGGAGAAAGCTCGCATTTTGGATTTCTCGCTTTTGATTATTCTCAACTTAGACATCCATACCGGGACAACATGGACAACAGATAATGGACTCCTCTTTAATGCATAAGCATGTGGCAACAATTAGTATTCTCATATGAGATTGAGGATATGTGTCCAAAACGGAAACTTCCACCATGAATCATGGCTTTAGTTAGCGGCCCAATGTTCTTCTCTAACAATATGCATGCTCCAACCATAAAGGTGGTAGATCTCTCTTACTTCAGACAAGACGGACATGCATAGCAACTCACATGATATTCAACAAAGAATAGTTGATGGCGTCCCCGTAAAACATGGTTATCGCACAACAAGCAACTTAATAAGAGATAAAGTGCATAAGTACATATTCAATACCACAATAGTTTTTAAGCTATTTGTCCCATGAGCTATATATTGCAAAGGTGAATGATGGAATTTTAAAGGTAGCACTCAAGCAATTTACTTTGGAATGGCGGATAAATACCATGTAGTAGGTAGGTATGGTGGACACAAATGGCATAGTGGTTGGCTCAAGTATTTTGGATGCATGAGAAGTATTCCCTCTCGATACAAGGTTTAGGCCAAACACAAGGATGAACGGTACAGCAAAACTCACATAAAAGACATATTGTAAACATTATAAGATTCTACACCGTCTTCCTTGTTGTTCAAAACTCAATACTAGATGTTATCTAGACTCTAGAGAAACCAAATATGCAAACCAAATTAGCAAGCTCTAAGTATTTCTTCATTAATGGGTGCAAAGTATATGATGCAAGAGCTTAAACATGAGCACAACAATTGCCAAGTATCAAATTATCCAAAACATTATAGCAATTTACTACATGTATCATTTTCCAATTCCAACCATATAACAATTTAACGAAGAAGAACTTCGCCATGAATACTATGAGTAGAGCCTAAGGACATATTTGTCCATATGCTACAGCGGAGCGTGTCTCTCTCCCATAAAGTGAATGCTAGGATCCATTTTATTCAAACAAGACAAAAAACAAAAACAAACCGACGCTCCAAGCAAAGTACATAAGATGTGACGGAATAAAAATATAGTTTCGGGGGAGGAACCCGATAATGTTGTCGATGAAGAAGGGGATGCCTTGGGCATCCCCAAGCTTAGACGCTTGAGTCTTCTTATAATATGCAGGGGTGAACCACCGGGCATCCCCAAGCTTAGAGCTTTCACTCTCCTTGATCATATTGCATCATACTCCTCTCTTGATCCTTGAAAACTTCCTCCACACCAAACTCGAAACAACTCATTAGAGGGTTAGTGCATAATAAAAATTCACATGTTCAGAGGTGACACAATCATTCTTAACACTTCTGGACATTGCATAAAGCTACTGGACATTAATGGATCAAAGAAATTCATCCAACATAGCAAAAGAGGCAATGCGAAATAATAGACAGAATCTGTCAAAACAGAACAGTCCGTAAAGATGGATTTTATTAGGCCACCAGACTTGCTCAAACGAAAATGCTCAAATTGAATGAAAGTTGCGTACATATCTGAGGATCATGCTCGTAAATTGGCGTAATTTTCTGAGCTACCTACAGGGAGATAGACCCAGATTCGTGACAAGCAACGAAATCTGGAACTCGCGCAGTAATCCAAATCTAGTACTTACTTTTCTAGCAAAGACTTTACTTGGAACAACAAAACATAAAACTAAGATAAGGAGAGGTTGCTACAGTAGTAAACAACTTCCAAGACATAAATATAAAACAAAAATATCGGAGTAAAAACATGGGTTGTCTCCCATAAGCGCTTTTCTTTAACGCCTTTCAGCTAGGCGCAGAAAGTGTAACTCAAGTAACATCGAGAGATGTAGCATTGATATCATAAGCTCCCCCATTTGTAGTGGTACTAGGGGCTTTGTCAATTTTAGGCCTATAATAATATTTCTTTGGTTTAGGCACTTTAGAGACATACATAAACTTTTGCTCCTTTCCCACATAAGCTTTCTCTCTAAACTCGTAAAGATGAAAAGGTTGAACCCAAGGTTCCCATAGCTTTTTCAAGTTCGCCAATCCTATTAATTTGATTATCATGGTCAACACAAGTTCCTAGGACACTAATTCTTTCATCAATTCCTCCTAGGGATTTATCAAGTTCATCAGCTTTATCAAGTAATATCTCCAACTTAGTTTCAACACTCGGAAAATTTTTCTCTATGGTTTCCAATTTTTTCATAACATCCTCAAGGGAGGTTTCAATTTTAGTTTCATTAACAGGTGGTGTTCCAAATAAACTCTCAATGATGCAGCTAGCTTCTAAAGCGGGAGCGCCTAGGAAATTACCTCCCGCGAGACAATCAAGAACATATCTATTCCAGCTAGAGATACCAACATAAAAATTCCTGAGTAGGATAGTGGTGGAGTGTTTCTTAGTGCACCTATTATGGGCATCACTAATTCTATACCAAGCATCTTTTAAACATTCTCCCCTTGTTGCTTAAATGAACGAACTTCAACTTCAGGATTACTCATTTTAATAGTAGTAAATAAAACAAACTAGATAAAGTAAATGCAAGTAACTAATTTTTTTTTGTGTTTTTGATATAGCAAACAAGATAGCAAATAAAGTAAAGCTAGCAACTAATTTTTTTGTGTTTTGATATAATGCAGCAAACAAAGTAGTAAATAAAATAAAGCAAGACAAAAACAAAGTAAAGAGATTGAGAAGTGGAGACTCCCCTTGCAGCGTGTCTTGATCTCCCCGGCAACGGCGCCATAAAAAGAGCTTGATGGCGTGTATTTCACACGTTCGTTGGGCAACCCCAAGAGGAAGGTATGATGCGCACAGCAGCAAGTTTTCCCTCAGAAAGAAACCAAGGTTTATCGAACCAGGAGGAGCCAAGAAGCACGTTGAAGGTTGATGGCGGCGGGATGTAGTGCGGCGCAACACCGGAGATTCCGGCGCCAACGTGGAACCCGCACAACACAACCAAAGTACTTTACCCCAACGAAACAAGTGACGTTGTCAATCTCACCGGCTTGCTGTAACAAAGGATTAACCGTATTGTGTGGAAGATGATTGTTTGCGAGAGAAAATAGTAAAAACAAGTATTGCAGACAGATTTGTATTTCAAGTATTAAAGAATGGACCGGGGTCCACAGCTCACTAGAGGTGTCTCTCCCATAAGATAAAAGCATGTTGGGTGAACAAATTACAGTCGGGCAATTGACAAATAGAGAGAGCATAACAATGCACATACATGACATGATAAGTATAGTGAGATTTAATTGGGCATTACGACAAAGTACATAGACCGCCATCCAACCGCATCTATGCCTAAAAAGTCCACCTTCAGGTTATCATCCGAACCCCTCCAGTATTAAGTTGCTAACAACGATACAATTGCATTAAGTATGGTGCGTAATGTAATCAACAACTACATCCTCTGGACATAGCGCCAATGTTTTATCCCTAGTGGCAACAGCACAACACAACCTTAGAACTTTCGTCACATCGTCCCAGGTGTCAATGCGGGCATGAACCCACTATCGAGCATAAATACTCCCTCTTGGAGTTAAAAGTAAAAACTTGGCCGCAGCCTCTACTAGTAACGGAGAGCATGCAAGATCATAAACAACACATATGTAATAACTTGATAATTAACATGACATGGTATTCTCTATCCATCGGATCCCGACAAACACAACATAGAGTATTACGGATAGATGATCTTGATCATGTTAGGCAGCTCACAAGATCCAACAATGAAGCACAATGAGGAGAAGACAACCATCTAGCTACTCGCTATGGACCCATAGTCCAGGGGTGAACTACTCACTCATCACTCCGGAGGCGACCATGGCGGTGTAGAGTCCTCCGGGAGATGAATCCCCTCTCCGGCAGGGTGCCGGAGGAGATCTCCATAATCCCCCGAGATGGGATCGGCGGCGGCGGCGTCTCAGTAAGGTTTTCCGTATCGTGGTTTTTCGCATCAGGGGTTTCGCGACGGAGGCTTTAAGTAGGCGGAAGGGCGGAGTCGGAGGGCTGACGAGGGGCCCACACCATAGGGCGGCGCGGGCCCCTCCTTGGCCGCGCCGCCTTGTGGTGTCGCCACCTCGTGGCCCCACTTCGTATGCTCTTCGGTCTTCTGGAAGGTTCGTGGCAAAATAGGCCCCTGGGACTTGATTTCGTCCAATTCCGAGAATATTTCGTTACTAGGATTTCTGAAACCAAAAACAGCGAGAAAACAAGAATCGGCACTTCGGCATCTTGTTAATAGGTTAGTTCCAGAAAATGCACGAATATGACATAAAGTGTGCATAAAACATGTAGGTATCATCAATAATATGGCATGGAACATAAGAAATTATCGATACGTCGGAGACGTATCAGCTCTCCGTTGCTAGTAGAGGCTCTGGCCAAGTTGATACTTGTGACTCCAAGAGGGAGTATTTATGCTCGATAGTGGGTTCATGCCTCCATTGAATCTGGGACAGTGACAGAAAGTTATAAGGTTGTGGATGTGTTGTTGCCACTAGGGATAAAACATCAATGCTTTGTCTAAGGATATTTGTGTTGATTACATTACGCACCATACTTAATGCAATTGTCTGTTGTTTGCAACTTAATACCTGGAAGGGGTTCGGATGATAACCCGAAGGTGGACTTTTAGGCATAGATGCATGCTGGATAGCGGTCTATGTACTTTGTCGTAATGCCCTGATTAAATCTCATAGTACTCATCGTGGTATATGTATGTGCATTGTTATGCCTTCTTTATTTGTCAATTGCTCAACTGTAATTTGTTCACCCAACATGCTATTTATCTTATGGGAGAGACACCACTAGTGAACTGTGGACTCCGGTCCATTCTTTACATCTGAAATACAATCTACTGCAAACTCTGTTCTTTACTGTTCTTCGCAAATAAACATCATCTTCCACACTATACATTTAATCCTTTGTTTACAGCAAGCCGGTGAGATTGACAACCTCACTGTTACGTTGGGGCAAAGTACTTTGATTGTCTTGTGCAGGTTCCACGTTGGCGCCGAATCCTCGGTGTTGCGCCGCACTACACTCCGCCACCAACAACCTTCACGTGTTCCTTGACTCCTACTGGTTCGATAATCTTGGTTTCTTACTGAGGGAAAACTTGTCGTTGTACGCATCACACCTTCCTCTTGGGGTTCCCAACGGACGTGTGTCTTACACGCCATCAAGACAGTTTTCTGGCGCCGTTGCTGGGGAGATCAAGACACGCTGCAAGGGGAGTCTCCCACATCCAATCTCTTTACTTTGTTTATGTCTTGCTTTACTTTATTTTATTTACTGCTTTGTTTGCTCTTTATATCAAAAATACAAAAAAAAATTAGATGCTAGCTTTACTTTATTTACTGTCTTGTTCTCCATATCAAAAACACAAAAAAATTAGTTACTTGCATTTAGTTTATTTAGTTTGCTTTATTTACTACTGCTAAAAATGAGTAATCCTGAAGTTGAAGTTCGTTCGTTTAAACAACAAGGGGGAGAAAGTTTTAAAGATGCTTGGTATAGAATTAGCGATGCTCATCATAGGTGCATTAAGAAACACTCCACTATTATACTACTTAGGAACTTTTATGTTGGTATCTCTAGTTGGAATAGGTATGTTCTTGATACTTTTGCGGGAGGTAATTTCCTAGGCACTCCTGCTTTAGAAGCTAGTTGCATTATTGAGAGTCTAGTTGGAATACCACCTGTTAATGAAGCTAAAATTGAAATCTCTCTTGAGGATGTCATGAAAAAGTTGGAAGCCATAGAGAAGAATCTTCCAAGTGTTGAGACTAAATTGGGAATATTACTTAATAACACTGATAAACTTGATAAAACTCTAAGTGGAATCAATGAGAGAATTGCCATTTTAGAAACTTGTGATACTCATGATAATCGAACCCATAGGATTAGTGAACTTGAAGAAGCTATGGGAACCTTGGGTTCAACTTTTTCTTCTCTTAAGTTTAAGGAGAAAGCTTATGTGGGTAAGGAGCAAAAGTTCATGTATGTCTCTAAAGTGCCTAAGCCAAAAAACTATTATAGGCCTAAAATTGACAAATCCCTTAGTACCACTATGGATAATGGAGCATCTAAGATACCTAATGTGACAAATTGTGAAAATTATGATGTTGATGCTTCATCTCTTGATGTTACTTGATTCACACTTTCTGCGCCTAGCTGAAAGGCGTTAAAGAAAAGCGCTTATTGGAGACAACCCATTATTTTACTTTTGCACTTTTGTTTTATATTAGAGTCTTGGAAGTTGTTACTACTGTAGCAACCTCTCCTTATCTTTATTTTATTACATTGTTGTGCCAAGTAAAGACTTTGATAGTAAAGTCAATATTAGATTTGGATTACTGCGCAGAAACAGATTTCTTGCTGTCACGAAATTTATCAGCCCCTTCTGTAGGTAACTCAGAAAAATCTGCCAATTGACGTGCGTGATCCTCAGATATGTACGCAACTTTCATTCAATTTGAGCATTTTCATCTGAGCAAGTTAAGTGCCCCAGAAAAATTCGTCTTTACGGACTGTTCTGTTTTGATAGATTCTGCCTTTTATTTCGCATTGCCTCGTTTTGCTATGTTTGATGGATTTCTTTGTTCCATTAACTTTCAGTAGCTTTGTGCAATGTCCAGAAGTGTTAAGAATGATTATGTCACCTCTGAATATGTGAATTTTCAATTATTCACTAACCCTCTAATGAGTTTGTTTTGAGTTTGGTGTGGAGGAAGTTTTCAAGGGTCAAGAGAGGAGGATGATACAATATGATCAAGAAGAGTGAAAAGTCTAAGCTTGGGGATGCCCCCGTGGTTCATCCCTGCATATTTTAAGAAGACTCAAGCATCTAAGCTTGGGGATGCCCAAGACATCCCTTCTTCATCGACAACTTATCAGGTCACCTCTAGTGAAACTATATTTTTATTCCGTCACATCTTATGTGCTTTACTTGGAGCGTCTGTTTGTTTTTATTTTTGTTTTTGTTTGAATAAAATCGGATCCTAGCATTCCTTGTTTGGGAGAGAGACACGCTTCGTTGTTTCATATGAACACTGGTGTTCTTAGCTATACTTTTAATGTTCATGGCGAAGGTTGAAACTGCTTCGTTCATTGTTATATGGTTGGAAACAGAAAATGCTTCATGTGGTAATTGGTATAATGTCTTGAATAATCTGATACTTGGCAATTGTTGTGCTCAAATAGATCATGTTTAAGCTCTTGCATCATGTACTTTGCACCTATTAATGAATAACTACATAGAGCTTGTTAAAATTTGGTTTGCATGATTGATCTCTCTAGAGTCTAGATATTTTCTGGTTAAGGTGTTTGAACAACAACTAGACAATGTAGAGTCTTATAATGCTTGCAATATGTTCATTGTAAGTTTTGCTGTACCGTTTTATACTTGAGTTTGCTTCAAACAACCCTGCTAGCCTAGCCTTGTATTGAGAGGGATTTCTTCTCGTGCATCCAAATCCTTGAGCCAAAAACCATGCCATTTGTGTCCACCATACCTACCTACTACATGGTATTTCTATGCCATTCCAAAGTAAATTACTTGAGTGCTACCTTTAAAATTCTATTCTTTGCCTTTACAATATATAGCTCATGGGAAAATAGCCTTAAAAACTATTGTGGTGAAGAATATGTACTTATGTATCTTATTTCTTAATAAGTTGCTTGTTGAGCGGTAACCATGTTTCTGGGGACGCCATCAACTTTTACACCTTTGTTGAATATCATGTGAGTTGCTATGCATGTTCGTCTTGTCTGAAGTAAGGGCGATTTTCATGATCAAATGGTTTGAGTATGCATATTGTTAGAGAAGAACATTGGGCCGCTAACTAAAGCCATGAATCATGGTGGAAGTTTCCGTTTGGACAACTAATCCTCAATCTCTTATGAGAATATTATCTGTTGTTGAATGCTTATGCATTCAAGAGGAGTCCATCATCTTTTGTCTATGTTGTCCCGGTATGGATGTCTAAGTTGAGAATAATCAAAAAGCGAGAAATCCAATGCGAACTTTCTCCTTAGACCTTTGTACAGGCGGCATAGAGGTACCCCTTTGTGACACTTGGTTGAAACATATGTTATGCAATGATAATCCATGTTAATCCAAGCTAATTAGGACAAGGTGCGAGCACTATTGGTAATCTATGCATGAGGCTTGCAACTTATAAGATGTCTTATACATAACACATATGATTTATTACTACCGTTGACAAAATTGTTTCTATGTTTTCAAAATGAAAAGCTCTAGCACAAAAATAGTAATCCATGCTTCCCTCTGCGAAGGGTCAATCTTCTACCTTATTGTTGAGTCAGTTTACCTACTTCCTTCTATCTTAGAAGCAAACGCTTGTATCAACTGCGTGCATTGATTCTTACATGTTTACCTATTGCACTTGTTATATTACTTTGTGTTGACAATTATCCATGAGATAAATATGTTGAAGTTGAAAGCAACCGCTGAAACTTATATCTTCCTTTGTGTTGCTTCAAAGCTTTCTACTAAGAATTTATTGCTTTATGAGTAATTCTTATGCAAGTCTTATTGATGCTTGTCTTGAAAGTATTATTCATGAAAAGTCTTTGCTATATGATTCATTTGTTTACTCATTATCTTCACCATTGCTTCGAATCGCTGCATTCATCTCATATGCTTTACAATAGTATTGATCAAGATTATGATAGCATGTCACTTCGAAATTATCCTTGTTATCGTTTACCTACTCGAGGGCGAGTTGGAACTAAGCTTAGGGATGCTTGATACGTCTCAAACGTATCTATAATTTCTTATGTTCCATGCTACTTTTATGATGATACTCACATGTTTTATACACATTATATGTCATATTTATGCATTTTCCGGCACTAACCTATTGACGAGATGCCGAAGAGCCGGTTGTTGTTTTCTGCTATTTTTGGTTTCAGAAATCCTACAAAGGAAATATTCTCGGAATTGGACGAAATCAACGCCCAGGGTCTTATTTTTCGACGAAGCTTCCAGAAGACCGAGGGAGAAACGAAGTGGGACCACGGGGCGCCGACACCCTAAGGCGGCCCGCGCCGCCCTAGTGTGTGGCCCCCCCTGTCAGCCCTCCGACTCCGCCCTTCCGCCTACTTAAAGCCTTCGTCGCGAAAACCCCAGTACCGAGAGCCACAATACGGAAAACCTTGCAGAGACGCCGCCGCCGCCAATCCCATCTCGGGGGATTCAGGAGATCGCCTCCGGCACCCTGCCGGAGAGGGGAATCATCTCCCGGAGGACTCTTCATCACCATGATCGCCTCCGGATTGATGTGTGAGTAGTTCACCCCTGGACTATGGGTCCATAGCAGTAGCTAGATGGTTGTCTTCTCCTCATTGTGCTATCATGTTAGATCTTGTGAGCTGCCTATTGATACGTCTCCGACGTATCGATAATTTTTTATGTTCCATGCCACATTATTTATGATATCTACATGTTTTATACACATTATATGTCATATTTATGCATTTTCCGGCACTAACCTATTAACGAGATGCCGAAGAGCCAGTTGTTGTTTTCTGCTGTTTTTGGTTTCAGAAATCCTAGTAAGGAAATATTCTTGGAATTGGACGAAATCAACGCCCAGGGTCCTATTTTCACACGAAGCTTCCAGAAGACCGAGGGGGAAAGGAAGTGGGGCCACTAGGCGCCGCCACAGCGAGGCGGCGCGGCCCAGCCCCCGGCCGCGCGGCCCGGCGTGTGGGGCCCTCGTGTGGCCCCCGCGTTGCCCTTCCGCCTACTTAAAGCCTCCGTGACGAAACCCCCGATCACCGAGAGCCACGATACGGAAAACCTTGCGAGACGCCGCCGCCAATCCCATCTCGGGGGATTCGGGAGATCGCCTCCGGCACCCTGCCGGAGAGGGGATTCATCTCCCGGGAGGACTCTTCACCGCCATGGTCGCCTCCGGAGTGATGAGTGAGTAGTTCACCCCTGGACTATGGGTCCATAGCAGTATCTAGATGGTTGTCTTCTCCTCATGTGCTTCATTGTCGAATCTTGTGAGCTGCCTAACATGATCAAGATCATCTATCTGTAATTCTATATGTTGTGTTTGTCGGGATCCGATGGATAGAGAATACTATGTTATGTTAATTATCAATCTATTACCTATGTGTTGTTTATGATCTTGCATGCTCTCCGTTATTAGTAGAGGCTCGGCCAAGTTTTTGCTCTTAACTCCAAGAGGGAGTATTTATGCTCGATAGTGGGTTCATGCCTCCATTAAATGCGGGACGGTGACGAGAAAGTTCTAAGGTTGTGGATGTGCTTGTTGTCACTAGGGATAAAACATTGATGCTATGTCTAAGGATGTAGTTATTGATTACATTACGCACCATACTTAATGCAATTGTCCGTTATTTACAACTTAATACTGGAAGGGGTTCGGATGATAACTCGAAGGTGGACTTTTTAGGCATAGATGCATGCTGGATAGCGGTCTATGTACTTTGTCGTAATGCCCAATTAAATCTCACAATACTCATCATATCATGTATGTGCATGGTCATGCCCTCTCTATTTATCAATTGCCTGACTGTAATTTGTTCACCCAACATGCTATTTATCTTATGGGAGGGACACCTCTAGTGAACTGTGGACCCCGGTCCATTCTTTTACATTGAATACAATCTGCTGCAATACTTGTTTTACTGTTTTCTGCAAACAATCATCATCCACACTATACATCTAATCCTTTGTTACAGCAAGCCGGTGAGATTGACAACCTCACTGTTTCGTTGGGGCAAAGTACTTTGGTTGTGTTGTGCCGGTTCCACGTTGGCGCCGGAATCCCCGGTGTTGCGCCGCACTACATCCCGCCGCCATCAACCTTCAACGTGCTTCTTGGCTCCTCCTGGTTCGATAAACCTTGGTTTCTTTCCGAGGGAAAACTTGCTGCTCGTGCGCATCATACCTTCCTCTTGGGGTTCCCAACGAACGTGTGAGTTACACGCCATCAAGCTCTTTTTCTGGCGCCGTTGCCGGGGAGATCAAGACACGCTGCAAGGAGAGTCTCCACAATCCAATCTCTTCTACTTTGTTTTTGTCTTGCTTTATTTTATTTGCTACTTTGTTTGCTGCATTATATCAAAACACAAAAAAATTAGTTGCTAGCTTTACTTTATTTACTGTCTTGCACTCTATATCAAAAACACAAAAAAATAGTTACTTGCATTTGCTTTACTTATTTCAACATGTTTCCTTTTAATTTTACTGCAAAAGATATACCTGTGGGACAAGGGTCTATAATTGGAAGAGATAATATAGAAGAATTTTTCACCCATGTTAGTATGCATGAAGATCTTAAAGATATACTCCTTGCAAAAGCTATCCCTACTTATGAAGATGCCTCTGTTTGTTTGGTACGCATGATGGAAGCTAGACTTATTAGTCTCAACCCCATGATACAACACATGTTTCTTACACTTTCTGATATGGAGCGGGGAGAGAAGAGAGATTTTGTTCTAAAAGTCTTAGTGCGAGAATTTGAAGATATAGCTAAAGAAGCTAGAAAAGTTTTTATTAAGCATAAGAGGCTTGGCTTTTATACCGACTTTAAAAGAACACTTGAAAAAATGGATATGGATAGAATTAGTATACTAATAATGTTAATGATGGTGGGGAGATTAAAGCACCAATACCATGTAAGCTCCTAGCGATGCACGAAGCTCTAGATGATAATTATGCTTGGCTTGTTCCCGAAAATTTGTTTGATGAGAGTAGCAAGCCCAAGACTAATGAAAAGGGAGCCGCTGAAACTTATGTATCTAGCATACAATGCATGGTTGAGAAAACTCCCAACACCTCTGGTTATGATGTTGATGCTTCATCTCTTGATAATACTTGATACACACTTTCTGCGCCTAGCTGAAAGGCGTTAAAGAAAAGCGCTTATGGGAGACAACCCATGTTTTTACTACAGTACTTTATTTTATATTTGAGTCTTGGAAGTTGTTTACTACTGTAGAAACCTCTCCTTATCTTAGTTTTGTGCATTGTTGTGCCAAGTAAAGTCTTTGATAGTAAGGTTCATACTAGATTTGGATTACTGCGCGAAAACAGATTTCTTTCTTCGTCACGAATTTCGACCTGCCTCTCTGTAGGTAGCTCAGAAAAATATGCCAATTTACGTGTGTGATCCTCGGATATGTACGCAACTTTCATTCAATTTGGGCATTTCATTTGAGCAAGTCTGGTGCCATTTTAAAATTCGTCTTTACTGAACCGTTCGTTTTGACAGATTTTGCCTTTTATTTCGCATTGCCTCTTTTGCTATGTTGGATGAATTTCTTTGATCCATTAATGTCCAGTAGCTTTATGCAATGTCCATAAGTGTTAAGAATGATTATGTCACCTCCGAACATGTTAATTTTTATTATGCACTAACCCTCTAATGAGTTGTTTCGAGTTTGGTGTGGAGGAAGTTTTCAAGGATCAAGAGAGGGAAATGATGCAATATGATCAAGGAGAGTGAAAGCTCTAAGCTTGGGGATGCCCCGGTGGTTCACCCTCGCATATTTTAAGAAGACTCAATCGTCTAAGCTTGGGGATGCCCAAGGTATCCCCTTCTTCATCGACAACATTATCAGGTTCCTCCCCTGAAACTATATTTTTATTCCATCACATCTTATGTACTTTGCTTGGAGCGTCGATTTGTTTTTGTTTTTTGTTTTTGTTTGAATAAAATGGATCCTAGCATTCATTGTGTGGGAGAGAGACACGCTCCGCTGTTGCATATGGACAAATATGTCCTTAGGCTTTACTCATAGTATTCATGGCGAAGGTTGAATCTTCTTCGTTAAATTGTTATATGGTTGGAATTGGGAAATGCTACATGTAGTAATTCTAAAATGTCTTGAATAATTTGATACTTGGCAATTGTTGTGCTCATGTTTAAGCTCTTGCATCATATACTTTGCACCTATTAATGAAGAAATACATAGAGCTTGCTAAAATTTGGTTTGCATATTTGGTCTCTCTAAAGTCTAGATAATTTCTAGTATTGAGTTTTGAACAACAAGGAAGACGGTGTAGAGTCTTATAATGTTTACAATATGTCTTTTATGTGAGTTTTGCTGCACCGGTTCATCCTTGTGTTTGTTTCAAATAACCTTGCTAGCCTAAACCTTGTATCGAGAGGGAATACTTCTCATGCATCCAAAATCCTTGAGCCAACCACTATGCCATTTGTGTCCACCATACCTACCTACTACATGGTATTTCTCCGCCATTCCAAAGTAAATTGCTTGAGTGCTACCTTTAAAATTTCCATCATTCGCCTTTGCAATATATAGCTCATGGGACAAAATAGCTTAAAAACTATTGTGGTATTGAATATGTACTTATGCACTTTATTTCTTATTAAGTTGCTTGTTGTGCGATAACCATGTTCCTGGGGACGCCATCAACTACTCTTTGTTGAATATCATGTGAGTTGCTATGCATGTCCGTCTTGTACTGAAGTAAGGGAGATTTACCACTCATTTAAATGGTTAGAGCATGCATATTGTTAGAGAAGAACATTGGGCCGCTAACTAAAGCCATGAATCATGGTGGAAGTTTCAGTTTTGGACATATATCCTCAATCTCATATGAGAACATTAATTGTTTCCACATGCTTATGCATAAAAGAGGAGTCCATTATATGTTGTCTATGTTGTCCCGGTATGGATGTCTAAGTTGAGAATAATCAAAAGCGAGATATCCAAATGCGAGCTTTCTCCTTAGACCTTAATTTGTACAGGCGGCATAGAGGTACCCCTTTGTGACACTTGGTTAAAACATGTGTATTGTGATGATAATCCCGGTAATACAAGCTAATTAGGACAAGGTGCGGGCACTATTATGCATGAGGCTTGCAACTTGTAAGATATAATTTACATGATACATATGCTTTATTACTACCGTTGACAAAATTGTTTCATGTTTTCAAAACCAAAGCTCTAGCACAAATATAGCAATCGATGCTTTCCTCTTTGAAGGACCGTTCTTTTACTTTTATGTTGAGTCAGTTCACCTATTTCTCTCCACCTCAAGAAGCAAACACTTGTGTGAACTGTGCATTGATTCCTACATACTTGCATATTGCACTTGTTATATTACTCTATGTTGACAATATCCATGAGATATACATGTTATAAGTTGAAAGCAACCGCTGAAACTTAATCTTCCTTTGTGTTGCTTCAATACCTTTACTTTGACTTATTGCTTTATGAGTTAACTCTTATGCAAGACTTATTGATGCTTGTCTTGAAGTACTATTCATGAAAAGTCTTTGCTTTATGATTCATTTGTTTACTCATGTCATTACCATTGTTTTGATCGCTGCATTCATTACATATGCTTACAATAGTATGATCAAGGTTATGATGGCATGTCACTCCAGAAATTATCTTTGTTATCGTTTACCTGCTCGGGACGAGCATGAACTAAGCTTGGGGATGCTGATACGTCTCCGACGTATCGATAATTTCTTATGTTCCATGCCACATTATTGATGATATCTATATGTTTTATACACATTATATGTCATATTTATGCATTTTCCGGCACTAACCTATTAACGAGATGCCGAAGAGCCAGTTGCTGTTTTCTGTTGTTTTTGGTTTCAGAAATCCTAGTAAGGAAATATTCTCGGAATTGGACGAAATCAATGCCCAGGGTTCTATTTTCACACGAAGCTTCCACAAGACCGAGGGGGAAAGGAAGTGGGGCCACAAGGCGCCGCCACGGCAGGGCGGCGCGGCCCAGCCCCTGGCCGCGCGGCCCTGACGTGTGGGCCCCTCGTGCCGCCTCTTTACCTGCCCTTCCGCCTACTTAAAGCCTCCGTGACGAAACCCCCAGTACCGAGAGCCACGATACGGAAAACCTTACTGAGACGCCGCCGCCGCCAATCCCATCTCGGGGGATTCAGGAGATCGCCTCCGGCACCCTGCCGGAGAGGGGATTCATCTCCCGGAGGACTCTTCACCGCAATGGTCGCCTCCGGAGTGATGAGTGAGTAGTTCACCCCTGGACTATGGGTCCATAGCAGTAGCTAGATGGTTGTCTTCTCCTCATGTGCTTCATTGTCGGATCTTGTGAGCTGCCTAACATGATCAAGATCATCTATCTGTAATTCTATATGTTGTGTTTGTCGGGATCCGATTGATAGAGAATACTATGTTATGTTGATTATCAATCTATTACCTATGTGTTGTTTATGATCTTGCATGCTCTCCGTTATTAGTAGAGGCTCGGCCAAGTTTTTGCTCTTAACTCCAAGAGGGAGTATTTATGCTCGATAGTGGGTTCATGCCTCCATTAAATGCGGGACGAGTGACGGAAAGTTCTAAGGTTGTGGATGTGTTGTTGCCACTAGGGATAAAACATTGATGCTATGTCTAAGGATGTAGTTATTGATTACATTACGCACCATACTTAATGCAATTGTCCGTTGTTTACAACTTAATACTGGAAGGGGTTCGGATGATAACCCTGAAGGTGGACTTTTTAGGCATAGATGCATGCTGGATAGCGGTCTATGTACTTTGTCGTAATGCCCAATTAAATCTCACAATACTCATCATATCATGTATGTGCATGGTCATGCCCTCTCTATTTGTCAATTGCATGACTGTAATTTGTTCACCCAACATGCTATTTATCTTATGGGAGAGACACCTCTAGTGAACTGTGGACCCCGGTCCATTCTTTTACATTGAATACAATCTCCTGCAATACTTGTTTTACTGTTTTCTGCAAAAAATCATCATCCACACTATACATCTAATCCTTTGTTACAGCAAGCCGGTGAGATTGACAACCTCACTGTTTCGTTGGGGCAAAGTACTTTGGTTGTGTTGTGCAGGTTCCACGTTGGCGCCGGAATCCCTGGTGTTGCGCCGCACTACATCCCGCCGCCATCAACCTTCAACGTGCTTCTTGGCTCCTCCTGGTTCGATAAACCTTGGTTTCTTTCTGAGGGAAAACTTGTTGCTGCATCATACCTTCCTCTTGGGGTTCCCAACGAACGTGTGAGTTACACGCCATCACCTATCATGATCAAGATCATCTATTTGTAATGCTGCATGTTGTGTTTGTTGGGATCCGATGAATATGGAATACTATGTCAAGTTGATTATCAATCTATCATATATGTTGTTTATGTTCTTGCATGCTCTCTGTTGCTAGTAGAGGCTCTGGCCAAGTTGATACTTGTGACTCCAAGAGGGAGTATTTATGCTCGATAGTGGGTTCATGCCTCCATTGAATGCGGGACGGTGACAAAAAGTTCTAAGGTTGTGGATGTGATGTTGCCACTAGGGATAAAACATCAATGCTTTGTCTAAGGATATTTGTGTTGATTACATTACGCACCATACTTAATGCAATTGTCACGTTGTTTGCAACTTAATACTGGAAGGGGTTCGGATGATAACTCTGAAGGTGGACTTTTTAGGCATAGATGCATGCTTTGGATAGCGGTCTATGTACTTTGTCGTAATGCCACGATTAAATCTCATAGTACTCATCGTGATATATGTATGTGCATTGTTATGCCTTCTTTATTTGTCAATTGCCCAACTGTAATTTGTTCACCCAACATGCTATTTATCTTATGAGAGAGACACCACTAGTGAACTGTGGACCCCGGTCCATTCTTTACATCTGAAATACAATCTACTGCAAACTCTGTTCTTTACTGTTCTTCGCAAACAAACATCATCTTCCACACTATACATTTAATCCTTTGTTTACAGCAAGCCGGTGAGATTGACAACCTCATTGTTACGTTGGGGCAAAGTACTTTGATTGTCTTGTGCAGGTTCCACGTTGGCGCCGGAATCCCTGGTGTTGCGCCGCACTACACTCCGCCACCAACAACCTTCACGTGTTCCTTGACTCCTACTGGTTCGATAACCTTGGTTTTTTACTGAGGGAAAACTTGTCGATGTACGCATCACACCTTCCTCTTGGGGTTCCCAACGGACGTGTGTCTTACACGCCATCACCCATTACGGAGGTGGCCAGCACATGACAACTAAACAAGCTAGACCCGCATGTCATAGCGACTTGGAGTACATGAAAGAAGACTCTAGAATAACACTTGCAAACTCTAGCATGATTGCATATATAAAGTCAGGCAGAGGCACCTCTAAGGGACACACGAGATTAGACGGACACACAACCCCTTCACCTACAGCGACTCCCTGTAACACAACTATAATCATATACTAGATTACTAGCAGGACGTAACGATCCTCCACCAAGAGAACATGAACCTAGATACGTCGTGTGCCACTCTCGCTCCCATATTCTCCTACGCTACGTTCTTCCTCAAAATCCAAGTCCGTAATCTATGGGCAATGTCGAGATCACCCCTCGTTAAGTATGGCGTCGTAAACCGCCCAATACCCATATATGAATTTATGTGTACTGTAAAACAGGGGTACCACGAAGCCTTGCCTCCCGAACGAACAACGTGTGTCGGTGCTACGGGCGACCCAGACGAGTACTCTCATGCGTAAATAGGATCCCAACCACCGAACCTCACACAAGTAGCCTAGCTAGCTTAGGGCATCTCCAACGGGCGATGGAGCGTGTGTTTGCATCCTAGGAGTTTCGTCTGGCGGACGTTTCGTCTGGCGCGCCTAGGAGTGACCCAACCTCGATGCTTCTCAGCAGCGCTGGCGCCGAAGCGTCGCTTCGGCAATCCGCGGCCGCGTAATAGCGATGCCTCACGTGGCGCGCGACCGTCGCCTACCTCTGCACACGAAGTAATGGCGATGCCACACGTGCCGCGGCCGTCGCCTGCTTCCTACCTATATAAACAGGGGCGCGCATCTCATCTCCTCCAACACTAAACCCTAGCCGCCGCACAACCTCCACCGTAGCGCCGCTGCCGCTCAACCTCCACCTTTGCCACCATGAGCAGCACCAGCCACGGCCAGGCTGTCGCGCCTCCACCTCCACCTCCCACGGCCTCGAGCTCCGACGAGGAGTTCGACGACGACGACAGAACCGACGACCTCCTCGACCCGGTCAGGGACGCCAAGGCCCTGGCTGAAGCGGAGAAGGAAGCAGAGGAGGAGCGGGCGACCCACGCGGCGTTTGACGCCGAGATGGAACGCCACAGGGTGGCGGCCGCCACAGCCGCAGAGGACAGCGACTCCGACATCTCATGGTCTCCCGATGACCCTGATGCGCCTACCCCGGAGGAGAAGGCGGCGAAGCAGAGGGCGTTAGTCGACTCCTTCGAGACGCTTAAGGACGACGCTGTGAACGCGAGGTTGCGGCAGTGCCTGCTAGAGGACGCGGCGGCGCACCGAGCTCTAGCAGCCGCACGGCAGGCGCCGGTGAAGCAGATGAGGGAGGGACGCAACGACGGGGCCAGGCCGTTGGGCAGCAAGTAGTCTAGGTTTCTACAACTACTTTGTATAGTTTCTATGTAGTAGTTTCTATGCTTTTTAAATATGTTGCAAATCTAAAAATGGGTCACCCGCTAGAAGCACACCCAGACACAAACGGACACGCAGACAAAATATGTCCACGGGGAGACGCAAACGGACGCTCGCGACCACTTTTGGGCATCCAAAATACGTCGCCTGAAGATGCCATTTAGTACAGATCGGCACTGTTAGGAATAGTTAGCACTTAGCTTTAGACTTAGGCTAACTTACAGTTAACATATAAGCTAACTATTAAGAGTTAGACTTTTGCTTTGTCCAAACGCTACCTTTGGCGAACCGTCATTGCGCCTGTCCCGAACAGGCTTTGTCCAAACGCTACCTTTGGCGAACCGTCATTGCGCCTGTCCCGAACAGGCACAAAGCTTGTAACCGACATGTTTAGCGTCTGTAAACTGGGTATAAATACCCCAGATTCTATGATCGGTAATGCATTCGATTTCTCTCAATCATTATTTCTCAAACACGTTATCAGCACTGCCTCTACCGAGAACAACATGAGAGATTGAGAAGAGGAACGGACGAAATACCGGCGACGAAGCTTAATCGTCTCCGCCGGCGTCTTCGCACTGGCCCTCCTCGGCTCGCTTCGGGGCGAACTCTCACGTCGCACACCCGCGGCAGCGGTCCTCGACCTTGCCCCACGAGCGCAGAGGCGACGCCGACCCCGGCGCTGGTCCTCGTAAGATGGCCATGGCCCTCGGCCGGCTCCTCGCGGTGGCATGGCCGCCTAGACGCGGCGAAGGCGGCGATCGACGGCGGCTCCCGCTGGTGCGACCTTCCGTGTGCCTCCCGATGTCGCGGAGACGCCCTTCGGGTTCCGGCCACCAGCCACACCGTAGGCGACGCGCTGCAGCAAAGCCAGTGCGCCGCGAATCCCCCTAGCAACACGCGGCGCGCTCGTCCTCTAGGCGGCGTCACAAATCGACGCGGCTGAATCCACCCCTCAATCTCCTTCTCCTCAATCGGCTCCACAACGGAAAATTATGTGGCGGCCGCAGCGACCGGCCGGATTGCCATCGCACAGCAAAATTGAATTGAAGCGAAAGGAATCCATTAATTCGTGTCCACGCAGGAAAGATAAGAAACCTTATCGCTTTGCTGTATTTCCAACTTAGCCCCTTCTATACTATGTTTTATAAATGAGCCATCAGACTCGTTTGACATAGCAACCGAGTCTTCAGACTTTATATTCGTAGCACATTAACCTTCTGGTTATTATTATTTGCATTTTAAACCCACTTTCTTTACAGAAGATGATGAGGTTATTTAAAAAAATGCATAAGAAATACCATGTATGCATAATTTTACATCATTTAAATTACCACATGTGGCCCTCACGTCTTTGCACAGTGCACGCACAAGTATATATACTTGTCATGCATCTCATACTATATTTCTCAATAAATCATGTTACGTATTTGCCTCTAGCATTCTTTGTAGAAATTCTGGTTAAATCATTATTTGCAGTTGAAAAAAAAACATGCAAATATCTCAATAAAATTTGAGATAGAATTGCTAATATAATATGTGACTATCTTCAATTTTGTTTGTGAATCACAAGGTAATGCCATCGATTGCGTAAACTGCAGATTTTTAACTACTAAGAGATGTACTCCGTAAATATGGAGAAAATCTACAATGTGTTAACTTACTATTTGAGATCAACACACACATATGGCATGGAAGCACTAGCTTAACATTCAATTGTTCCTCTAGAGCATACTTTTTGTTTACCAAATAAAATTTTGCTATCAAAGTAAAATTGAATTCCGGCATGATCACTACATGCTTCATTTTACATTGGTATTACATAGAATTATGGAACCTACATCATAGTACTATTGTCGTGTCTTACGTCTATCAAGACAAAATCCATCATACATGACATTGATTGAGTTTCTCACAAAACTACTATAGGTTCTCCATTATATGGTGATAATTGTATTCACCATAAATAACCAATATCAAAATACATATATATGTTTTGGTAATGAATTTAACATCTCCCATCACTTTGGGTAAGAAGTCCAAAGCATTGATAGAAGTATCATTTAATATCTCAATATTGAATATCTACTCCATGGCCATTGAGGAATTACCATGACCATTAATATGCTCAATCAAAGCATTTTCATAAAATTATTTACTATTATAGTAAATGATTTGCATGATCATCTCATGCAGGGCTAGAATATCCATCAATGAAGTTCACTGAACTCACATTAGATGAGAGAAAATGGATAAATATCTATTCCTCTCTAAAATCTCCACCAAGGAGATATTTGTTGTATAAACATAATGTCAATAGGTTCTCATTCACTTTTGAGGATTTCTAGTACATTGAAGTTATCTAGTTCTGTTGTCTATAAAATCAACTTCAAGTTTATATTTTGTGATTAGGCAGTTTCAAATATATGTCTGATTCAAAAACCTCAATGCACTTTACATCCTACTTAATTTGATGGTAATGTAAGAACATCATCGCATTTATTTCAGGCTATATGTTATCTTCTTATAAGGATTCATTAGATACACCCTACGGGTGATATATATCACTGCCTGAAATTAAACTATTACTCATAATACTAAGAATCTCAATGGTCTTGAAAAGAACCATGAGAAATCAATGTAAAGTGGAGGTAAAATGACAAGCAGAAACATAATGGACCTACTAAAAGGGATAAGATAACTCTCAAGTTTTATCAGAGATGTTGTTGTATGAATCATTATACATATGAAATCTCAATTCCCAAGATTTTTGGTTGGGTTATACCAAAAGTTGGTCATCTACAAGTTAAACGAGATAATTTTGAAGCTCACTTCAAGAAACACCGGAATATAATATGGTTACGGATTGTACTTATAATCTTCATCATTAAGAAAACATAAGTCTAGTCCGGTTGAAGCTACACTCTTTTGCAATAATAGTTTTATTGCGGAATGAAATTCCCAAGACATTTTGGAAACCTTGTTTAGTCTCATAACTATCCCAATATGTCATTTAGCCAATAATCATACTACTAAATGTGGTATGTTTTCCATTAATATCATGTTTCTCATACATGACATTTCAATGTATGAACTAAATTCATACATAACTTTGTTTCGTACAAAGTATTTTTTTCGGATCTTGATGAATTTAAGATTTGTCATAATGGCCTTGGTCACCCATTATAGGGATAATGCGAAAAATTAGTGAAATTTTGTTGGTCACAATTTACAAGTTGTGAAATTCTCAAATCATCAGATTTTATGAGCACCTAATGTGTCATGAGATTTTTTTTCTATGTCTCTCACACTCCACTCAAATTTCTTGAACTTATTCAAGAAGATACTTGTGGACTATTCAATAACTATCTGGGTGATATAAGTATTTCATGGTATTCGTAGACACATCTAGTTGATGGTCTTATGTGGGTCTCTAATCTCCACAAACCCATGATATTACTAAATTAATTTCTCAAATTAAGAGAAAATTATCATAATATATTGGTTTGACCAATTTAATTATCGTCTTCATGAGCATTTATGATTTTACTAAGTACCTAAGAGTAGATACCCAGAATAGTGTAACTAAATTCTTTGTCAAAAGAATTAAACTAATTAAAAGACCACTCCAACAAAATTTGATACACCAACATATTGTTGGACACATGCGGTCTTACACGCCGTAGATCTAATCAAGATCCCAACAACTGCTTATCATACTGCTTCCCCTTGCAGTAAGTACGTGGAAATAAAACAAGTATTTCCCATATGCGATAATTCGGTTATATACTGATATCACCACCCCAACGTACATCATGGGCCCTCACATCAATTTGGGATCTATGTGATAAATAACTAAGGTATAATTTTCCAATATCCGTCAGATACCTTAAACCCTAACAAGGGAGTTATTGATAGCCCGTACGCTGATTGCATTTGCAATAAGAATATTTTTCGGCATTAGGGGGAGATTAGTACCACAAATAATGCCGATAAATAAATAATAAATGTCATAGACTTTTAGTCCTTATATTCACGTACTTGAAAATCTGAACGATAAGTTCAGTCATAAATTTGCAACACATTGCAAATCTGCCACATACATTTACTCATGACAAAAATGTCACAAAATCATATTATGCATGCATCCAATGTGCCAAAAGAGTGAAGGTACCTAATGTAACCACTTTCCTCCAAAATGAGAGCAAAAGGGGGAGAAAATTGGCCACATGAGATATAAATTCTCACATGCTTCCGCGGAACAGAGGAAATTATATTCTCAACAAGTAAATGTAGTTCAACCTCAAGTTGAATAACACATAGTGGATGCTCATCATCCAAACCCAGCACAAATGTGCACATAATTTTGAGTGTTGGGACATCGAAACACCTTGACTCCATTGTTATGGGAAATCATGAGGAGTTCAAATATCTAATCACATTTCCACAAATATTATTGATTCAACAGAATCATACAACAAAGACTACATTTTGTCGACAAATATATTTATTCTTAAAAATTGCTAAAACCTTTAGGGCCCTGAACCAAAGTCCATGGCAGAGTGCCTAATGCACTCATATATTAGTTCAACTAGAAGGATGCAATTGAATAAAAATAGCACTCACTCAACAAGGGAGGTATTTACCATTGTAATACCTATTCCTCATAAGCACCTTCCCCTCTGGAAGACAAATGAGTTTTTGTTAACAACAAAAAAACAATGAGGTGGTGAAAAAGTGAGGCTTGTAGCACAAAGGTTCACGCAGAGACCCGACATCAGTTATATATGATGTAACGTACCCTATTGGTATAAGTGGAATTACGTTTCGATAGTAATATTATTGGCAGTTATAAATAAACTATCCATGCAGCTGATGGATGTAGTGATTACATAATTATATGGGTCACTCAATTTGGATATCTATATTAAAGTCCTTATGACTTATAAATCCAAATCCAAAATTAAATTGCAACATATGTGTAATAATATAAAAGTCACTCTATGACTTAAAATAGTCAGACACAAATTATGTGGTACAATTGACTATAAGAGCCCCTTCTTATAAAGGATTACTCGTACAATAATGATTGATTATATGTAGTCATAAACAAAATCCCTAATTGGATTCTACATGACCTTTGTATATATTGATGCTTTTATCATCAAAGTCTATAATATACATAGAAGGTCCTTGCAATCTTATCAAGACGGAGATTTGGATTGAACCAAGTATTAACCAAGTTTATAACTTGAGTATATTCCTTCTGAATAGATATCAATCAGTCTTTACATGTCCATAAAATTTTGGAGAAATTAAATATGGATAAATCAAATCACAGATACATATGGTCACACTATCCCTAACAGGGATACAAATTCATTCATACATTGTAGTGGTGATGAAGTGATATTGGACCTCTTGTTCCATATATATCTCAGTACAAACTACATCATGAATGCGAATGTTTTGTTGCCAACTTCTTTAAAGTGCAAACCCCAACTAAAAGTTGGTGTAAGTAATATCCTCCGGTATATTTAAGGCACAAGGATCTTGATTAATTCTCTTAGGAATATCAAGATTTGACCATCATGTAATCTATGTTGTCTATAATTACCCGATCCCGACAATGCCATATCATAGACTGAATTCAATGAAAGAGCCTTCTAATCTAAGAATATAAAATAGACTCTAACAACTTCATATAATTATTAACCACATTCAAGATCATGTGGTTAAGATTCAACAGAATCTCCCACCATTATCTATCAGATAATACCACTTGTATTGCTCAAATGCATAAGGGTTAAATTAATATTCTTCAAACTAGGGATATAAACGCTTTGCAAACATATCATGTGAAAATCTAACAGATTTATTCACAGTGTTTTACATATTTCCATATTCATGAATTTAAGTTCATGGATTGGTGTGAGAGAAATTTAGATTTGCAAAGTTCAGGGGGAGAAAACTCCCAAATTATAACCCGTTAATGATCATTAGATCATATATATTGTACTCTTTTTTCCTTAATGAGTTTTCTCTAATGGTTTCTCATAAAAGGTTTTTAATGATACGATATAAATACAAGTGTTTATATATGCCACATTGTTTTCTCCTTATATTTTTCCCATTAGGTTTTAAAGGAGTTTTCGGTGGCACATCATATTGCACTCTTTACAATATTTACACAAGATATATGTCGTACCTCCTATTTTCCCCACTGGGGTTTTTAAAGGAAGTACAAAAGGCATATTTATTGTTCTCCAAACTCATTTGTGAGATTTTTCCCTTCTCTAAGGTTTTACTCATATGAGTTCTCAAGGAGACAACAATCATTGCATGTTGTATTATTTTCTCCTTATTTTTCCCAACGGGTTTAAAGGAGTTTTAAACAACATATGCAATACAACTCTCCTCATATTTTTCCCACAGGATTTTTGGGGGAGAGATTCTCAAGATCGAAGACTATCAAGATCAGAATAAAACAGACGTTCAAACACTCAAGACTATACGAAGAATTTCAAGATAATGAAAATCTACACCGGCAACGTTGTCCAAGGGGGAGTGTTAGGAATAGTTAGCACTTAGCTTTAGACTTAGGCTAACTTACAGTTAGCATATAAGCTAACTATTAACAGTTAGACTTTTGCTTTGTCCAAACGCTACCTTTGGCGAACCATCATTGCGCCTGTCCCAAACAGGCACAAAGCTTGTAACCGACATGTTTGGCGTCTGTAAACTGGGTATAAATACCCCAGATTCTGTGATCAGTAATGCATTCGATTTCTCTCAGTCATTATTTCTCAAACAGGCACCAAGTACAGTGATGCATCGGTCGATAGGCACCAAGTCAGCTAGCTATCTTCATGCATCGATCGATAAGCACCAAGTACTTTGACCGTATTATTTGACCGATAGCACATCCCTAGCTAAATCTCAGTACATTTATGTCAAACTCGATTACAGTGGTAGTGGTAGGGGGTACGATCAGACAAATAAGCAATCTTACACTATATGACAGATAAAGGAATAGGTAATCCGTTACAGTAAGAGGGAAAGAAAAAAACTATACTACATAATGATATAACTAGAACGTCCGCGCTACAAAGCTCAGGAGCTGTAAAAGACTCAGGAAATATATGTTGATCAAACTACAGGACCAGAAACGAATCAAAAATGCTAAGTACTTCGGGTGTTAGTTTAAGAAGGTGGCTGGCACTGTCACTTTCACCTTCTTGACAAGAAACCGAATTATACCTTCACCTTCTTGACATTAGCTTTGTCAGCTTTCTCGCTTTCAACCTTCATCTTTTTGATGGAATCCAAAAGGGATGATGACTGTTCTTTGCTGGATGAAGATTTTGCAAAGGGGTTAAGAGGCCGCTGAGGCTCTGCTTGGTTGCCATCTTCACTGCTCTTAGTTTTAGAGCCAACCTGATCAGCTATTCCATCCCTCTCCCTCTTTGCTTTCCCTTCTGAATTATCGTTCTTCTTGGGTATCTTGGCTAAAGGGGTAACCACAGGTGAAACCTTTGCATTGTTATCCTTCACATCGTTTGGTTGCTCTACTTCTGCCTTCTTAGATACAGCTGCACTGCTTCGTCGGGCAAAAGGATTTGGTGTAGCCATTGGGGATACCTCCGAGTTATTTCCATTTTGCACAATTTTGGCCGGTTGGGTTGGATGGAATGCTGGTGGGTAGTTTGTACTGGTCGCATTTGAGCAAACTGCACCAACTCTTGCATCATTTAACATCCTCTCCTGCAAGATGTCAACCATCAGTTGAACTTAAGTTATATTGAACATGTGCATAAAAGGATTAGTAACAGAGGGCAGGTTCTATTGAGGATAAAAAATAAGGGCCACGGCTATCACCTCAAGTAGTGAACTAAACTTCTCTTGTAATATGGGAAGCTTCAAGCGAGTAACAAGTGTTAATGCACCCTTCATTGATTTCTCCAATGTTAGTAACTTCGCAAGCTCAGTGGCTCGGACAAGCTTATCACCTTGTTTAAGAGAAGCAATTTGAGAAAAAGAACCATGTAACATTGATTATGAATTTAGTTAGTTCAAGTATTTATACCATTGCAGCAGGTAGAGATTAGTCTCAGGATGCACCGGTCAAGTGCAGCCTCTGTATTGAATGCTTCATCTTCAAATGCAGTTGTGTCCAGACCCAGAAGAGCAGCTTCCTCTATTTTCTTTTGGATCTGGGATAAACAGGAATGCTTAAGCAACCAGAGCAGAGACACAGGCAGTTTAAGTTAGAGAAAGGAACATGATGTACCTGTGAGAGATGCAGCTTCTTTATCATGAACTCATTTTCCAAACTATTGGCTCCAAGGTCGGATGATGCAAGAGGAAATGACAGCTCAAGTATAGTTAAAACAGGCTTGGGCATCACCTAAGATCAAGAGAACACAAGTTAAAAAGCAGACAAAACATCGAGAGAAGACACTGGGGACTGGTTACTTTGTCCAAATTGGCTCAATATTTTAGTGTTGCATTATGCGTTGAGTGCTCACCGGGAACGATCAAGATATAAGTTGATATCCTTCTCTGATACTACAAGAACTGAAACTAGCATGCATTCTAAGTTTAATGAAGACAAAATAAAATCAAAGTAACTTTTTGTCAATGTCTTCACTGAACTAACAGAAAAAAATTGTTTGATCTTCTAGATCTCTCCTGACAGACTGAACTTAAGAGCTTAGACAGATAGGAGAACTTGTTCAAAGAGAAGCAAAGGATACCTGTGGACAACTCTCAGGGGATTTGCATATAATGCAGAATATATTATTAGCATCTAAACCCACCACCCAGTGGCTTTCATCTTCAGATTTTCTCGCCTTGGTTGAACTGAAATTATACAGTGGCTCAGTGTGATTCAGTAGTAATTTTTTTATGTTAAACTTGCAAGATTCTATACCTAAACACTGGAAGCCAACTTCCACCAAATTGACTGGAAAAGACCCTCAGTATTCCCTGGAAAATTCGTTGATCAGTGTACAACATTTTAAACATCATTAAGCCATAGTCAACTGCTGATGCACTCATGAGAAAAAAATACCTTGGAGTCATATGAACTAAGCAGGCCAGTCTCACTGAAACCAAACCACGATAATTGAGAGGATGGAGTCAAAACAAGGCGACCAGACATTGATTGTGCTCCCTCAGATATGTTGAACACCTTGACGTCTAGAACCTGTTGGTGGTAGTCATGAAAATTGTGTTACACAGTTTTTTTAGAAACTGGTATATCAACTCCACTGTCAGTTTTCATAGGATACACTTGCAGAAATAGGACAGGTATGCAACTATAAACTTCACAAAACCTTGATCACAACAGCTATGATCTATCAATATTAAAACATCAGTAAGTCTAATGCAAACAGGCATGCTAAAAAATACCTGATCTCCTGAGGGTAGACAATCTGAAGCATGGGTCACAATTGCCAGCTGATCCCCATGACCTGCCGCAGTAACCACTGGACCACTGACTGAGATGATATGCATCTGCAGAAATATTTTTGGTCAATCAGATTGTAAAATGCTGGCAACATGTCACCACAAGTAGTCGTGATGAATAGAACTTAAGCTATTTTTGGAATTATTTCAATGTTCAGTTGTGTGTTTGCAAATGACGGTCAATTAGATTGTCAGCCATTTTGGAATTATTGCACGTTTCTTGTTGAGATGAATAGAACTTCAGCTCCGCTTGCTTTAACAAAAAAAATGGTGAAGTACTTGACAGTGTAGATATTATAAGCAAGCTTGTCAGATCACACATACTACCAACTACCATGGTATAATTAGGAAAAAAATATTATCACAACAAGAACAATGTATTTTACAATAATGTTCCAATATATTGTTTGGTATAGAGTGCAGGCCTTCTGGAATATATAGGATGATTTTTATGCAAGTACATTTGCAACAATAATGATCTGTGCACCAAGGGTCAAGGTACTAAATCATTTTATTCAATACTAGACCTAAGAGATTCCCTCTTGGGGCATTATAAAATGTATACCACAATTTATTGTGACAAATTAGAAAGCTCTGGTAGGGAACGCTGAATAAACTGAGTTAACTGGTGTTTGTGAGCTAACACGGAGGTTGCACCCTTTCAGATAAAGAGACCTGACTAACTACATATAAAAGTAGAATAGCAAAAACAAAAACAAAAATAGAAATATAGAACTCAAGAGGCTTAGAAAAACCTGCAAGCCCCCTTCAGTGAAGATGCGCAGAAAATTTGAACTTGTGACTGCAGCAACCCATCCAGCACCAAGAGCCACAGACTTTACTTCTTCTCCCTCGAACCTCATTGACCACTACATTTTGGACATATATAAACACATTTTGTTTCAGTAACTAGTAAGTACCTTCAATCATTCCTATTCTTGAGTCATGAGACATTGAGTTTACATGTAGAAAGATCGTACCTCACTATTACCAGCCCAGCTACCAAAGGGACGGTACATAAGAGTGCTCATATTATTGTCACCCTTGCATGGATTTGCAAACACGCTTCCTGATTCATTGAGTGCAGCCATTGTGAAACCAAAATAGTCACTCATGGAAGGGACTCTGGGGCCTCTTCCAGTGTCATGGAAGTCAACCTGAAAGTTGCATATAATTGTCAAAACTTTAACAAAGAGCTAATACAGCTACACATAGTTTGTTCAATGGCTTATGAAGCAAACAGGTGAAAAGCAGATGTTACCTCTACGTGTGAGTGCCCCTCATTTTCAATAGTAGTAATACTTCCAAGCATGTTGTAAGCAAGGAAATTTCGCTTGCCAGGATGAGACGGCGTCGACCCAGGCTGGAAAGCAGCTTGCATTCTTGCTGTCACCAGCCTTCCAGAAGTTGCTGAATCATCTATTGCCTTCTTAGCAGCTTCTTTGTTATCTTTATGCCTATCTTTCATTCTCTTGCGTGACTCCGTCTCATGTATCATATCCACATCTTCGCTTTCTCCATTCAGGTCATCGAATGTTGCCTTCCTCCTCAATCGCTTGTGATTGAAGGCTGCTGAATCACCAAGACTTTCATCTGCCTCATCTTCCCAACCAGCAGAGGTGCTTGGCTTTTCTTCTTCATCATCATCATCAAACAAAGGAGCCTTCGTCTTGTTTAGGTCAGGCGCACCCTCAGTGGGGGACTTCATAGTCGAAGGGACCACAGATTCCCAAATTCCAAATTTTCCCATTACATCAATGAGTACTATGGCATTATCCTCCGGTTTCCATGCCAAGCTACATATCTTCTCGTCGAACTTCTGCCTCTCAATGTCCTGCCTGGACTTGACATCCCACACCAGCACCTGCCTATCCAGGCCAGCAGTTGCCAGGTACCTCCCATTCGGGGACCAGCAAAGGCTGCATACTGGCTGCTCATGTTCACCTTTCAGCATGAATACCTCCTCCCCGGTGTCCCTATCATACATGACCACATTGTTTCTCAGCCCGGGAACAGCAAGAGTCTGCCCATCGGGGCTCCAACACAGGGCATTCTTCACTGAGTGGTCGGAACCAAATGTCGGGGCAACACGCTTCAGGGTGCGTGCCTCGCTACCCAAGCAGAGATCCCAAAACATGACCGTGCCAAAGCTATCAACCGATGCCAAGTAATCGTTTAGGGGGTCGAAAGCCAGACCAGTGACCGAGCCCTTGTGGCCTTTGAGTACCTTGGAGATGGTGTTGTCGATGGTCGCAATCAGCTTGATGCCGTCGTCGTCGCCGGCCGCTGCCAAGAGGGTGCCCTTCTTGTTGAAGGCGAGCGACCGGATCGGGAGGGTGAACCGAGCGACGTTGCTCTGAAACGTGCCGTCTGGAAGGAGGAAATACGGAGACATTCAGATCTTGAAGTGAAAAAAGAGATACACAAATCAGATGCCGAACATCAGGACCGGTCAGATCCAAGAACCTGGGAAGGAGTAGAACTTGACGGAGTGGTCGATGGAACAGGACGCAAGCGATCCGCCGGGGCCCGGCGCGAGGGCGACAGCCGTGACGCCCTCCTTGTGAAGCCGGATCGTGGTGAGCGCCGCCGCGGCCGCCGAACCAGAGCTCCGGCCCCCACCCCCCGCGGCACTCACCGCGGCGGCGTCGTGGATCAGGATGGCGGCCTCGGCGGCGCAGGCGGTGACGACGTGCTGCCCTCCGGTGGCCCAGGCGACGGAGCAGAAGGCCGGGGAGCCCGCCTTGTGCGCCTCCCGCAGCTTAATCGCTCGCCCTTTCATGGCGACACCGCGTCAGAGGCTTTCTTGGTGATGCGCGTGTATGCTGTTGGTGGGGATTTCGTCAGATTGACGAGATGCGGGGGCGGCTGTTTATGTTTCCGCATGCTGGGGAAGTGGGGATAAGATGTTTCTCCGGCGGCGCGAAATTTTGGAGGTTTTCCCGCGGGAAATGCTCCAATGGCGGGAAGAGGGACGCGATAGCCCACACAAAGTTCATATGCAGTGTGGGCCAGAGTTGGGTCGGTCCTGATCCAGGCGTTCCCCTCGGAGTAACTCTAGGCCGAACTATATATACCGACCAGGTCGTTAGGTATGGGCCGGCCTGATCAGCTTATTTCGTGTTTTTCTTATTTTCTTTTTTCTGTCTTCTATTTCCTTCTTCTTCTTAATAAACATGTTTTTTTCTATTCTGTTTTTTTCCTTTTCTTAAAATTTAAATTCGGAAAATGTTTCAACTTAAAAACATAATTTTTAAAAAAGTTCAATCTCGAAAAATGTTTAAATTTGAAAAAAAATCCAAAAAAGTATAAATTTGAAAATTGTTACTTAGATTACAAATATTCAATTTAAAAAGACAGTTTTAAAAATAAATATTGAAAACCATCCAGATTTTTGAACAAAATCGAATTTAAAATATTCAACTTTTGAACGTAAAAAGGAATAGGACGAAAAAAGTACAAAAAGGTGAGAAATAATTGTGGGCTGGCCAAAAACACCCGCCTGGGATGTGTCGTGTGGTGCATGCGGCTGGTGTATAGCACTCATACCTTCGATTCGGATTAACAGATTGGAGATATGCATGGACTTCAGCTCTCTTGCAGTTATGCATTAGTAAATGATAATTAAAAGATAAAATAAAGCACATATTTACAATATCATAGTTAAGGTAAAAGATATGCAACATTGATATGAGCAGTGCGTCCTAATGTGCACCATGATGTCACATGCAACGTTTTCACGGATCAAGTTTCCATCATGGATTCCTCCGCATGCCGCATTAAGTATGGTATTAAGATAAATCGGACAATAGCCTTAAGTTTTGTGACATCACTATTGCTCCCTAGATTCTAACCACACTATCGACCCATGAATATTGACACATGCGCATAGCGTCGAATTATGCAACTTAACACTACTCAAACCTTAATACATTTACCGATCTTGTTGGTTTGGGTACCTATCAAACCTTCAAGATCGAGATAAAAAAGATCTAAGGCTTGTAATGGATCTCTACTCGCATATTGCACAATATCGCATGAGAAGTTAGATGCAAATATAGCTGCGAGGATTAGGCCTCAGCCCATAACCCAAGTGTACTACTCACACATAATTAGATGAACAATGGTAAACATTGTATAAAAAATCTCAAATAGATGAATGATGAGTCTTATAATGCCGACAATTGAATATCAAATCTAGGTTACAAGCAGATGGAAACAGGGTGAAGATAGCGAAGGCGTTGATGAAGCGTTCAAGTCAATGATGTTGGCTTCGAGGCTTCAATGGATATGAGATCTGATCTAGCGGCGCAATGTGGTTTTTCTCTTTGTGTGTTTGTCAAATGCCTTGGGTTCCTTCATGTTTTATATTGGGTTTGACGAGGTAGAGCCACCAGCACATGGTACGGTCATCCGATACGGGCGGGGATGACCCTGCCATGGGTTGTTAAGTCTTTTGTTGACTATCTCGCAGCCCTAGTTGACTTGGTGATGATTTCATCCCGCGATTCTTCATTGAATGCCATTGATTCGCTCCTATTTGCGTCCATTTCTGCACAAAATAATTAAAGTAGAGGATTTTCACACCCAATTGTGAATAGCATTTATTAGTAGAGATGGGAAGATATTTATTGCATATTGTAACAAAATATTCTGGTTTACATGGAGATAATATGGTCGTTTTCACGAGTTATCAACATCCCCAAGATTAAAACTTTGAGCGTCCTCGAGCAATGTACAAAAATCATAAGGAATTCGGAATCTAAACCGAAATAAAGAAAATGCAAGTTCACTTACAATTGGTGTCCGCTACTCTCACTTCTTCTCATGAAAGCTTAGCATAAATAGAGTAATGGCAAGATAATATAAAAGTTTTGTCATGCCAAGGCAACTACAACCAAGATTTCAAATGGTTTGTTGAGTAATCGCCATTGTACCTTTCTCACGAAAACACTTGCTTGCAAGGATTAATTGGTATTCAGAATTTAAACAATTGAGAGTGAGAGAGCATGTCGAAAGAAGCATATCAAAAGAGCAACTCATTTTCTACTTCCACTTATTAACTCATGACTTTTCCAATGCCCTATTCTAGTTTATTGTCCTTCAAGAACTCACACTTATTAGTAACGCATGAGACCATGACAAAAAGTTGTAAACCTGGATGTTTAAAGAATTATGAATACTCTTACGATGAGAATTTGAATATGTTTGCAAAATTTCTCATGGAGGTATTTTACATATGCCAGTGGTAAGGATACATTGCCCCTATGTGTGGTTTTTGAATTGTTTCCTTTTAGGAATATTCTATTTAAGGGTGAAATCTGGGATAATTAATGAAGAGTCACAAGTTGCCACTACTCTCAAATCAAAGGCCTTATGGAGGAGGCCAACACAGAGTTTAACAAGTAGCCATATGGGCAGAGCCAGCCCGTATCGCCACCCGCTTCGGGTGCCACCGCCTCAGCCAAGTCAGCCCTAGCAACTTTCGTGAAGGGGCACCTATATAAATTGACCCCCAGACGCCGCAAAGAAGGAGAGAGCCACAATCGCCAACACATAGCATCTGAGGACGAGATCGATCCATCGCCAAGTTGCTGCTATCACCATCTCCACATCCATTTCTCCACCTCCATAACCATACCAATCTACTTGTACTCTTGATCTCCTTGATTGGAGATACTGTAAGACTATTTGATATTTACATTGAATCTATTTTTACAATGTTTATGATCTTTGATCTCATTGTGAGTGAGTAGTCCTCACGGGTCATAGGCTGGGGTGAAGCCTCACAAGGATTATGTGCATATTCTAACATGGGAATATTGTGTTGAGTTTGAATAAGATATTGCCCTTTTTATCATATCTTTCCTCGATCTAAGGTCTTATCAGGTACCCAAGATTCGAGGATCGGTCAAGGTAATGAGGGGTATGAGTGGTGCTTCAACTTCTAGATCGAATGTCAGTGATATGTGGGATTAGTATGTTTAATACTTAATGATTTCTTAACACCCTGGGCTGCAGAGGTGTGGTAGTGGGATCAAAAGCCTACAGTTGTAGTGGCTGATGAAAGTTGTAAAATATCAGGACGTACCACTCACGATATCTATCTTTATTTGAACATGATTTATGTTGCGCTTATTATTATGTTTCCCATATGTATGCACAAATGCAGGTGAATTCTAGGCTCTAGCCTATCTCCATCTATTGATATACAACAAAACAACAAAAAGTTAAGCTGGAAATATTTACCCCTAGTATAAAATATGGATCTTAATAAGCAATAACATGTAGCGATGAAATGGCACATGAAATGATAGATAATAAATACCTTCTAGCATAAATAAAAGTATGCAGAATCTAGATTTCTATTCTTCAATTGAAGTTTGCTATATATCTTCGATTAGAAATAAATGTTTGCTGATGATTTGAGCATGTATTTTTGTCTCGATTGCACAATTTTCAGCCATTCTCCCTGTTTCAAAATTTTGGTTTGGGTTTGTCACTTAAAGTTTTAGTTCCATGTGTTAGACAACATGTATTCCGTATTATACTCGTATGATGTACGCCATGGTAGAGGCTGTTTCTACCCATATATAAACACGTAACACGAGCCATGGAGAGGCATCGTTTCCACCCATATGGTATCAGAGTCTCCTCTTCCCAAAACCCTAGCCGTCGAACGATCCAAAAAAATCGCCGCCGCCGCCGCTACACGCCCCGCCGCCGCAGTGCTCTGCACTGCCGCCGCCAAGACTACGACCTAAACCCAACACACTGCCGCCGCCCTAGCCCTCTGCTTTGGCCGCCGCCACAACACGACCCAAAACTCAAAAACAACCACGACCTACGACCTAAAACACTCTCGCCGCCGCCTTGCCTTGTGCTTTCCGGCCGCCACGATACGACCAGCCGCCGCCCTAGACCTGCTCTTCGGCCGCCGCCACGACAACGACCACAACAAGATCTGATGGCTTCTTCCTCGACGGTTCCCCTCGGCGTCATGCTCGGCGCTCTGCCGGCAACGAAGCTCACGCGCTCCAACTTCCTCTTCTGGAAGACATTGGTGTTCCCCGCCATCCGCGGTGCCATGGTTATGGGTCTCCTTGAAGGCACTGACCGTGCACCTGCGAAATTCCTTCCTTCCAAGGACGCCAACGGCAAGGACGTCACCATCTCCAACCCTGCCTATGCTGCATGGATGGCGCGCGACCAGGCATTCGTGAACTACCTGATGCAATCGCTCTCGCCTGATCTCCTCCCCCATGTCTTCGGCCTCGAGACCACCGAGGCCGTCTGGAACGCCATCACGCGCATGTTCTCCACCGCGTATCCTGCCAAGGTGAACGCGCTGCGAGGAGCTCTCAACAACACCAAGAAGGCCTCCATGACTATGGTGCAGTTTTTCGCCAAGATGAGGGGCTACGCATCCGAGTTGGTCGCCCTCGGCAAAACCCTCGATGAGAGTGAACTCATCACCTACCTTCTCAATGGCCTTGACGGGACATACAATGACATCGTCGCATCTGCTAATGGACAACCTGGTATCACTGTTGATGAACTTTACGATCAGTTAACTGCTCATGATCTTCGTCACTCCATGCTCTAGGATACAGGCAACAACTTCACTTCCTCTATCAACCTGGTTCGTCGTGGCCAGAGTGACTGATACGTCCATTTTGCATCACTATTTTATATCATAATTTACTGTTATTCATTGATATATTTCAAATTTAGAGATGATACTTATGTTATTTCACCCATTTTGCATGTTTCATGATTATTGGAAAATTATTCACCGGAGTCAGAGATCTGCTGGAAAAAGCACCGTCAGGATACAATATTTCTGAAGATCAACAATTGACGAAAAATATACCGAAGCTCCTATTTTTCTAGATGACGGAGCCAACCAAAAGGGGAGGCCGAGGAGGGCCGCCATGGGCCGTCCCCATGGGCCGGCGCGGCCACCAGGGCCGGCGCGCCGCCACGTGGGGAGGGGGCCCACGACCCCCTCGGCCATCGCCCTTTCGCGTACTTCATCTCCCAGAAACCCTAAGGTGCGGAGAATCATCGAGGATAGTCATAGCCGCCTCCTCGAGGCGGAAAACACCAGAGAGAAAAGAGCTCTCCGGCAGGCAGAAATATGTCGGGGAAATTCCCTCCCGGAGGGGGGAAATCGTCGCCATCGTCACCGTCATCGAGCTGGACTTCATTGGGATCATCATCATCATCATCTCCACCACCGACACCATCATCTCCACCGCTGCACCTCGTCTCCGCTGTAACATCTAGGGTTGAATCTTGAGTATTTCATAGGGGAAACTCTCCCGGTGTTGATTACTCCTTGTTATTGATGCTATTGAGTGAAACCGTTGAATCAAGATTTATGTTCAGATTGTTATACATCATCATATCACCTCTGATCATGTTCCATATGATGTCTTGTGAGTAGTTCGTTTAGTTCTTGAGGACATGGGTGAAGTCTAAATGTTAGTAGTGAACTATG
The DNA here is from genome assembly GCF_022539505.1 of Lolium rigidum. NCBI lineage: Eukaryota > Viridiplantae > Streptophyta > Magnoliopsida > Poales > Poaceae > Lolium > Lolium rigidum. Next base: position 154,728,024 of record NC_061512.1, on the reverse strand, counting down.
TTGAGTAATATTTAATGGTTTGATATTTAAGTTGTGGTGTTATTCTTCTAGTGGTGTCATGTGAACGTCTACTACATGATACTTCACCTTTATGGGCCTAGGAGAATGCATCTTGTATTCGTTTTCTAATTGTGGGGTTGCCGGAGAGACAGAGAACTCTGAACCCCGTTGGTATATCGATGCATGAGGGATAGCGGGATCTCGAGTTTAAGGTTGTGGTTAGATTTATCTTAATTACTTTCTTGTATTTGCGGATGCTTGCAAGGGGTTTAATCACAAGTATGTATTAGTCCTACAAAGGGTGGTGCATTAGCATAGGTTCACCCACACAACACTTATCAAAACAATGAAGATTAATCAACTATATGAAGCGAAAGCACTAGACTAAATTCCCGTGTGTCCTCAAGAACGTTTGGTTATCATAAGTAAACAAACTGACTTGTCCTTTGTGCTAAAAAGGATTGGGCCACTTGCTGCAATTATTATTCTCGCATTTTACTTACTTGTATTTTATTTATCTGCTATATCAAAACCTCCTGAAAACTTGTCCGTGAGCATTTACAAGTGAATCCTTCATCGAAACTGCTTGTCAACACCTTCTGCTCCTCGTTGGGTTCGACACTCTTATTTATCGAAAGTACTATGATACACCCCCTATACTTGTGGGTCATCAGTGACACACGCCCTCGTGAACGCGCTGATGATGACCGATTGTGGCCCCCGCGGCCGTGGCGATGGTGGCTACCGCGGCTACCGCCGTGATGATGATCGCGGTTCATGCCGTGATGATGATCGTGCATACCGACGTGATGATGATCATGGCAATGGCAACCGTCGCGATCGCGATGATGATCGTGGTCCCCGTGGCCATGGAGATCGTCGAGATGATGGTGGCTATGTACGCCGCCGTGATGACTCCATTCGGCGCCGCCGTGATGACTCCATTCGGCGCCGCCGCGATGATGACAACCGGCGTGATGGTGGTCGACGCCGTCAGAACCGTGCACTCACTCCATTTGTTGATGTCACCTGTCAAATTTGTACGATCCATGGACATCCCGCAAACGATTGTTGGTGGCGCTATCAAGACCGCAACAAGGAGGACTCCGATGATGAAGTGGAGCGCCAGGAAAAATCTGCCAATGCCGCCTCTTATGGAGTTGACACGAACTGCTATCCCGACACCGGTGCCACGGACGACATCACCAGCGAGCTGAGCAAACTCACCACCCATGAGAAGTACAAGGGCCGCGACAACATTCACACGGCCAATGGTCATGGTATGCAAATCTCCCATGTTGGTCATTCAAGTTTTGCATACCCCATATAGTTCTTTACACCTAAACAACATCTTACATGTACCTAGTGCCTCTAAAAACTTGCTTTCAGTTCATAAACTTACACTTGACAACGGCGTTTTCATTGAGTTTCATCCCTTTTTGTTTTTGATTAAGGACCAGGCCACAAGGGAGGTTCTGTTTAAGGGTCCATGTCTCGGTTGTCTTTACCCTCTACTTCTAATCTATAGTGGGGGCGCAAGGAAGCTTTCATCACAATAAATCCATCTTCATCCACATGGCATCGTCGTCTAGGCCATCCATCCTCCTTCGTGGTGCATCAAATAATTAGGAACAATGAACTCTCTTATTCGCCAGAAATAAATCCCTATGTTTGTGATGTTTGTCAGTTAGCTAAGAGTCACCAGTTTCCATACCCTGTATCTACTAGTGTCTCTACAGTTCCTCTTCAACAAGTGTTTTCCGATGTATGGGGCTCAGCACCTACTTCTGTTGGTAAACATGAGTATTATGTCAGTTTCATTGATGATTTTAGCAAGTTCACCTGGATTTACTTGCTTAAGAAACGTTCTGAAGCGTATCAAGTTTTTCTCAACTTTCAGCAGTATGTTGAACGAAAGTTTGAAAGACAAATTAAAACTATGCAAACTAATTGGGGTGGTGAATACGAAAAACTCAACAGTTTCTTCCAAAAAGTTGGCATAGTTCATCATGTCTCATGTCCACATGCTCATGAACAAAATGGTTCCGATGAACGCAAACATCGCTATATAGTTGAAGTTGGTTTGTCTCTTTTAGCCAATGCCTCCATGCCACTAAAATTTCGGGATGAAACTTTTCTCACAGCCACCTTCTTGATAAACCTTCTCCCTAGCAAAGTCATTAACTTTGAGACACCAGTTGAGCGTCTCATGAATACCAAATCCAACTACGTGCTTGTTGGCCAAATCTTAGGCCCTATAACAAATGCAAACTTGCTTTTCGATCTACACGTTGTGTTTTTCTTGGGTATAGCCCTCTTCACAAAGGTGTAAAATGTCTAGATGTTAAGACTGGCCGCATCTATGTCTCTCGTGATGTTGTGTTTGATGAGCAAGTTTTTCCCTTTGCTGAACTTCATCCTAATGCTGGTCGTCGCCTTCGTAATGACATTCTTTTACTTCCCACCGATGCACCTTCATCTACTTCCACTATTGGGGATGCACAAACTCATGACTACATGCCTTTGCCTATTGTGCATGTTGTTGCTAACCATGATCAGGTACATCACGAAGATGCGGTTCCCGATGATAGTGCTTCTGATTCTGATCAGTGTGATGAAAATTTTGCTAAAAATGAGCAAGAAATGGATCCGGAAGAGCAAGAGCAAGAACCTGCCCCGTCTACACCGCCACGGTGCAACGCTGGCATGCGATCCCAGATGGATTCGGCATCCTCCTCGGATCGGCTGCTGCCAGATTCTCCTGGCCCCGCCAATGATTGGCCGCCAGCCCCAGACAACGACGCCGCGCCAGCCAGCGACGTCGCGCCCTGTCCGCTGCCGCCACGTGCCAGCGCCAGCTCGTCGCCTCTTCCGTTCCACGTCGAGCCGTCGCAGGAGGCACGTGCTCCTGCCTCCCCTCTAGCGACCACGCCCCCGACAGGCGATGCCGCGCTGTGCCAACCAGCGCCCGCCCCGCCCGCACCTGCTGCTGCTTCGATAGCTGATGCGGGATCCTCTGCAGCTCCAGCGCATGTGGCTTCATCTGCGTCTGGTATGCGTACACGCCTACAACAAGGTATCCGTCAGCCCAAAATTTATAAGGATGGTACAGTGCGCTATGGATTACTCACATCTGCAGGAGAACCTCAACATTTATTCGAAGCTCTTTCACATCCTCAATGGCGTGTGGCAATGGAGGACTGATACGTCCCAAACGTATCTATAATTTTTGATGCTCCATGCTTGTTTTGTTACAATTCTTATATGTTTTATGTGCACTTTTCCACACTTTTTAGCATTTTCTGGGACTAACCTATTAATGCAGTGCCGCAGTGCCAGTTCTGTTTTCTGCTATTTTTGTGTTTCACAAAAATTTTAAATGAAAGTTTCTCGGAATTGGACGAAACAAAAGCCCATAGTCTTATTTTTCTGGGACGAAGACGGAGCCAGAAGGACACGCGCAGGAGAGCTACCACGTGGCACTACATAGGGCAGGCGCGACCCCACCCTTGGCCATGCCTGGCCCATGTACTGGCGCCTCGTCGCCTCGTTTTCTCCGCCCTTCCGCCTATTTATTCCTTGTATCGGGAAAACCCCAGGGACCCGAGCCTCCATCCATGAAAAGTTCCGACGCTGCCGTCAACCGAAACCCTAGTTCGGGAGGGTTCTGCAGTCCATCCCGGCACCCTGCCGGAGAGGGAAATCACCGCCGGAGGCCTCTACATCGCCATGTCTTCATCCGAGGTGATGCGTGAGTAGTCCTCCACGGGACCATAGGTCCATAGCAGTAGCTAGATGGCTGTCCTCTCCTTGTTGTGCTTCATGTATAGATCTTGTGAGCTGCTGATACGTCTCCGACGTATCGATAATTTCTTATGTTCCATGCCACATTATTGATGATATCTACATGTTTTATGCATACTTTATGTCATATTTATGCATTTTCCGGCACTAACCTATTAACGAGATGCCGAAGAGCCAGCTTGCCGTTTTCTCGCTGTTTTTGGTTTCGAAATCCTAGTAAGGAAATATTCTCGGAATTGGACGAAATCAACGCCCAGGGTCCTATTTTTCCACGAAGCTTCCAGAAGACCGGAGGACTTACGAAGTGGGGCCACGAGGTGGCCAGACAACAGGGCGGCGCGGCCCAAGCCCTGGCCGCGCCGGCCTGGTGTGTGGGCCCCTCGTGACGCCCCTTTACCTGCCCTTCCGCCTACATATAGTCTTCGTCGCGAAACCCCCGCATCGAGAGCCACGATATGGAAAACCTTCCGGAGACGCCGCCGCCGCCAATCCCATCTCGGGGGATTCAGGAGATCGCCTCCGGCACCCTGCCGGAGAGGGGAATCATCTCCCGGAGGACTCTTCACCGCCATGGTCGCCTCCGGAGTGATGGGTGAGTAGTTCACCCCTGGACTATGGGTCCATAGCAGTAGCTAGATGGTCGTCTTCTCCTTATGTGCTTCATTGTCGGATCTTGTGAGCTTCCTAACATGATCAAGATCATCTATCTGTAATGCTATATGTTGTGTTTGTTGGGATCCGATGGATAGAGAATACTATGTTATGTTGATTATCAATCTATTACCTATGTGTTGTTTATGATCTTGCATGCTCTCCGTTATTAGTAGAGGCTCTGTCCAAGTTTTTACTCTTAACTCCAAGAGGGAGTATTTATGCTCGATAGTGGGTTCATGCCTCCATTAAATCTGGGACAGTGACAGAAAGTATTAAGGTTGTGGATGTGTTGTTGCCACTAGGGATAAAACATTGATGCTATGTCCTAGGATGTAGTTATTGATTACATTACGCACCATACTTAATGCAATTGTTTGTTGTTTGCAACTTAATACTGGAAGGGGTTCGGATGATAACCTGAAGGTGGACTTTTTAGGCATAGATGCATGTTGGATAGCGGTCTATGTACTTTGTCGTAATGCCCAATTAAATCTCACTATACTCATTATATCATTTATGTGCATGGTCATGCCCTCTCTATTTGTCAATTGCCCAACTGTAATTTGTTCACCCAACATGCTATTTATCTTATGGGAGAGACACCTCTAGTGAACTGTGGACCCCGGTCCTATTCTTTTACATCGAATACAATCTACTCGCAATACTTGTTCTACTCGTTTTCTCGCAAACAATCATCATCCACACTATACATCTAATCCTTTGCTACAGCAAGCCGGTGAGATTGACAACCTCACTGTTTCGTTGGGGCAAAGTACTTTGGTTGTGTTGTGCAGGTTCCACGTTGGCGCCGGAATCCCTGGTGTTGCGCCGCACTACATCCTGCCGCCATCAACCTTCGACGTGCTTCTTGACTCCTACTGGTTCGATAACCTTGGTTTCTTACTGAGGGAAAACTTGCTGCTGTGCGCATCATACCTTCCTCTTGGGGTTCCCAACGGACGTGTTAATTACGCGCAATCAAGCTCTTTTTCTGGCGCCGTTGCCGGGGAGATCAAGACACGCTGCAAGGGGAGTCTCCACAATCCAATCTCTTTACTTTGTTTTTGCCTTGCTTTATTTTATTTACTACTTTGTTTGCTGCATTATATCAAAACACAAAAAAATTAGTTGCTAGCTTTACTTTATTTACTGTCTTGTTTTCTATATCAAAAACACAAAAAAATTAGTTACTTGCATTTTACTTTTGTTACCATGTCTAGTTCTGCACTCGTTACTTCTTCACCTGAGGAATTAGTCTTCACTTTTAAACAAGGGGATGAGGAGAGTTTTAAAGATGCTTGGTCCAGAATTTTTACTTCTTATCGTAAAGCTGAACCTCAAATGACTCTAAGTTTGCTCCTTAGTAATTTTTATTTTGGTCTTATGATTCGCTATAGATATGCCTTGGATGCTCGTAGTGGGAGGAGATTTCCTTCATTGCAATGGGGATCAAGCTTTTAATGCCATAAAGAAGTTGGTTGCATCACATGATTCAGCTAATAACTTTGATTCAGCCCTTATTAGCATTTATAATAGATTAAACACTCTTGAGACAAGTGCATCTCGCTTGAATGAAAATTATAGATATGTTTGTAACCGTCTTGATCAAGTTTTAGTGAACTCTGAACCTTCATTATGGGATCCTACTATTAAAATTGTTATCGGTGACCAAATTCTTCATGCCAATTGTGATATTATGTCTGAATTTTGCCTAATGCCTAAGAGTATTCATGAATCTTTGAAACTTTGGGGATTCGTTGAAGGGGGAGAAGGAATAACTCTTATTGATAACTCGTTATAATTCCTAAAGGAATAGCTGCGGGTGTGCATACAACCATTCTTGGGAGAACAATATCCATTGATTATCTTGTTATTGAATGTGCAGGAACAGGACAAATCACACTCGGAAGATCCCTGCTGAAACTATTGGGAGCAGTCATAGATATGGGGGAAGGCACCCTAAAATTCACCTCTACACCGGGGGGTAGACATATATTTCCTAAATCAAAGAGTAAGAAAAAGAACAAGAAAGGTAAGGGTAAAGCCCAAGGTAATGTTGATACTTCGTCTCTTGATAATACTTGATATACACTTTCTGCGCCTAGCTGAAAGGCGTTAAAGAAAAGCGCTTATGGGAGACAACCCATGTTTTTACTACAGTATTTTTATTTTATATTTGAGTCTTGGAAGTTGTTTACTACTGTAGCAACCTCTTATTATCTTAGTTTTGTGCATTGTTGTGCCAAGTAAAGTCGTTGATAGTAAGGTTCATACTAGATTTGGATTACTGCGCAGAAACAGATTTCTTCGCTGTCACGAATCTGGGCCTAATTCTCTCTAGGTAACTCAGAAAATTATTCAAATTTACGTGAGTGATCCTCAGATATGTACGCAACTTTCATTCAATTTGAGCATTTTCATCTGAGCAAGTCTGGTGCCTCAATAAAATTCGTCTTTACGAACTGTTTTGTTTTGACAGATTCTGCCTTTTATTTCGCATTGCTCGTTTTGATATGCTTGATGGATTTTTCTATTCCATTGACTTTCAGTAGCTTTGTGCAATGTCCAGAAGTGTTAAGAATGATTATGTCACCTCTGAACATGTAAATTTTAATTGTGCACTAACCCTCTAATGAGTTTTTTTTGAGTTTGGTGTGGAGCAAGTTTTCAAGGATCAAGAGAGGAGGATGATACAATATGATCAAGGAGAGTGAAAGCTCTAAGCTTGGGGATGCCCCGGTGGTTCACCCCTGCATATTTTAAGAAGACTCAAGCGTCTAAGCTTGGGGATGCCCAAGGCATCCCCTTCATCGACAACATTATCAGGTTCCTCCCCTGAAACTATATTTTTATTCCATCACATCTTATGTGCTTTGCTTGGAGCGTCGGTTTGTGTTTGTTTTTGTTTTTGTTTGAATAAAATGGATCCTAGCATTCATTGTGTGGGAGAGAGACACGCTCCGTCGTTGCATATGGACAAATATGTCCTTAGGATTTACTCATAGTATTCATGGCGAAGGTTGAATCCTCTTCGTTAAATTGTTATATGGCTGGAATCGGGAAATGCTACATGTAGTAATTCTAAAATGTCTTGAATAATTTGATACTTGGCAATTTTTGTGCTCATGTTTAAGCTCTTGCATCATATACTTTGCACCTATTAATGAAGATATACGTAGAGCTTGCTAAAATTTGGTTTGCATAATTGGTCTCTCTAAAGTCTAGATAATTTCTAGTATTGGTTTGAACAACAAGGAAGACGGTGTAGAGTCTTATAATATTTACAATATGTCTTTTATGTGAGTTTTTCTGCACCGGTTCATCCTTGTGTTTGTTTCAAATAACCTTGCTAGCCTAAACCTTGTATCGAGAGGGATTACTTCTCATGCATCCAAAATCCTTGAGCCAACCACTATGCCATTTGTGTCCACCATACCTACCTACTACATGGTATTTCTCCGCCATTCCAAAGTAAATTGCTTGAGTGCTACCTTTAAAATTTCTATCCTTTACCTTTGCAATATATAGCTCATGGGACAAATAGCTTAAAAACTATTGTGGTATTGAATATGTACTTATGCACTTTATCTCTTATTAAGTTTCTTGTTGAGCGGTAACCATGTTACTGGGGACGCCATCAACTACTCTTTGTTGAATATCATGTGAGTTGCTATGCATGTCCGTCTTGTCTGAAGTAAGGGAGATTTACCACTCATTTAATGGTTAGAGCATGCATAATGTTAGAGAAGAACATTGGGCCGCTAACTAAAGCCATGAACCATGGTGGAAGTTTCAGTTTTGTACATATATCCTCAATCTCATATGAGAACATTAATTGTTGCTACATGCTTATGCATTAAAGAGGAGTCCATTATCTGTTGTCTATGTTGTCCCGGTATGGATGTCTAAGTTGAGAATAATCAAAAGCGAGAAATCCAATGCGAGCTTTCTCCTTAGACCTTTGTACAGGCGGCATAGAGGTACCCCTTTGTGACACTTGGTTAAAACATGTGTATTGCGATGATAATCCCGGTAATCCAAGCTAATTAGGACAAGGTGCGGGCACTATTAGTATACTATGCATGAGGCTTGCAACTTGTAAGATATAATTTACATAACACATATGCTTTATTACTACCGTTGACAAAATTGTTTCTTGTTTTCAAAACCAAAGCTCTAGCACAAATATAGCAATCAATGCTTCCCTCTGCGAAGGGCCTTTCTTTTACTTTTATGTTGAGTCAGTTCACCTATCTCTCTCCACCTCAAGAAGCAAACACTTGTGTGAACTGTGCATTGATTCCTACATACTTGCATATTGCACTTGTTATATTACTTTACATTGACAATATCCATGAGATATACATGTTATAAGTTGAAAGCAACCACTGAAACTTAATCTTCCTTTGTGTTGCTTCAATACCTTTACTTTGATTTATTGCTTTATGAGTTAACTCTTATGCGATACTTATTGATGCTTGTCTTGAAAGTACTATTCATGAAAAGTCTTTGCTTTATGATTCATTTGTTTACTCATGTCATTACCATTGTTTTGATCGCTGCATTCATTACATATGCTTACAATAGTATGATCAAGGTTATGATGGCATGTCACTCCGTAAATTATCTTTGTTATCGTTTACCTGCTTGGGACGAGCAGGAACTAAGCTTGGGAATGCTGATACGTCTCCGACGTATCGATAATTTCTTATGTTCCATGCCACATTATTGATGATATCTACATGTTTTATGCATACTTTATGTCATATTTATGCATTTTCCGGCACTAACCTATTAACGAGATGCCGAAGAGCCAGTTGCTGTTTTCTGCTGTTTTTGGTTTCAGAAATCCTAGTAAGGAAATATTCTCGGAATTGGACGAAATCAACGCCTAGCGTCCTATTTTTCCACGAAGCTTCCAGAAGACCGGAGGACTTACGAAGTGGGGCCACGAGGTGGCCAGACAACAGGGCGGCGCGGCCCAAGCCCTGGCCGCGCCGGCCTGGTGTGTGGGCCCCTCGTGACGCCCCTTTACCTGCCCTTCCGCCTACATATAGTCTTCGTCGCGAAACCCCCAGTACCGAGAGCCACGATACGGAAAACCTTCCAGAGACGCCGCCGCCGCCAATCCTATCTTGGGGGATTCAGGAGATCGCCTCCGGCACCCTGCCGGGAGAGGGGAATCATCTCCCGGAGGACTCTTCACCGCCATGGTCGCCTCCGGAGTGATGAGTGAGTAGTTCACCCCTGGACTATGGATCCATAGCAGTAGCTAGATGGTCGTCTTCTCCTTATGTGCTTCATTGTCGGATCTTGTGAGCTGCCTAACATGATCAAGATCATCTATCTGTAATGCTATATGTTGTGTTTGTTGGGATCCGATGGATAGAGAATAATATGTTATGTTGATTATCAATCTATTACCTATGTGTTGTTTATGATCTTGCATGCTCTCCGTTATTAGTAGAGGCTCGGCCAAGTTTTTACTCTTAACTCCAAGAGGGAGTATTTATGCTCGATAGTGGGTTCATGCCTCCACTAAATGCGGGACGAGTGACGGAAAGTTCTAAGGTTGTGGATGTGCTGTTGCCACTAGGGATAAAACATTGATGCTATGTCCTAGGATGTAGTTATTGATTACATTACGCACCATACTTAGTGCAATTGTCTCGTTGTTTGCAACTTAATACTTGGAAGGGGTTCGGATGATAACCTCGAAGGTGGACTTTTTAGGCATAGATGCATGCTTGGATAGCGGTCTATGTACTTTGTCGTAATGCCCAATTAAATCTCACTATACTCATTATATCATGTATGTGCATGGTCATGCCCTCTCTATTTGTCAATTGCCCAAGCTGTAATTTGTTCACCCAACATGCTATTTATCTTATGGGAGAGACACCTCTAGTGAACTGTGGACCCCGGTCCTATTCTTTTACATCGAATACAATCTACTGCAATACTTGTTCTACTCGTTTTCTCGCAAACAATCATCATCCACACTATACATCTAATCCTTTGTTACAGACAAGCCGGTGAGATTGACAACCTCACCTGTTTCGTTGGGGCAAAGTACTTTGGTTGTGTTGTGCGAGTTCCACGTTGGCGCCGGAATCCCTGGTGTTGCGCCGCACTACATCCCGCCGCCATCAACCTTCGACGTGCTTCTTGACTCCTACTGGTTCGATAACCTTGGTTTCTTACTGAGGGACAACTTGCTGCTGTGCGCATCATACCTTCCTCTTGGGGTTCCCAACGGACGTGTTAATTACGCGCAATCAGCTGCCTAACATGATCAAGATCATCTATTTGTAATTCCTACATGTTGGTTTGATGTGTATCCGATTTATAGAGAGATTGCTTTGGTTGAGATTATGTATTATGTTATTATGTTCTTGCATGCTCTCCGTTTCTAGTAGATGCTCTGGCCAAGTAGATGCTAGCGACTCCAAGAGGGAGTATTTATGCTCAATAGTGGTTTCATGCCTCTATTTAACCATGGGAAGTGACCTTGTTCTCTACGGTTGTAGATGTGATGTTGTTACTAGGGAGAAAACAACGGTGTTCTATTCAGGGGTAGTTTCATCGTTTACTTTACACACATTGCTTAAAGCGATAGTCCGTTGCTTGCAACTTAATACTGGAGGGTGTTGCGGATGCAATCCTGAAGGTGGATTATTAGTCATAGATGCAGTTGTATTACGGTCTATGTATATTGTTGTAATGCCCGCATACTTTCATAGCATGTATTCTGCACCAACCATTAGCGTAGAATCTCTGTTTGTCAATTGCCCATCTGTAATTTGTTTACCCAACATATTTATTTTATTGGGGAGGCGCCTCTAGTGAACTGTGGACCCCGGTCCTTCTTCTTTTAATAGCAATCTTCTACAACATTTTTCCTGTTCTGTTCTCTGCAAACAATTCTTCTTCAACACGGTTTGTTTAATCCTTTGTTTTCAGCAAAACCAGTGACCTTGACAACCTCGCTAAAAGTTGGGGACAAAGTACTTGGTTGTTTGTGTGCAGGTCTCCACGTTGCTGCTGACGCCGGTAGTGCGCACTGCCACTAGTTGGTTCGCAACACCTCGGGATCGAGAGAACGTTTTTCTCCTACTGGTCGATAAACCTTGGTTTCTTACTGAGGAACTTCCTGCTGTGCTCATCATACCTTCCTCTCGGGGTTCCACTCAACATTGCACATAAATTCTCCTTCATCAACTCCGCGCCCAGCAAGGACGAATACAATGCTCTTTTGAATAATAATACATGGCACCTTGTTCCTCCTGCTAAACACAAGAACTTGATTGACTGCAAATGGGTATATCACATCAAAAGAAATTTTGATGGAACTATTGGCAGGTATAAGGCTCGTCTTGTTGCCAAAGGATTCAAGCAAAGGTTTGGTATTGATTATGAAGATACCTTCAGCCATGTTGTTAAAATAGCTACCATTCGCACTGTTCTGGCTCTTTCTGTTTCCAGGGGCTGGAGTCTTCGGCAGCTAGATGTCAAGAACGCGTTCTTACATGGTGTTCTGGAAGAGGAAGTTTACATGCGACAACTCCCGGGCTTTGAAAATCCTGATGCTCCACACTACATATGCAGGCTTGATAAAGCATTATATGGTCTGAAGCAGGCCCCTCGTGCTTGGTTCTCAAGGCAGAGTTCCAAGCTTCATGATCTTGGTTTTATTCCCTCAAAGACTTGATACATCTCTCTTTATATATCACAAGTCTACCATTATGATCTATGTTCTGGTATATGTTGATGATATTATTATGACCAGTTCCTCTGATGCAGCCATAGATATCCTTCTCAAGGAACTCAATGTTCATTTTGCCATAAAGGATCTTGGTGAGATGCACTTCTTCCTTGGTATTGAAGTGACACGTTCTTCACATGGACTAGTTCTCACACAGCACAAATATGTCACTGATCTTCTTGAAAAAGTTGGTATGAAAGACTGCAAGGCCTCGCCTACCCCCCTCTCTTCCACGGATAAGCTATCTCTCACTGAGGGGGAGCCACTGGGCACTGAAGATAGCACAAAATATCGCAGCATTGTGGGAGCTCTTCAATATCTCACATTGACTCGTCCTGATATATCATTTTCAGCCAACAAAGTGTGTCAGTATCTGCATACTCCTATGACATCTCATTGGACTGCGGTTAAGAGGATTTTTTGCTATGTGTCCAACACTGCCCATTTTGGTATTACATTTCAGAGATCACGTTCTATGTTATTGAGTGCTTTTACAGATGCAGACTGGGCATGAGATTTAGATGATAGAAGATCCACTGGAGGTTTTGCCATTTTCGTTGGACCATATCTGGTTTCATGGAGTTCTCATAAACAACCAACAGTGTCTAGATCAAGTACGGAAGCAGAATACAAGGCTCTAGCCAATGCTACAACTGAGCTCATTTGGGTTGAGTCCCTCCTCCGTGAGCTTGGTGTACGGCTGACAGAAAGGCCTTGCTTGTGGTGTGACAACTTAGGTGCTACGTTTTTGTCTGCAAATCCAGTCTTTCATGCACACACCAAACATATTGAAATAGACTTTCATTTTGTTCGTGAATGAGTGGCAAGGAGACAGCTTGACATCAAGTTCATATCAAGCAAAGATCAAGTAGCAGATGAGTTTACAAAAGCTCTTCCTGTTGTACGCCTACAAGAATTTAGACGTAATCTAAATCTTCATAGAAGTTTAGATTAAGGGGGCTGTTAGACAACATGTATTCCGTATTATACTCGTATGATGTACGCCATGGTAGAGGTTGTTTCTACCCATATATAAACACGTAACACGAGCCAGGGAGAGGCATCGTTTCCGCCCATACCATGTTGTCAAATTTGATCCGCAGGGGCATCAGAGTGCTTTTCTGCATTCATTGCATCATCTTGTAGGTCCCACTCGTCCATCGCCTCACTATCTTATCCTTTGACAGTCGGCATCCACTGTGTGAGCCTGCCATTGCCGTAGTAAACCCACCTCCCTCACCACCCTGGAGCAGCCGACGGTGGGGGAGGAACCCACGCTTCACCGACGGAAGAGGTGGATCGACGGTGGACTCAAAATTCGCCTCTCAGCTCTGTAGTGGAGAGAGGATAAGGAGGGCAACACAAGACCTTGCATAGGACATGTAGTTGACTCGGCCATGTCAACTGTGTTTCTTGTTGTGACTGAAGACCCTGCATCGTCTTCTTTTCTCAAGTATGTGTCGTTATCTTTGATCCACCCAGGCCTATACCTGGATCTAACAATAATTACATTGTTGATCACTTGAAATAACTAAGCCTGAGGTTATGACACCAGTGCAACATTTTCATGATATGCCGCATTAATGTGAAGTCTTTCCGGTGCTATCTCAGGTTCTTTGCTCTAAACCATGTTATATTTAGTGCTACATCGCGAGCTCAAAACGACGGAATTGGTGTGCGCAACGCACGAAGGAAGGCGGAGGCGTGGCAGCGGTGCACTGATCGGGGATGGCGGGGTATCTGGGTGATGTATAGCATGATGACTGACAACCTTGATGGATGCATGGGCACCACGTAGCCGATTACTTGATATTTTTTAGAGAAACCAATCCGTTTAATTAAGATTATTAGGAAGATTTTAGGGTACATCATACTACATATTTTAGGGTGTAGTGCTTAATATGATTTGGGCCAAACTTAGGCCCAAGAACTATATGGTAATTTCTTATTCATCCTAACTACATATAACTAAATTAAATTATTGGTCATAACAATAAATCGACAAAAAACCAGGTTGAGCTTCTTACAAAAATGTTCTCACCAAGCGTGTGTCTTCTTCGTGTTCTCGTGCGAGTGTGTGAAATTGACTACACCTAAGTAAGCTAATTGCATGCATGCATGCGTGAACAATTGAGTGAGGCAGCAAGTACATAAGGCACCTGGTCACCGAGCTATGACAGATGAGCATGCCGACGCATCTCGTGCTCGACCTAATGACTACATGCCGCGAAAGGCGTAGCAGTGGCAACGACATGGCATTGTCGAGGGGAAATGGTGGTTCTTGAGCGATCTATGCGTCAGTGTCCTCGGGTATCCATGAAATGCGAACAACGCACAACTGCCAATGTTGGTTCCGATGGAGAGCATTGTGTACGACAGATCGACCAAGTCTATAAGCTTACCACGGTGAATATGGTGATGGTCAGGCTAAGGAGTATCCTTCGGATGGAGGACTTTGTTGCCTCCATTGATCATGAAAATAAATGGTCCAATTTATAAATACTATGTCATCATGGGTACGACAAAGTTCCTCGTGGACCGATTGTTGCTCACGTTCTTTAAATTTGGCCACATTCTAGCTAGTGGCATAGCCCAATCCATACCTGCATGCCGTATGTTCTTTCAATGGGCCTTGGCCCAATTTAATTTCAGAAAACTGAGTGTAAATGACTAAGGGTGGAGGGCGTGTGAGAATTTAGTCCCACATTGCTAAGGTAAGGAGGTTGTGACCACCTTATAAGGTGGACTCTTGTTCACATATAAAATGCTACAAACACACCTAGAGTTGCACTGACTACATCCGTAGCGCGTGTGCTGAAACACCACTTTTAGTGTTTTTGACAGTACAGAAGCTACGGGACTCCAAAAAGGGCAAGGTTAGGGGCCGCGCTTTGGAAATTTCGAAACGAACAAAATGAGCTGAAGTGGGCCACCAGGGGGTGAACAGGCTGGGAAAGAGAGGTGGTGGCGCGCCACCGACCTTCGTTTCCATCTCGAGCGTCCGTTTTGTCTCATCTTTTCGTCGACGGACTTCTTTTGACCTAAAAACTACTATATATACGACCCGAGGGTCATCGAGGCTAAGGCGTTGTAGATCAAAAACACAGTAACATAGAGTCAGCAGGCCGCCGCCGGTAGAGATCGGAGGGGGAAACGCTGGCGGAATCGCCTCCGGTGGACTCCACCCTATCCGGTGAGGGCATCAGCACCATCTTCATCATCTTCATCAACATCTACATCAATTCTTCATCACTCCCCTCTGTAATCTCTTGGCAAACATGATGTATGATGCAATACTTTGTTTTACTATGATCTACTGTATCTGCATGTTGATGTTTGAGTAGTAAATTGTTCAAGGCAATTGTTATATAGTTTGTTGTTGGTTGCATACAAGTATGTGTTATCTT
Source organism: Lolium rigidum (assembly GCF_022539505.1). NCBI lineage: Eukaryota > Viridiplantae > Streptophyta > Magnoliopsida > Poales > Poaceae > Lolium > Lolium rigidum. The sequence continues at coordinate 154,712,394 of NC_061512.1, read as the reverse complement.
CTATGATTATCTTTTGTATTGATATATGAGTGCACATATATGCCAGGGGGATGCATAAGGTTATCACCGTTGCATGTTAATAGGACGAGGGATAGCGGGAGTGGCAGAAATCTTGTCCCGATTCCTAGATGCATGTTAACTGGGGGTCTAATTATGGGGCCTTTAAACTTACAGCGGTGGTTGGACTTCATGTCTTAATAAGTCCTTTGTTTGCACATTCTGATGTACTTAGGATAAATCACTAGGAGTGTATTTGTGCATATCAATGGTTACACCTATCTATGGCTCCTCTCTAGAAGAAACACTAAAAACACTATAATGAGCTTCACTAATTATGACAACCACACAAATGAAATAGCAATTTTCCTGAACACTTGCTCTCTTGAGTTACTCCACTTCACTTCCCTTCATCTCATTACATTTTACTTTATTGCAGTTTACTTGTCTTGCATTTTACTTTTTGCATTTTAAGTTTAGCACATATAGTTTATAGTAGAAACTTTTACACACACCATATCTCCTAGTTTTGCATAGAAGGCCATACAGGTGGGTTATAGAGCTTTAGAGAATAGATAGTTTACCTTCAGCTCCTCGTGGGTTCGATACTCAAATACTTATTGAATTGTACTGCGGTGTTCCCCTGCACTTGGGGGTTGTCACAGGTACACTACACTGTACACTTTCCACTGTTTGGATATTTGACTACTAGGGTCTTATCATCACAGTAGCAGGTGTCATGGTGGTACTGTACTATGTACTAACGGGACGGCCATGGCACGTCTTGTTGCTGTTGACATAGGCATCCCCAAATGGGCCTGCCGAAGGTGGTAACCGGGGTTTATTGAAGGCCCACGACTCGATGAATATAAAGATTCGGAAGCCCAAGTTAGTATTAAGGAAAGCTAGAGTTGTATTAGGAAATATAGACTTGTAATCTTACGGGACGGGTTAGAAACCCTCCCGGACTCTGTAACTTGTGTATTACGAATCCCTCGGCTCCGCCTCCTATATAAGGGGGAGTCGAGGGACAAAGAGAGCATCGATTCATTGTTTCACGCAACCCTAGTTTTTACATCGTCGAGTACTTTTTGGTCTGAAACCTTCGAGATCTACTTGCCCTCTACTTCCGACTAAAACCCTAGTCTACAATCTGTAGGCATTGATAAGTTAATCCCTTGTCAATTGGCGCCGTCTGTGGGAATTAGAGGTGTCAAGGATCTGATCTCGATGGCACGTTCAAGATCGTCGACTTCGTCAACTGCAAGCAACGCGATGGATAGAGGTAAACAGATTGAAACTGGTCTAGTTGATTTTGTTCCTCACCCGCCCTCCCGTTTGGATGCATATGCATATCTGGAGGAGCCCATGGAGATGACGTTCGGAAAGTTTCACTTCCGCGTCGAGAAAGAAGGAGCGTATCGTCTCGAAATTCCGATCTCGTCGGGATTATCAGCGGTCGATCCCGAATTTTCGAGTTCAGCATCATCAATCGAGTCAGGCGACGAGGAGATTTCATCGCCACGCTTCATCAGCACCAGGCCAAGTGAAAAACTCGCCAAGATCTTCAGCGGCATGTCTTTCGAGTCATCTGCGGACTCCGATATAAGCGATGACTCGAGCAACATTGACAACTTCAACTTCATCGACAGATCCACTACTGTTGTAAAGGTCTTCACCAATCTATATGATGGTGTCACCAATCCCGAAAAATATGAAAGTTCAAAATATCATCAGATCTATGCAATTGGAGAACCAAGCCGATCAGAGCCAGAGACATCAGAGGCTTTCGATGATGCGGGAAACCCATATGTTGATCCCGCTGATCTCAGGCGAGGTTTAGGCACTAAGTATGTTGGGCCCACACCGTGCCTAAGGGTTCAACTCCCACAAGAAGCGTGGGACAGAGCCGCAAGAGCCATGGATGGTACAGAACCAATGACCACATCTGCTACTGCAGAAGAATTGCAAGCTTACCAATACAGACTTGCTCGTGTTAGCAGAGAATTAGAAAAACAGACAGCTTCCCTGAATAGAAGAAGGGAGGCGGCTTCCGCATCAAGTAGGCGAAGGGCGGATTTAAGCCGACATTCAGGAACTTCGGGAGATAGTCACAGAGAAGCTCGGAACAGAGCAAGATCTCGGCTGCAAAACATACCTGAGGCAGACAGAGAAAATTTAGTTCAAAACCTCGACATGTCTTTTATGTCAATCGACACGAGAGGAAATATCATTCCCAAAACACCAGAAGCGGGATACATGGCAACGCAAGCTTACATCCTAGCGTCCAGACCACCTCCCGGAGACCCAAGAGAAGCGTTGTATAACATGGCCATGGCAGGATGTGGAGCCATGGGAGCAGCATTCGCAACTACACCTCCCGAAGGAGCTGCAAGGCAAAATAGTCCGCGACCCACTGCAGCAACACCAGGTCCCGAAAGAACAAGTGGAGCAAGAGACATAGCAGCACAAGCACGGGTGGACAGAACACGACAAAATAGAACGGAACATCGGCATTCCCCAGAGATAGATGACGAGGATATGTGTGGGTTACCGTGCTTTACAAGGAGGGTCCAGAAAACTCGAGTCCCGTCAGGATTTAAGTTACCCGACAATTTCAAAAAAATCGATGGCCTGCAAGATCCCGAGGATTGGCTAGTCGATTACCTCGAGACAGTGAAATTGATAGGGGGAACCAGAGCAACAGCCATGCAGAGCATTCAAGTACACCTGAGTGGAGCCGCAAGATCTTGGATAAAGAAGCTTCCTCTAGGTTCCATCGACAGCTGGGATAGTTTTGAGGATGTGTTCGTCAAGAATTTCCGATCCACCTGCAAAAAACCTGCATCACTAGAAGAGTTGAGATCATGTCAACAAAAGCATGATGAGTCAATGAGGAAATACATCCAGGGGTGGAACATTATCAAAAACTCGGCAAGGAATATATCTGACGAGAGGGCAATAGATGCGTTCGTGGCAGGAATTCGACGAGGAGATTTTGTCGAGGACTTGGGGAGAACAAACCCAAGGACAGTATCAGCATTAGTGGAGATAGCAAACAGATGGGCGGACAGAGAAGATGTTGTTCACAATAAGCGACATAGGTCACCAGAGGAGGACCGCAGTCGAAACTTCCAAAATAGACGATGATTCTCTCGGCAGTTTTCGAGTTATGATGCTCCTGGCCAAATATCGGCTAGCTTCCGAGGAAATACTGGAGGAAACACTCGAGATGATTATCAAAGGAGCAGCGAGCAGCGAGGCGACAAAATAGTGGACCAAGGTTTCAGAGACCATATGTGTCTCCCGAGGATATGATGAACCGACCGTGTCAGATGCATTTTTATCTTGACAGTAACGGGAAGAGACAGTCAGGACATCTGCAGAAGGACTGTCGAAATTTTCAAGCAATGTTGAGATTTGCAGGGCAAGCTACTGCTCAAGCAACTCACAGAAACCCCCAGGGGCCAAGGAGTGAGATCCACCTTCCACCTCCTCCCGCAATTACGGACGAAAATCGCAATCGGCTTAGAATAGCGGCAGCACCACACCCACCTCCATATGTCGATCCTAACTCCAATGGCGCGGTCTCGATGATTCAGAAGGCTAGGCCGTCTAATAGGGCTCAGAAAGTAATCTCGCAACAAGTGTTCATGGCAGAGAAGATGCCTCCACCAACGATTGAGTACCTAAATTGGTTGGGACAGGACATTGGCTTCACAATAGCGGATCACCCGCAGCAAGTTCCTCGACCAGGGCAGTCAGCACTTATCTTACCAGGAGTGATAGCAGGATTCGACGTATCTCGAGTATTCATAGATGGAGGCAGCAGTCTAAACCTTATTTTTGCAGATACACTAAGGAAGATGAATATATCCTTGGCAAACTTAAAACCAAATGACACACGTTTCCATGGAATCACGCCAGAGAAGCCAAGTTATCCGCTGGGAAAGATCAATCTCGACATTCAATTTGCAACCCGAGAAAATTACAGGATCGAAAGGCTGGAGTTCGAAGTCGTGGATTTCCCGTCGCAATATCACGCTTTGTTGGGACGACCAGCATATGCCAGGTTTATGGCGGTACCACACTACACGTACCTGTTATGGAGGTTACCAGGACCTAAGGGACCAATCACGATCAAGGGCGGTTTTGCATTAGCCGATAAATGCGACAAGGATTTTCATCGACCGTCGAAACTTTCGGGATGCAAGCAGAATATATGGCGTCAAGGCTCACAACCGATTATGACGTGTTGCCGGATGCGGGAAGGCCTCCCGGGGAGCCAACCTTTAACACTACGAAAGATTCCAAGGAGGTGCGGATTCACCCGACGGATCCAAAGAAAACGACGTCCATTGCAACGGACATGGACCTCGCATAGGAAAGCGCGCTCGTCGAGTTCCTCCGTGAGCACCGGAAAATCTTCGCATGGTGTCCAACTGACATGTCAGGAGTACCCAGGGAACTTGCCGAGCACCACCTAAACTTGGATCCATTAGCGAGACCAATCAAACAACCTTTGCGGCGTTTTTCGGAACCAAACCGCAAAACCATGCTGTCAGAGATTGATCGACTCAGAGAGGCTGGTTTTACCAAAGAGCTACATACAGAGGCTACATGGGTAGCTAACCCAGTGCTGGTCCCGAAGAAAAACACGAAAGTCCTTCGCATGTGTGTTGACTTTACGTGTCTCAATAAACACTGTCCAAAGGATCACTTTCCCCTCCCAAGGATTGATCAAATTATCGACTCCACGGCAAGATGTGAACGTCTTTCCTTCCTGGATGCATATTCTGGCTATAACCAGATCAGATTGAAAGAAGATGATGAAGTCAAGACAGCGTTCATAACACCTTATGGCGTGTTTTTCTACAAAATAATGCCTTTCGGTCTGAAAAACGCGGGAGCAACATATCAGCGGATGATGCAGAAGTGCTTGGCAACACATATTGGGAAAAACGTACAAGTATACATTGACGATGTCATCATAACATCAAAAAAGGGGACAACTTTGATCGAGGATCTAAAGGAAACTTTCGACAACCTTGACAAGTTTTGCCTCAAACTGAACCCGACAAAGTGTTCTTTCGGCGTCCCTGCAGGAGAACTTCTCGGGTTCCTAGTCTCAGCAAGAGGAATCAAGGCCAATCCAGAAAAAATTCAAGCTATTGTAACAATGAGGAAGCCAACAAAGTTAAAAGAAATACAACAATTAACTGGGCGAGTCGCAGCTTTAAGCAGGTTCGTCGCCAGGCTGGGAGAAAAGGCGTTACCGTTTTATGCTTTGATTAAGCAAGGAGAGAAGTTTCAGTGGAACGAAGAGGCGGACAGAGCTTTCGAGGATCTCAAACGCGCAATCTCGACACCACCAATCTTGGTGGCGCCTAAGGAGAAGGAAGCCCTCTTGCTATACATTGCAGCCACACCTCAGGTGGTCAGCACAACACTCGTAGTCGAAAGGGAGGAAGAAGGAAAACTCCATGGAGTACAGAGGCCAGTATATTTCATCAGCGAAGTATTATCGCCTTCAAAACAGCGGTACCCGCAGTACCAGAAGCTAGCATATGGAGTGTTTACAACCGCAAGAAAATTGCGGCACTATTTTTCGGCACATCCGATAATAGTGGTCAATGAGGCGCCTTTATCCAATATACTAAACAATCCAGAAGCTACGGGTCGTGTCTCCCTGTGGGGAATAGAGCTTTCCCCTCGGGACATCACGTACGAAAAAAGAAAAGCAATAAAGTCGCAAATTCTACCAGACTTCATCGCAGAGTGGATGGAGTTACAAAATACGGGACCCCCAGATTTGTCGAGAACCTGGACTATGAACTTCGACGGGTCCAAGAGATTAGAGGGAGCTGGAGCAGGCGTGATATTAATATCACCTGAAGGCGACAAATTAAAGTACGTCTTACGGATGACGTTTCCAAACGCATCTAATAATGAGGCAGAATACGAAGCTCTCATACACGGGATGAAGATGGCGAAGGCTTGTGGTGCAACTCGATTAAAAATCTTCGGCGACTCTCAGTTGGTGGCTCAGCAAGTCATGAATCAGTGCGATGCAGTCAATGATAGTATGGTAGCATACAAGGAAGTGTATAATGAACTAGAGAAGCTGTTTGATGGATGCGAGGTAAATCACATCAGCAGGTTGAGCAATGATGAAGCCGATGTTCTTGCAAATATCGAGTCGCAATGTCTCGCGATTCCACCAGGCGTGTTTTGGGAGGAAATAGCCGAGCGATATACAAAGTCAAAGAAACCAAATAAGAAGGAGAAAGATGATAAACCCTCGGGGCCTACAAAAGTAGCACTGGAAGAAGAAGAGGAACATGACCTAGTAATGATGGTGCAAATTCCATGGATGCAGGCGTACATATCATACATCATAAGGACAGAAATACCCGAGGATCCAGTTGAAGCAAGGCGAGTTATTAGACGTTCTAAAGCCTTCACTGTGGTCAAAGGGGAGTTATACAAGCGAAATATTTCGGGAGTGTTACAAAGGTGCGTTACACCCGAAGAAGGAAGGATACTTTTGAAGGATGTACATGAAGGAATATATGGTCATCATGCAAGCAGCCGAGCTATAGCAGCCAAGGTTTTCAGAGCAGGATTTTATTGGTTGACAGCAATCGAGGATGCAAAAGAAATAGTTCGAACTTGCGATGCGTGCCAGAGATTTGCCGCAAAACCTCACTCTCCGGCAGCAGAATTGACGCCAATACCATTATCCTGGCCTTTTGCTCAGTGGGGTCTCGATATGGTGGGAAAATTACACAAAGCTTCGCCAGGAGGATACGAGTACATGCTCGTCGCTGTCGACAAATTCACAAAGTGGATAGAAGCAAAGCCGATAAACTCACCGGACGGAGCATCTGCAATCAAGTTCGTGAAAAGCATTGTTTTTCGGTTTGGAGTACCTCATAGCATCGTCACAGACAACGGTAGCAATTTTACATCCAAGGAATTCAAGGCATATTGTGCAGAGGTAGGCATCAAACTACACTTTGCATCAGTTGCGCACCCGCAGACCAATGGTCAAGTCGAGAAAGCCAATGGTGTCATCTGCAACGGTATCAAGAAGCGTCTACTAGCACCGTTGGAAAAAGCTCGACATACTTGGCCAGAGGAGTTGCCTAGTGTGTTGTGGAGTATTCGAACAACACCAAATACAGCAACACAAGAAACTCCGTTTTTCCTGGTCCATGGAGCTGAAGCAGTACTGCCAATAGAAATAGAGCATGATTCTCCGAGAGTAACGGAATATGATGAAGAGGCATCAAGGAAAGCATTGGAGGATGATGTCGATGCACTTGATGAAGCTCGAGATGAAGTGTTATCACGAGTCGCTAAGTACCAGCAAGACCTGAAAAACTACCACAGTCGACGATTAAGGCCAAGATCCTTTCAAGTAGGTGATTTAGTTCTTCGGCTCAGACAGAAAAGCCATGAAAAACTCGAGCCGCCGTGGCTTGGTCCTTACATCGTCACAGAAGTAATCGAATGGGGAGCATACAGGATAAAGGACAAGAAGACAGGAGTCGCAGAGCCAAATCCTTGGAACGTGGCGCAACTCAGGCGGTTTTACGCCTAGAATCGAAATATAGCCCTCCTTGTAAACATACAATGTACTGAAACACCCACGAGTTTTCAGACGCACTCTTTTCCTTTCAGGGCACCGAGTGGGGCTGAAAGGTTTTTAATGAGGCGGGCTCGCGGTGCTGCAATATAGTAAAAGATATTGGTGACATACATCTTTTTTCGTCGACAGGCTCGGGGGCTCATACCCATAAATATAGTATACTCAATAAAATTTATTTGCCTTGGTTTAAACTCGCAAACACAATAAAGAAATTAGCCACCGAAACACTCGGGGGCTAGGGAAAAGACAAAATATATATTTGACTTACAACATACAGCAAGTTATAGTTCTCTTACATAAGCTATATAAATTCAGTCGCGACCTAACAGGTCGTCAATATTTACTCTATCTTCTTCGGCAGAGGCACCCAGAAAATCGGCATAATGGCCATCTGCAAAAAAGTCGGCATCCATCCGAAGAAGGTCATTAATTATCTCTTCAGCTACTGGGGTAACCACTGCATCGATTTTATCGACACCTCTTTGCCGTTGCCTCAGCTTGGTATGAACAGTTTCAACCACCTTTGTCATATCAAGTTTGGAATGGCAGATCTGAAGCATAATAAGGGTAACCCTGGCGCCAGCTACCAGTTGAGCTCTTACAAAACCATGGATTTTGTGCGAGTCCTTAAACTTCTCCATCAGCTCAGGAAGGGTCTTCGGTTGAGCATTTCGAGGAAACATAGAATTGTAAATCATAGATAAAGTTTTGCTACAAAACTCAAGGAACTCACGAACTTGGCATGAGCGGTCTTGGAATCTGACGATTTGACGGGTTCGTTCCGGGTAGCCCAAAAAAGAGAGCCATGGTCAAGGGCCAGATTTAAAAGGTAATTTGACCTTGTGTCCACCCGTTGATCTTCGGCAGCGGCGTCTAGAAAGGGACCTATTCGGTGACAGCATAAGAATCGCAAAGGAGAAAACAAGGAAAAAACAGAGGAAGTTTAGGCTTAAGAAGTATACCTGCCATTTCCAAACTTGCTTCAGTCATCAATTCGAGCATAAAATTCTCTCGGGAGGTAGCCTGTGTAGCTTCAGTTACAGCGGTTTCTTGGGCAGCTATAGCCTCCTAAGCCTGCTGTAGCGCAACCTTTTCCCTCTCTGATGATTTTCGAGACTGCTCCATTATTATAAGTGCCTGCTTCTTCATAGACTGAAGATGTTGGCGGAGTTCTTTCAAGTCTTGCATTGAACCCTTACTCGAGGAATCTTCAATAAATTCATCATCGACAGGCGTTTTCTTCGAGTAGGAGGAAGCAGGAAAAGTATCGGCAGGACGAGGAGTTGAAGTGTAGTTATCAAATACCAACTGGAAATAAAAATCTCGACATCAATCATCAAGCAAAATAGATTTCCATTGATTTTCAAAGTATTTACATTGCTATTACAAAAGGTGGGTTCCTAATGAACTAATGGGGCAGTTGTTGTCAAGGCTACTATAGCGACAACATCAAAAGAGAAAATAACACAAAAGGGAAGACAAGGTGGTCTACTTGACCTCCGGCTTCGATGAACTAGGAGCAGGAGTTGGCTTGCATCCGAGGTAGGCGAGGATTTTCTTTAAGTTTGGCTTGGCAGCCTTAATCAAAGATTGCCACCTCTTCGTTTCCATCTCCTTCGTGTCACCAACTCTCGCCCAGTCGACATCTTGTTGGCTGTCAGCAACCAAGGCGATAGTGCCTTCAACACCAACTTTCAAACCTTCTTGGCGAAGTTTGAGCCCAAGATCTTCTTGACAATTGAAGCATTTGGCGAGAGCAGTAAAAGGCGTGGGTTCTTCCTTCTTCAGGAAGAAGTAAGGAAAGAGCCGCGACAGACCTGTTCTGGCATCGGCACGGCCTTCACGCGCCTCATCTCCGTGGATCTCAAGGAGAGAAAGAGCGTCGAGAAGGCGATCACCTTCAGGATTCTCCAGATCATAATCTTGCTGCGTTTTCCCTAAGTAAGTCAAAAGAAGCTTGTGAAGGAAAAGCGAGCCGAGGAATTTGATGATCCGATGAAATAGAAGAGATATGAGTACTTACTCACAAAACGTCGACTCTGTGACTCCACGCGAGTGAGGATTTCCTTTTCACGAGCAGACTGCTGGACTATATTGTCGCTCAAAGAAGTTTCCGCGTCATGAAGTCTTTTTCGAAGATCTTCGACAGCGGCAGCGTCTGCTTCAGATTTCTTGCGAGCTTTTTTGCTTTGCTCTAACTTGATAGCAAGAGCGTCAGCGCGTTTGTTAGCCTCCGCAAAAGTCTCTGGCAAAATAAACGACAATAAAATATCACGACAAAAAGAATGAAGGAGTATGTTCAGCAGAAGAGGCAGGAAAAAATAGTACCTTCGAGCTTGGAGGCATAATCACGGTACCCGATCAATTGGTACCGAGGCGAACAAATTCCTTCATCAAAGGCTGAAGAAAAGACCATCGAAAACAGGAATCAATATAGTAAGCAAAAGCTCGACAGCACCAAGCAAAAACAAGAGGGGAGTCTAAAGCACTGAAACTTTCGGAGTATAAAAAAAAGGGAAGAAGAGATAACTTACATCGTCCATTAAAGGAGTCGTGGAACTACCAGTTAACAAGGTAGGTTCCTTGGCCGGCTCGACCCTAGCCCTTTTCGGCGAAGGGGCACGGGGGCTTGCAACTGGAGTTGGATGCTCGATGTTTTGCTGAGGAGGCGAGGTTTCATCCCCATCAGGCTGAGCTTCAGAGACAACTAAAGTACGCGACGTACTCGTTCGAGCAGTCGCGTTAATAGGCGGATTTTCATCCTCGTCACCACTACAATAAAAAGGCGACAATATAAGAAACAACATAGACAAGATATCGAGAGCAAACAAAAAGAGCAGCAAGAACTTACGAGCTGACAAGGGCATCTTCGTAAGGGTTGAAAGTTGTTCTTTCTTCAGTAGGAACAACTTCTCCGGCAAGAGATGCGCCGGCTTTGGAGGTGCCAGAATCGGCGACTTCGTCCCTTTTTCTCTTGTTCCTTGGAGAAACAGCGGAGGGGAGAGAGTGTGCCGATACGGTAGCCTCAGAATCGACTTCTTTTTCAGAGGAAGCTGCAGATTTTTGAAAGCCCGCGACTTCACTCTCAGGGTGAGAAGTACCCTGGTTGTCGTCGGTGACAACAATCCGTTCTTCGACTTCTCCACCTTCGGGAAGGGGAGGAAGAGGTGACGCAGTTTTATGGTTCTGGACAAGATAAAAAGAGTATCGACAGGAATTTGTATCAATAACAGCAGTCGAAGAAATGGAAGTACAAAAAGAGAAAAGAAGAGGGTGAATGAACAAGCAGACGATAAAAATATATTACCTGCGGGAGCGCATTGGTGGCGCTATATGGTGTCACACGGCAAGATGACGGGACGATGTCTTTCTTGCTAAGCGAAGAGATTTTCCGCACAAGTTTTTCTAAGTCCTTGACCGGTAAATCTATCGACAGGCGATCCACATCCTTGTCGCCAGCATACATCCAAAGGGGGTGTTTGCGAGCTTGCAAAGGCTGCACCCTAATTCTAAGGAAATATGCCGTGATTTGGATACCCGACAACTCTCGTCCACGGGTATTTTGAAGCTCATGGATGCGTGTCATCAGCGCCTCTATCGCCGTTATTTCTTCTTCGCTAGCCTCTGCATCCCAGGACCGGCGGCGACATATTTTTCGTTGCCATCGAAAGGGGGAATGTTGTGTTCCGCCGAGTCGAGGCTTTCTTCGTGGATATACAACCATTTTTTGCACCACCCTTGAACCGAGTCAGAGAATTTGACGTCGAAGTATTCGACGTTAGGACGGACGCAGATAACAACGCCACCTATGTTATAGGCGACATTGGGGGAGCCATTGCGGCGGAGAGGAAAGATGCGTTTCCAGAGAGCCCAGTTCGGTTGGACCCCAAGGAAAGACTCGCAAAGAGTGATAAAAATAGAGATATGGAGGATGGAGTTGGGAATAAGATGGTGAAGTTGCAATCCATATACAAAAAGCAACCCACGCAGAAAATCGTGAATGGGGGAGGAAAGGGCGCGGATGAGGTGGTCAACGAAACTGACCCGATACTCGATTGGAGGGGATGGATAGCTCTCCTCGCTGGGGAAGCGCAGCGATTCCTTCTTCTTGCTGATCCCAAGCTTCTTCAGCAAGTTGATGTCTTGGGCGGAGATTTTGGATCTCTCCCACTCGGTGTTCCCCAGATCTTCCGCCGCCATCTTCGAGTCGGGGGTGCTGTGCCTCGTGGGTCGTGCGCGCGGTGGCATCAACAATGGTGTAGGCGAAAAGTGGGAGTGTGGCTAAGCTCAAGAAGTGTTGGGCGCAATGGGGATTTTTGCAGAGGAGAGTAGAGGTGCGGCGTGAGCGAAAGGGCGACCGGAGGAAGAAGATGACCTTAAATAGAGAATCGGCGAATCGACGCACCGTTGGATGGAAAAATTGTGAGATGGATGCTGTACACGTGGATAAGGGGTAAAAGCGTATCTTCACTGCGAGGGAAAGGAACATGCGCTACAGTACGTGCGCCAGGAAAAGTGGAGACGTGTGTTCCCCACTTGCACGACGTGTCAACTTGATAAGGATTTTGGGCCCGCAAGGCAGAGAGAGCAATATTCGCGTCTTTCCGATACAGTGATCGTGGCTATCGTCAGTGATGATGTCACCTTGCCAAAAGAAAAAATCTCGACTATGAAGATTAATGAAATTGGCGGCAGACAAAGACTATTGGTAATTTCGAGAAGCCTTTGATCAAATACAAGTTTTTGCTCAAATGCTCGGGGGCTACTTTGGAAAAAAGAAAAATTCGAGTATGACAAAAAGAAATGGCGAGAGCCTATGACCAAATACAAGCATTTGTTCATAGCCTCGGGGGCTACTCCCATCGGGAGCGCTGGTCGCGCACCCGATAGATATGAAAAGTTCGAGGAAGAATGACAATATAGCGACATAAGGCGTTAAAGTGATTGAGCCTACAACCAAGCACTAGTCCTTGGCTGTAGCCTCGGGGGCTACTCCCATCGGGAACGCTGTTCACGTGCCCGATGAAATTATAAAAAAATAAGAAGAAGAAGAAGTGAGCATATTTCGAGTTATATAAATAACTCTGCATATACTCCCATCGGGAAGGCAAAATTTTTTAAGTCATCCGTTGACTCAATAAAATGTGCTATTCCAACAGCCAAAAAAGCAATCGACAATATATTCTCAGAGCGCCAAAGTTGCGAATAATCTCTGAATGCCGCAAAATTCTGCGAAGGTAAGACCCCAGATCCGTTCTGAGCGGCGTAGCACCGTCTCTGACGTCGGTTTGCTACTTTTTTCCGTATCAACAGATACGAAGAAAAATCCTAACGGACGCGTTAGGTACCCGATAAAATATGACTGGGACTCGACAGAATGGTAAGACATTAAGCGGCACTCGTCGAAGTTAACACCAAGTATCCCGAGATCATGTCCAGGGACGTGATCTTGAAGTAGGTTTTTGCGGATTGCCACTAGAGCAGTTAACTAGTACCTGATCCGTCAGATGAACTAGCCCCAACTACCATTATCCCTGTACAATATAGAATTGCGTGTCTAAAGATATGTGATAAGGTTATTGAATGATTATAAAGTTGGAGATTTTCCCTGACTCTTTGATTCAAGCAAAATCTCGGGGGCTACTGACATAGGCATCCCCAAATGGGCCTGCCGAAGGTGGTACCCGGGGTTTATTGAAGGCCCACGACTCGATGAATATAAAGATTCGGAAGCCCAAGTTAGTACTAAGGAAAGTTAGAGTTGTATTAGGAAATATAGACTTGTAATCTTACGGGACGGGTTAGAAACCCTCCCGGACTCTGTAACTTGTGTATTACGAATCCCTCGGCTCCGCCTCCTATATAAGGGGGAGTCGAGGGACAAAGAGATCATCGATTCATTGTTTCACGCAACCCTAGTTTTTATATCGTCGAGTACTTTTCGGCTGAAACCTTCGAGATCTACTTGCCCTCTACTTCCGACTAAAACCCTAGTCTACAATCTGTAGGCATTGATAAGTTAATCCCTTGTCAGCTGTCCTTGGTGTCCTTGGGTTGGTCAACGATCTTATCTACCTGATGTCAGGTGTGCCGGTCTAAGCAAGGGGCATCCCAAGACCGGCACATGTGAGCTATATCCTAGCGATGGTGCGGTCCCGACTGAGGCAACCTGGAGGTTGCTGAAGTAGTGATCGAGGGTGTCATGCCGGCACAAACCGGTGTTGGCCTAGTCGGAGGAGGCAATGTCCTTGAGGAGATGCGACCAGGCGTGCCGAACAAGGAGACGGAGGTGCCGGCCCACCCGGAGAAGCGATGCCGGCACCAGCCTGTACAGGCCCAAGCGGAGGTGAAGCCAGCCCAGCTAGGGCGAGGCGAAGCCGGCCCGGGGAAGTTGGTCTGGGCGGGGCCCAAGTCGGTGCTGGGCCGCGGAGGTGAACTCGGTTCGGGTAGGCGCTGAAGTCAGGCCACCGATGGGCGCTGAAGTTGGGCCACCGGGGGGTGGTGAAGTCGGTAGTGGGCCTCGGTGGTGAAGCTGGGCTGGTGGAATGTCGTCCTGGAGGAGGGAGTAGCGGTACGGGCCTGATGGGACAGCTTGGCCCAGCCGGGATAGGCCAAAGCTGGCCCACTCCAGAATGGCAAAGTCGACCCGCCCACGCCGGGATAGTGAAGTCGGTTTACCGGCATTGGGCCGGTATGTCGGTTTGTCCTAGTGCCGGTTTTTGTCTTGAGGCCGGCCTAGGAGGAGGTTGACCAGGCCGACTTTGATTCTGCCTCAACTCGTGGAGGTTGCCCTTCTTCTTTTATTTGTTGTCCTCTCTGTAAATTCTTTTCCTTCCATTGAATCACTAGACCACCAAGTTTGGTATACCCAGGGTCATCCCCCTGACAACGCCATCGTCTACCACCTCTCTGAAGCTACCTTTGTAGCATTTGTCTCAACAATACCACAACACTTTCTTTCCAAAATAAAACAAAATATATGATACACATTAAATAAGCAAGTGTGAACTGTGTTGCAGATGAGGATTCATGGAGGGCATTAATATGTAATATCTGGGCTTCTTCAGAAAGTAAATGAAATATATCTGGCGCCACATTGATTGAAAAATAAGAATTCATTTGATAATATTTATTGGCATGCATAATTAATGTGCAGTATAATCTTCAAATAACTATTGATTATTCTAGATATAGCTATGTATCCTAGAAATAAATGCGCAAAGCCTATATATACACACCGATGTATCTTGAGTTTCTATGTGGCGAAGATATAGACACCAACTCCATTTGTTGAGAAATGAAAACTATTAGAGAACATACACATATTTTGTTTCTGATATATTTCATAACAGTTTGCGGCGTAGTAGGCAAGGAAAATGGAAAAGAAGTAAAGCCTAATGGAACAAAGCATCACACGAGGGCAATATCTAGCACAATCCAGGTATTATTGTACGATCATGTTATGGAGTATTATTTTCAGATTTGTAGTTTGAATAAACTGATTTCAGATAATCATAGACCATGTACGAATTCGTAGATGGAGGACGGTGACACTTTCGACTGCATTGATATCAAATCTCAGCCAGCATTCGACCACCCACTTCTGAGAAACCATTCAATACAGGTACATGAGAACTATTATAGTTATAATATTTTCACAATCACTATAATCTTTATAATATATTTCATGGTTTTACCTACTCTTCAATTTCACTTTCGCAATTAGCAATACCTTTGTTACATAATAATGGAAATGACGTTGTTAATATCGATGAATTAATTTATGGAAGTAGTTCTTTTACATTAATGTAATATTCTACTTTTATATACCGAAGTAGCAAATGATTTTTACTTGCATGCAGATGGAACCAACCTCGTATCCTACCGGAGTTGATGGAAACTTCACGTTAGCAGATAAAGAACTGGAATCTAGCACCCAATTGGTTTCTTGTCCTCCAGGAACAATTCCAATGTGGAGAAGCGATAATTACAACTCGATGGTTAACCTTAGTGAACTGGCTAGAAAAATATCCACATGGAATACTATTCAGGGTGACAACATCACTACTTCGGTAATCTTTTGTAGTATCCTTATTTAATTGTTAAGGCCAGCGATTTCATATGTAATTTTTATCCATGTAATGTATGATAGAGAGTTAATTTACTTAATTGTATTGGCATAATAAGTATAATCTCACATGCCACTAGAATGAGAGTATGTATATACCATACCATATTTAGGTCTAAATTTCTCAAATGGGACCCTCATATTGTGGCTTTGGCATCTAAGATTCATTGCAAGTAGTGCGTAAGGTTCATGTGTTTTATGTAAAACACACTAAGTTGTTTGTATAGAAGATTTTGGTGAGCAGACTGAGAATCATAAGATTTCTTGAACCCATATCTTATATTATTTTTGTCGCTTTTATGTTGGAAACAATGAAATAAGGAAAATTATAGAAATCATTGCTGACCATAGTTTCGAAGAAGATACTATAAAGACTTACGACCCTATTTTACATATTCCATTAATTAGATAAAGTGATAAATGTTCATTTTAAATTTTTATAGTAATGCAATCATTTACACGTATAAAATATTTTACTACATCATCTCTTTCTGAAATAATATAATCGGGGTGTTCTTATTTTCATTACTGCCCCCAAATTGTTTTAGAATATGTTATATTTTACATTTCTAGTGGTTGCGACATTAAGTATTTTATCGAATACACTATCCACAAACAGACGAAAGATGAAGGAGTTGCAATAAAGGAGTGAGTAGATCTAAAGGGATAATATACATCATTATGTGAGTGAAAGGGGTGCATATGTGGTCGAACGGTTTTTAGATCAAGGGGTCCTATTTAAGTAAATGTGGGAAACTCATAGGTTTTTTTTGGAAAAATATAATAAATAACTATTTAATTATAATTAACTTGAAATCCATTCCACTCAAGGAATATGTTGGTGAAGTCTAGCTCTATCTCCATCCCTCACCCATGTACATGTTTATGTGGTTGCAAGTTTTCAAGAACTACTCTGGTCTAATGTTATAATAGTATTATTCAGTTGGCAGGCCTTACCAGAGGAGAAGACATCTATGGAACTAGTGCATCAATAAGTGTCTATGATCCACAAGTATATGGCACTGAAGATAAATCTGGAGGTCTAGCAACTATAATTAGTGGTTATTCTTTTGACAAGGAGCATCCTAATGTCATAGGAGTCGGTTGGTTTGTAAGTATTTTTGCAAAAATATTTATGTTTATTTCGTGTTTGTAAATAAATATCTATGTATGTTGAATCCCAATACTTTTTAGTTTGTTTCGTTTGCATATTTACCGCATCTAATTATCATAAGCGCACTTGCAAACTCTACTAAAATCTAAATTTTTGCAGTAATACTAATATGGATTTACCAAACCATATTAATATGCACATAAGGAAATGAAAATACTTTCTATCCATCCCCACATGTGAAACATATAAGGAAACAATAATTTTAATATAATATAAATTCACATTAAAGATGAGAACAAGTAAAATGATGAAATACATGTAGGATATAAGATATCAGTATTTATTTTTTGTTTTGAAATATCCTATTGCTCCTCAACAATGAACCGTTAAATGTTTATTATAAGATTGACTTTATACTGGCATGTAGACATTCCAACTTGCAATTCACTGTGAGTATGCACAAATGTTTTTTATAAGTATCTTATTATTTAAAGTTGTTTTTGTACGTACATGTTGGTAGTTTGTATAATAACTCATTAATAGATATGTACATGTAGTACTTGTAAAAAATATGTGCTTATCTTCTCTGTTTGAGATGAATTCAATATCACAAACTATTATTTAATTTCTAACTTGTTCTAGGTCTGGGAAAGCATTGCAGGTGACAAGCATGCCAGATTTCATGTTTTCTATGTAAGTTGTAGCTTTATTTCCATATTTACTTCTTGTGCGTAATGTTATATTAACTTTCATGATTACACTCTCCAGAATGTTGGCCAAAAACACTGCTTTGATCTACAGTGCTCTGGATTTGTGCAAACGAGTCGAGATATAGTTTTAGGTGGAAAATTATCACCAGTATCAAAGTACGGTGGGCCACAAGCTCAGCTGAATATTTTCTTCTATCAGGTATGCTTTTTCTGATATTTTAAACACCCTAGCATTATATTCTTATGAGATGAGTGTTTTGGATGCTTAAGTATGATGAGAAAGAAAGCTAACAAATTATTGTCCTTAACAACTTTTACTATCTTCATATTTTATTGAATACTATATTTCATATTTTCTTTGACAGATATTTCTGAGCTTCTCTTATCGCTTCGGTTAGCATGCCAATTAGTAATTCAAATTTTTGAATAAAATTTCCAAGGACTTTACTTTATGGTCGTTATGATGGGAAAACCTAGATTTTTTAGGTATTTGTCCATATGGTTATGGTCAATTTTTTCCATAAATCCCACCCTACAAAAGAACTACTACCTGTGACCCATGATAAATATCGCTGTTTAGTTCAATTTTGAGTTAATTTGAACTAAAACCTTGACACTTTTTATGGATCGGAGGAGTAGCTTACTCATAAATCCCACCGTACAAAAGTTTGTAATATGTTCAAGCTTGATATATTTTATAATGTCTCACACCAAGGAGTTTTAACTCCAATGCTCTCTGATAAAGTTCAAAATATATTACTGGTGGATAATTACTTTTGGTTAATGTATATATTTTACAAGCTTTTACCTTAATATATAATCATTTTTATTTTTAGCTTTTTATTTGATTATTGATTTTTTGTTTGTTGGTTTAGTAAAACATGTTTTTACACAACTTGTTCTTTTGTTTTACTTTTCATAGTGTCCGATTCTTTTCTATTAGGATAACAAGTCAAACTGGTGGCTGGAATTCGGCGTAGAGCGCACTATAGTCGGATATTGGCCAGGTGAGCTCTTCAGTTACTTGAAAGCAAAGGGAACCGCTGGCTATTGGGGTGGTTTCGTTGAAGGCCCTACAATTAAATATAAGCCACCACCCATGGGTAGTGGGCACCCTGCTTCAGAGGGGTATCGTAAGGCAGCATATGTGAAGAACATTCAAGTTCTGTACAAAAGACACAATCTTGTGACCCCACTGGCTCGTGAGTTTGATATGGTTGTAGAAAATCCAAAATGCTACTCAGTTGATAATAAAGCAGATGGAGACCATGGAGTACAAGCATATTGGGGTGGTGTTGGAGATTGCAAGCTTTGATGTAACAATGTTTTAATTATACTAATAAAATGATCTATAGTTTGTTGGTTTCATAGCATACTTGAGTAGTAGCTCAATCTGTGTTCTAACATCGCTCATTTTCGTAAGGTTAATCTAAAATTTCTTGTCTATATTGAATTTTTAAATCTGAAACATGTCAATTTTGATTGAGCGTAAAATTTAAATTACAGGGATACCGTCAATTCCTAGCAAGGTTCAATAGTTTCTAGTTGCAAGGCTAGAGGTTGTAGGGAACGGAAATCCTTTTTAGACATTGGAGATTTCCATTGGTTCATCTGCGGATTTCAAACGTTCAGGGACAAAAGCAGGGTGAGGAGATAAAATAATAAGCCGCACTATGTAGCAATCTTTCGTCTCCACAATACCATTCTATTGGTGTGGACAGAGCCGCAAACAAAAGACTTGTGTTCTACTTTGGCGTAGTTGGACACTTAGCAGAGCGTAGTGGAGATTTTCCAGAAGTCCCAAGGTCTAAAATGGAGAGAGGTGTCATCTGGTATACATGCGTGTGGAGCATAAATGCGATATTTTACCTACAAGTTAGATTGTTTCTTATGTGCAAGTTTGTCTTTCCCACTCTATTGCTGATTCTTGCCTAGATATCTCATCACATCGTAATAAATAACCATATTTAGGTTTACTGAACCGTGGGACAAACACCAAATTTTGTGTAAGCTTGACATTTTCGCCATAAACTTTTTGGTTGCATGAAAGCAACCGACACAAACAAAGGAAAACAAAATATTGTAACCAGTTAGCTGGAATAGATATGGGTGCTAGTTCACATTTAAAGGAATCATAGACCATAAACACAGACAATTATAAGGCAATGCTCTATCAAGAATAAGTGGACAACATGTCCAGAACAAACCTCAACAAACAATCGTTGAGGAAAAAGTATACATTTTCCAACCCATTTTATGAACACACGAGGTCTCATAGGTTATTAAGGTACAATCAAACAAGAATAACACCCACAATAAGAGCAAGACGAGGAGTAGCCACAGGTTTTTAGTCATTTTTATGTCCTACTTGCTGCAATTTGGGGCCACATGCGTGGGACATGGATGGTAAACCGCACAACGGCGAAGTAATATAAGAAGAATTATATAATTAGAACAATGACCTATGCACAACCGGGATATAACCAATGATAAATCCATCATCAAATCGATACCATAATACAACCTATTGGTTCCTACAACCGATTTTGGATACAAATCTATATCTCAAATGATTATAGAAAGTTAAGGTAGTCAAAAGCAGGTATTGTGGGTATGATGGATTCGTGTAAGGGCATGTGCAATGGTTGATAAGACTGTCTTATCTTAATCATGCCACGTAATCTAGATATAACAATAAAACATGATGTACAATGGGTTGTTTTGTAGTCTTATCTTTAGTAACGAGACATCCTATATTTGTGGCGAGAGAGATTATGCTAAGAGATGATCTCTTAGCTAAGAGAAGGCAAAGTCTTTTTTATCTTTCTATTTCCTCCACCTCAGCGTTTATCCAACGTGACACTGCTAAGATATCACCATTGTACATACCCTAAGGTAATCACAAATGTTCTCATTTATGTCCTTATTCCCATCGGATTTCAATTAACGAGGTAAGCAATCGCATGAAGATAATCCACATGAAATTGAAAAACTATAGATGATCCACATGAATTAGAAACATGAAAAGGGTCATCGTTGCACAAGATTATTACATGAATAAAAGTTCTAACAACAAATCTTGTACCCTATGCAGCCTCCTAGCATACTGGAAAGTTCAGCTATTTTAAACAAGAAAAAAAATGGCATATTATTTTTTTGTGTCAATATATATCCTGAATACTAGTAGATGGTTCTTTTCTTTTTTACTTGATCATCCTGGGAGAGAATAGTAGGTTTAGCGTCAACTTTGTCCATGATCCAGTGACGCTTATCCATCTTGGCCTGAATACGAGGAAGGAGTGCCTTAAATTGGAATCACATGCAACTTCCAAAGTAAATAGTACGGGAAAAGAAGATAAAAGCTAACATGCATTCCTACTCCAAGTGAAAAATATCACACCTGGGTACAAGTTCATATACAGGCAAAATATGTTCAACCATATGGATGACAGTCTAGCTGTAGGATTTATCATGCATGAGCCATATCATACAATTTTTGTTGCGGTTGTTTGACCATTTCGAAAATTTGGTTCTATTCTTCTAAGGACTTGAAGCTTCAAATGCATTCAATCAGTGCAATGGCCAATGGCAGTGTCAATTTTCCAGAAACAAAAGTTCATGGAGAAGTTACATGATGCTTAGGACTAGTAGGTTTGGCATCACAATCAAATTTCCTCTCAAGTGAAATATCACAGAAGGTTGATGTTACCTTTACTAACTGAGAGCAAACATGCTGTAAAATAACCGAGAACAAAGATCCAAAATGATTTAAAGAGATATATTATAACATTCAAAAAATTGGTAGGATCATAATAAACATGTAAACTTTCACCATTTTTTAAAACATGTAAACTTTACACATGGGTAATCTTTCACCATTTTTTGTAACAAGAAATTTTGAAGAATGAACACATATACAAATATAAAGGAACATGTAATATTTTAGCTTTGCAATTAATACAGAAGATAATTAGTAGTGTATTCCACAAAAAGATGGTTACAAAAATGTAGATAGCAGTTTAAAGAAGAAAAAATGAGACTCGGTTGACATGAAATTAACCTTTGGGCCTGATTGCGTAGGGGAGGACACTGTGCCATCCGCTAGGGAAGTGCAGGTCCAGAGGAGAACCTTTGGTGCGGCAACTTCAGCATAGTTCTCTTCTCAAGGTTCACAACGTGCACCCAGTCAGAGCCGAACTTCTTGAAGAAAACAGCCCCCTCGCCGGCATCAATGATCTTGATGGTGCCACCGCTGACGTCTGTAATACAGAGCTCAAAGACACCCTGGAACGTGCTCAGTTCCCCGACCGTCTCCCTCACCCACCGGCCTTTGGTGCTCCTGCTCCTGTCGAGGAGCCAGACGTGGAGCGCGAACGACTTCCAGGCCATTGCCACGATCCGGAGCTCCCCGTCCTCGTTCCTCAGGACCCTCATATTGCCGCGGTACTGCTCCCGCATGCTGGCGGGCAGCTTGATGCCGGTGGAGAACTCCTTTGTGCGTGTGTCGAGCATCAGGAGGTACAACTCTCTATCGTCGTCCATCACCCAGTACACGCAGCCGTTGGCGTGCGTGGGCTCGCCCACCCCGCTCAGCATCGGCATCAGGGACTTGCCACACTTGGCTTCCGGAAGAACGCTCCACTTCCCCGTGCGCGAGGAGAAGACGGAGAGGCGCGGCACGAACATGAAGTAAGTGACAAGGATCACCTCGAAGGAGAGGGTGCTTGCGCAGGCTCCGCCGTCCACGGTGACCAGAGCGGCGCCGAGGTATGCGGCTTCATCCTCAAGCCGATACCTCGGTGCGTCCCGCACGAGGAAAGAGCGTCCGGACAAGGGGTCGCAGACGATGAAGTTCCTTGGGATGGTCATGCGATCGTGGTAGATGGAGGAGAAGAGGAGGATATCGTCGCGGGCGTCGGCGAGGGTCCAGCGGTCGACGTCAGGGAGACCATGAAGGGAGAACTTGCTGTAGCGCGCGGCCGAGCCGAACCCCGGAACTCTGCCTGAGACGCTCGCCGGTGTTGACGAAGAAGGTCCCGTACGGATGAAGACTCCAGCCGGCGCCCCTGCTAGCCCCATGGTGGGTGCCAACTGTCATCGTGGTGAACAAACATATGCCATAGGTATGCTTAAGTTGGGGCAGATGGACACCGGAGGATCTGGGGAGGGAAGGTGTGTTAAAGAGCACACATGGATGAACACACGAACACAATGATATACCCAGGTTCAGGGCCCTCGTGAGGAGGGAAATCCCCTACATCATGCATGTACGCCTATATGGATCTGTATAAGAGAGATACAATGGTGTTCCTTGAGCTGTTTCACTTGTGTCCGTATGAGGTCTTTGCTATGAACTGGTGAGCTAGGGGAAGGAGGATCTCGTATGTGAGCCATGGGGGAGAATGAGCCTCCCGGTGGCCTCTCTGAGCACTTCCCCCTGGTGCTCCTTATATATGAAGCCTAGGGGACATGGGGTGGCCACACTGTACACTTTCCACAGTTTGGATATTTGACTACTAGGGTCTTACCATCACTGTAGCAGGTGGGTCATGGCTATACTATGTACTAAAGGGGTGGACATGGCACGTCTTGTCGTTGTCCTTGGTGTCCTTGGGTTGGTCATCGATCTTATCTGCTTGAGGTTAGGTGTGCCAGTCTAAGCAAGGGGCATCCCAAGATCGGCACATGTGAGCTATATCCTGGCGATGGCGCGGTCGCGACTGAGGCAACCTGGAGGTGGCTGAAGTAATGATCGAAGGTGTCATGCCGGCACAAACCGGTGATGGCCTAGTCGGAGGAGGCAACATCCCTGAGAAGAGGTGACCAGGCGGGCCGAACAAGGCAACGAAGGTGCCGACCCACCTGGAGAAGTGATGTCGGCACTGATACGTCCCAAACGTATCTATAATTTCTTATGTTCCATGCTACTTTTATGATGATACCCACATGTTTTATACACATTATATGTCATTATTATGCATTTTCCGGAACTAACCTATTGACGAGATGCCGAAGGACCAGTTGCTGTTTTCTGCTGTTTTTGGTTTCAGAAATCCTAGTAAGGAAATATTCACGGAATTGGACGAAATCAACGCCCAGCATCTTAGAATCACACGAAGCTTCCAGAACACCCGAGAGCCGCCAGAGGAGGGCCCTGTTGGCCCCAGATGATAGGCTGGCGCGGCCGGGGGTGGGCCGCGCCCCCCTATCGTGTCGTCGCCCCGTCAGCCCTCCGACTCCGCCTCTTCGCCTATTTAAGCCTCCTCGACCTAAAACCTCGATACGAAAAAGCCACGGTACGAGAAACCTTCCGCAGCCGCCGCCATCGCGAAGCCAAGATCTGGGGGACAGGAGTCTCTGTTCCGGCACGCCGCCGGGACGGGGAAGTGCCCCCGGAAGGCTCCTCCATCAACACCATCGCCATCTTCATCAACGCTGCTGTCTCCCATGAGGAGGGAGTAGTTCTCCATCGAGGCTCGGGGCTGTACCGGTAGCTATGTGGTTAATCTCTCTCCTATGTACTTCAATACAATGATCTCATGAGCTGCCTTACATGATTGAGATTCATATGAGTTTTGTATCACTATTCATCTATGTGTTACTCTAGTGATGTTATTAAAGTACTCTATTCCTCCTCCACGGTGTAATGGTGACAGTGTGTGCATCGTGTAGTACTTGGCGTAGGTTATGATTGTAATCTCTTGTAGATTATGAAGTTAATTATTGCTATGATAGTATTGATTTGATTTATTCCTCCTTCATAGTGTGATGGTGACAGTTTGCATGCTATGTTAGTACTTGGTGTAATTGCAATGATCTATCATGCACTCTAAGGTTATTTAAATATGAACATTGAATGTTGTGGAGCTTGTTAACTCCGGCATTGAGGTGCTCTTGTAGCCCTACACAATTAGTGGTGTTCATCATCCAACAAGAGAGTGTAGAGTGGTTTTATTATGTGATCAATGTTGAGAGTGTCCACTAGTGAAAGTAGGATCCCTAGGCCTTGTTTCTAAGCCTCGAAACTCCGTTTATTTACTGTTCTGTTGCATGTTTACTCGCTGCCATATTTTATTCAGATTGCTGTTACTACTCATATCCATCTATATTACTTGTATTTCACTATCTCTTCGCCGAACACTACTAGAAAAAGGCTTACCGCCGGCACATTCGCATTCGCCGGCGATAACCTCGCCGGTGGTAATGCCTTACCGCCGGCACCTTCGTTTTCGCCGGTGGTAACATGCCGTTATCCCCGGCGCCTTCGCATATTCGCCGGGGGTATTTGTTACCGCCAGCACATAAGCAGTATTTGTAAGCGCCGGCAGTACATATTTAAAGAAACAAAAAAAAAGAATTAAAATAAGTTACCCCTGGCGACTAAGGCTGTGCGCCAGCAGTAAGGAATTTAAAAACAAAAAATAATAATAAACTAACGATTTAGGTGTCCGAAGTGTAGTTCAAACCATTTTTTCATATCCACCCTTTCTATTTTGCAAACACAACCATCGCATCGCTGATCGATCGCAGCCTCGCGCCAACAGAATCCAGCGCTTGTAGCTTCCCGCCGGTGGACTCCCGCGCTCCTCGCAGCCTCGCGCCGGCGGGCCTCCCTCGCTCGCCCTGGCAGCTTCCCTCCTGTGGACTCCCGCGCTCCTCTCAGCCTCGCTCCGGCGGGCGGCCTCCCATCCTTGGCGTCGGCGACCTCTCGCGGGCGGGCCGGCTGCCTATCGCTCTCCGCCGGTGCTGCTTGAGCTCGCCTCTTGCTGGCGCTCCGCCGCTGCGCTCGCCGCTGCTGGATCGCGCCTCTCACCGCTGCTGGAGCTCGG
This sequence comes from Lolium rigidum, assembly GCF_022539505.1. NCBI lineage: Eukaryota > Viridiplantae > Streptophyta > Magnoliopsida > Poales > Poaceae > Lolium > Lolium rigidum. Next base: position 154,686,962 of record NC_061512.1, on the reverse strand, counting down.
CTCCTGCGCCCATGCTTCCGGCTCAAGGGTGCCGGCGCTGCCGGGGCAGCTTCACCTCCCTCCCTGGTGGCCCGCTCCCATCCGGCATCCCTCTCGACGTGAAGCCATGGAGGCAAGGCCACTCGCCGTCGCCTCCCCCGCCCGAGCACCATGCAATGTCTTGAGCTGGTAGATCTACAGCACATGTTGATTTATACGCATCAATACAGCAGTATATGAATTTTTTAATGTACGGCAGTATCTGAATATTACAATGTACAGCAGAATATATATGTCAGTGTTTACAGTGAACATCAGCACAAAAGAACAAAATTGCAGGTTATGTGAAGCAGATCAGGACAATTTGCACAGAGATCACACACTTAATCCTGTAAACATTGAGCCAGAACGTGAATGATTCGTTTAAACTGAAAATTTGGGTTGAAGCTGAACACTTCAGGTCATTCGGAAGCATGTGCACAAAATCACTCTTACACAAGCAAGGGCATGTCCTAGAACCCCAAAATCTACACGCCGAAAGGAGCAAGCAAGAAAGGAACCAGACCTGCATTGCATGAGGTAGGTGGATCCTTCTGCAGGTCCTTGATCTCCTTCTGTATCCTCTTAGACACCATCATGTATACACTTGCTGTGTCCACCTATTTATCCAAGAACCAGAACTTAGAGATAATCAAATCTGCTACTATACACAATCAGGAGAGGAATCTAAACAGAACCAACAATGGAACCGGGGAAAAGGGCCAGGAGCAAGCTATATATGTAAATGAACCCCCAACCCTCTCCTGTCTATCTTGATGCTAGTTGCAGCTTGCTTGCTGCAGGTAGACAGACTATTGCTCTTTTAAAGCATTGATGTTTGAGGACAGCATACTATGATTGGCTATTTACATTCATCAAGTTCCCGCAAATTAATTTGCATACAGAGTGCGTCGTTGTCATCTTACAGTAGCCTTTAGTCTACTGGAACAACACTACAACAGTACTCCCACCTAAATGTATTGTTAGAGGTAATTGGCCAATTAATAACTTGAGTACGCATGTTCATCCTCACATAAAACATACAGGTGCACTGTATATCAGATCTCTCTAAACTATCTATTTATTGAATATTTTATTCAGGTTTGTGAGATAGATATCACTGCAAAGAGTTGCACTCTCATGTGACCTAGTCATTTTTTGGTCATCTCGGTAGTTACAATGTCAACATAATTTTTCGGTCATCTGGTAGTTACAATGTCAACATAATTTTTTGGTCATCTGGTAGAAACATTAGGGAGAACTAAAGTGAGCTGAATAGTGTTGAAATGTCAGAATGAAATACTCCAAAAGAGGTTTAATACCATGACCAGTAATGGATCATTAGCTTTGTTTGGTAAACCTTGCAATTCAATTTGAAAGGTGACTTTGAAGTTTATTTTGTCCTTAACAAAAAAGATTCAGTTTGGAATTAATCAAACAAGAAAATTTGGTTTATTTTTGTGTGTGCTTTCTATGTTCCCAAATATGCTCTAGTCAAGATTAAACATTTGACTCATTCCTGTTCTTAAAGTAAAAAATCCATATCATTTGCCATGAGAGCATTGATGCGCGTAAAAAGGTGAAGAAATTTTCTGGGTGGGGAGCGGAATTGGAGTCGGGAATTGGGGGAAAAGGGTGAGGGTGTGAGCAGGCACCTTGAGCTCAACGTTGATGACGCGGCAGAGCAGCTTGGAGGGCAGATCGTAGAGGCGCATCTGGTTGCCTGCGACCTGGTTCATGGAGGCCTCCACCTAGAAATAAGACAAAACAAAAAAAACACAGCGAGAGCGTGAGAATTCGGCGCGCGAACGGGAAGAGCCGAATCGCGAGGGGGTGGTGAGGAATTGAGCGAAGAGGAGGCAGGGAGCGTGCGGGTACCTGCTCGATGCATCCCTGCGGGAAGTAGAAGACGAGATCCCCGACGCGAGGGACAGTGACGAGCGGGCCGGCGCAGGCGTGCCAGAGCTCGTCGAAGAGGGGATCCCCCGCTGCTCGGAAACAATCACGGAAACGTGAGGAACTAGAAGAGGAGAGTAAGGGAGAAGGCCCGTGTTGACCAGATCTGGAGGCGCGCGTACCTGCGGAGGGTGTCTGCGGCGGCGGCAGGCATCGCTGCGGCAGCGTCGTGGGCGGCGGCGGGCATCGATGCGCCTCCCTCAGCATAGGTGGGTGGCCGTCACCGCCACGTCTGGGTTGGGAGGAAATGAGGATGTAGGGTTTCTTTCTGTGTGAGCGACTTGTGCGTGTGTGGCGATGAGGGTGTGGCGTGGAGAAATAGATTTCCAAATACCCCCGGCGAAAACGAAACAGAGACGCCCGCGGTAATTTCGGCCCAAATGGCTCGCAGCAGCCCACTTTATCCCTGGCAAATGTAAATCGGTTTCGCCGGCGGTAGTTAATTTACCCCCGGCATCTTCGAGACAAACTCGCCGGCGGTAAGGAGAGGCCCATCCAGATGCTCTTAGCCCACCATACCCCTGGCTGTTCCAATTCCGATTCGCCGGCGGTAAGTGCCCTAACCCCGGCGACTTCAAACCAACTCGCCGGCGGTAACGTGAGGCGACCCTGGAAGGCCTTACCGCCGGCATCTTGGAATCATACTCGCCGGCAGTAAGGAGTGCGGCTATAAGCCTTTCCCTAGTAGTGGAACTAGTGCACCTATACATCTGACAAGTGTATTAGGTGTGTTGGGGACACAAGAGACTTCTTGTATCATGATTGCAGGGTTGCTTGAGAGGGATATCTTTGACCTCTTCCTCCCTGAGTTCGATAAACCTTGGGTGATCCACTTAAGGGAAACTTGCTGCTGTTCTACAAACCTCTGCTCTTGGAGGCCCAACACTGTCTACAAGAATAGAAGCACCCGTAGACATCAAGCACTTTTCTGGCGCCGTTGCCGGGGAGGAAAGGTAAACGGCACTCACACACCGGACCCCGGCAACGAAGCACTTTTCTGGCGCCGTTGCCGGGGAGGAAAGGTAAAAGGCATTCATACTCCGGTCCCAGGTAACTAAGTACTTTTCTGTCGCTGTTGTGTGTGTGCTCGAAGCTATTTCCTTTAGATCCTGCAATTGCATCTTTTTGTTTCTTGTTAAAACACTAGTAAGGCATAATGGAAAACATATGTGAGCTTTTTGTACTATTTCCTGAGTCAAGACATGAATGGTTTAATGCGAAAATTAAAAAACCTATGGAATCTTATTGCCATGCTAGTAGTAATATTAGTATGAACGCTTTGAACACCATTGTTGATAATGATATAGAAAATTCTAAGCTTGGGGAGGTCGGTTTTGATGAGAATGATCTCTTTAGCCCTCCGGGTATTGAGGAAAAAGTTTATGTTGATTATGATATGCCTCCCATATATGATGATTATAATGATAGTGGTCTTTTGGTGCCGCCTACTATGGAGAATAAAGTTTATTATGATTATACTATGCCTCCTATATTTGATGATAGCTACTTTGTTGAATTTGCTCCCACTACAATTAATAAGAATGACTATGCTTATGTTGGGAGTAGTAATAATTTTATGCATGAGACTCATGATAAGAATGTTTCATTTGATAGTTATATTGTTGAGTTTGTTCATGATGCTACTGGATATTATTATGAGAGAGGAAAATATGGTTGTAGAAATTTTCATGTTACTAAAACACCTCTCTATATGCTGAAATTTTTGAAGTTACACTTGTTTTATCTTTCTATGCTTGTTGCATTATGCCTACATGACTTGTTTATTTACAAGATTCCTTTTCATAGGAAGTGGGTTAGGCTCAAATTTATTTTGAATTTGCTTCTTGATGCTTGATGGCGTGTATTTCACACGTTCGTTGGGCAACCCCAAGAGGAAGGTATGATGCGCACAGCAGCAAGTTTTCCCTCAGAAAGAAACCAAGGTTTATCGAACCAGGAGGAGCCAAGAAGCACGTTGAAGGTTGATGGCGGCGGGATGTAGTGCGGCGCAACACCAGAGATTCCGGCGCCAACGTGGAACCTGCACAACACAACCAAAGTACTTTGCCCCAACGAAAGAGTGAGGTTGTCAATCTCACCGGCTTGCTGTAACAAAGGATTAACCGAATTGTGTGGAAGATGATTGTTTGCAGAGAAAACAAGAAAAACAAGTATTGCAAGCAGATTTGTATTTCAAGTATTAAAAGAATGGACCGGGGTCCACAGTTCACTAGAGGTGTCTCTCCCATAAGATAAAAGCATGTTGGGTGAACAAATTACGGTCGGGCAATTGACAAATAGAGAGAGCATAACAATGCACATACATGTCATGATAAGTATAGTGAGATTTAATTGGGCATTACGACAAAGTACATAGACCGCCATCCAACCGCATCTATGCCTAAAAAGTCCACCTTCAGGTTATCGTCCGAACCCCTTCCAAGTATTAAGTTGCAAAGCAACAGACAATTGCATTAAGTATGGTGCGTAATGTAATCAATAACTACATCCTCGGACATAGCATCAATGTTTTATCCCTAGTGGCAACAAGACAACACAACCTTAGAACTTTTCATCACTCGTCCCGGTGTCAATGCAGGCATGAACCCACTATCGAGCATAAATACTCCCTCTTGGAGTTACTAGCATCAACTTGGCCAGAGCCTCTACTAATAACGGAGAGCATGCAAGATCATAAACAACACATATGCAATAACTTGATAATTAATATAACATGGTATTCTCTATCCATCGGATCCCGACAAACACAACATAGAGTATTACAGATAGATGATCTTGATCATGTTAGGCAGCTCACAAGATCCAACAATGAAGCACAAAGAGGAGAAGACAACCATCTAGCTACTGCTATGGACCCATAGTCCAGGGGTGAACTACTCACTCATCACTCCGGAGGCGACCATGGCGGTGTAGAGTCCTCCAGGAGATGAATCCCCTCTCCGGCAGGGTGCCGGAGGAGATCTCCGTAATCCCCCGAGATGGTATTGGCGGCGGCGGCGTCTCGCAAGGTTTTCCGTATCGTGGTTTTTTCGCATCGTGGGTTTCGCGACGGAGGCTTTAAGTAGGCGGAAGGGCAGAGTCGGGGGCCGACGAGGGGCCCACACCACGGGCGGCGCGGGCCCCCTTGGCCGCGCCGCCTTGTGGTTTTGCCACCTCGTGGCCCCACTTCGTATGCTCTTCGGTCTTCTCGGAAGGTTCGTGGCGAAATAGGCCCCCGGGTCTTCGTTTCGTCCAATTCCGAGAATATTTCGTTACTAGGATTTCTGAAACCAAAAACAGCAGAAAACAAAGAATCGGCACTTCGGTATCTTGTTAATAGGTTAGTTCCGTAAAATGCACGAATATGACATAAAGTGTGCATAAAACATGTAGGTATCATCAATAATATGGCATAGAACATAAGAAATTATCGATACGTCGGAGACGTATCAAGCATCCCCAAGCTTAGTTTCGCTTCGTCCCGAGCGGGTAAAACGATAACAAAGATAATTTCTGAAGTGACATGCCATCATAACCTTGATCATACTATTTGTAAACATATGTAATGAATGCAGCGATCAAAACAATGGTAATGACATGAGTAAACAAGTGAATCATAAAGCAAAGACTTTTCATGAATAGTACTTCAAGACAAGTATTAATAAGTCTTGCATAAGAGTTAACTCATAAAGCAATAAATCAAAGTAAAGGTATTGAAGCAACACAAAGAAAGATTAAGTTTCAGCAGTTGCTTTCAACTTGTAACATGTATATCTCATGGATAATTGTCAATATAGAGTAATATAACAAGTGCAATATGCAAGTATGTAGGAATCAATGCACAGTTCACACAAGTGTTTGCTTCTTGAGATGGAGAGAGATAGGTGAACTGACTCAACATAAAAGTAAAAAGAATGGTCCTTCAAAGAGGAAAGCATCGATTGCTATATTTGTGCTAGAGCTTTTATTTTGAAAACATGAAACAATTTTGTCAACGGTAGTAATAAAGCATATGAGTTATGTAAATTATATCTTACAAGTTGCAAGTCTCATGCATAGTATACTAATAGTGCCCGCACCTTGTCCTAATTAGCTTGGACTACCGGATCTTTGCAATGCACATGTTTTAACCAAGTGTCACAATGGGGTACCTCCATGCCGCCTGTACAAAGGTCTAAGGAGAAAGCTCGCATTTTGGATTTCTCGCTTTTGATTATTCTCATCTTAGACATCCATACCGGGACAACATGGACAACAGATAATGGACTCCTCTTTAATGCATAAGCATGTGGCAACAATTATTATTCTCATATGAGATTGAGGATATGTGTCCAAAACTGAAACTTCCACCATGATTCATGGCTTTAGTTAGCGGCCCAATGTTCTTCTCTAACAATATGCATGCTCCAACCATAAAGGTGGTAGATCTATCTTACTTCAGACAAGACGGACATGCATAGCAACTCACATGATATTCAACAAAGAATAATTGATGGCGTCCCCAGAAAACATGGTTATCGCACAACAAGCAACTTAATAAGAGATAAAGTGCATAAGTACACATTCAATACCACAATAGTTTTTAAGCTATTTGTCCCATGAGCTATATATTGCAAAGGTGAATGATGGAATTTTAAAGGTAGCACTCAAGCAATTTACTTTGGAATGGCGGGTAAATACCATGTAGTAGGTAGGTATGGTGGACACAAATGGCATAGTGGTTGGCTCAAGTATTTTGGATGCATGAGAAGTATTCCCTCTCGATACAAGGTTTAGGCTAGCAAGGTTGTTTGAAACAAACACAAGGATGAACGGTGCAGCAAAACTCACATAAAAGACATATTGTAAACATTATAAGACTCTACACCGTCTTCCTTGTTGTTCAAAACTCAATACTAGATATTATCTAGATTCTAGAGAAACCAAATATGCAAACCAAATTAGCAAGCTCTAAGTATTTCTTCATTAATGGGTGCAAAGTATATGATGCAAGAGCTTAAACATGAGCACAACAATTGCCAAGTATCAAATTATCCAAGACATTTTAGAGTTACTACATGTAACATTTTCCAATTCCAACCATATAACAATTTAACGAAGAAGAAACTTCGCCATGAATACTATGAGTAAAGCCTAAGGACATACTTGTCCATATGCTACAGCGGAGCGTGTCTCTCTCCCATAAAGTGAATGCTAGGATTCATTTTATTCAAACAAAACAAAAAACAAAAACAAACCGACGCTCCAAGCAAAGTGCATAAGATGTGACGGAATAAAAATATAGTTTCAGGGGAGGAACCTGATAATGTTGTCGATGAAGAAGGGGATGCCTTGGGCATCCCCAAGCTTAGACGCTTGAGTCTTCTTAGAATATGCAGGGGTGAACCACCGGGCATCCCCAAGCTTAGAGCTTTCACTCTCCTTGATCATATTGCATCATACTCCTCTCTTGATCCTTGAAAACTTCCTCCACACCAAACTCGAAACAACTCATTAGAGGGTTAGTGCATAATAAAAATTCACATGTTCAGAGGTGACACAATCATTCTTAACACTTCTGGACATTGCATAAAGCTACTGGACATTAATGGATCAAAGAAATTCATCCAACATAGCAAAAGAGGCAATGCGAAATAAAAAGCAGAATCTGTCAAAACAGAACAGTCCGTAAAGATGGATTTTATTAGGCCACCAGACTTGCTCAAATGAAAATGCTCAAATTGAATGAAAGTTGCGTACATATCTGAGGATCATGCACGTAAATTGGCTTAATTTTCTGAGCTACCTACAGGGAGGTAGACCCAGATTCGTTACAGCAAAGAAATCTGGAACTGCGCAGTAATCCAAATCTAGTACTTACTTTACTATCAAAGACTTTACTTGGCACAACAAAACTCAAAACTAAGATAAGGAGAGGTTGCTACAGTAGTAAAAAACTTCCAAGACACAAATATAAAACAAAAATACTGTAGTAAAAACATGGGTTGTCTCCCATAAGCGCTTTTCTTTAACGCCTTTCAGCTAGGCGCAGAAAGTGTATCTCAAGTAACATCGAGAGACGAAGCATCAACATCATAATTTGTTCTAATAATAGAATCATGAGGTAACTTCATTCTCTTTCTAGGGAAGTGTTCCATACCTTTCTTGAGAGGAAATTGATATTTAATATTACCTTCCTTCATATCAATAGTAGCACCAACGGTTCGAAGAAAAGGTCTTCCCAATATAATGGGGCAAGATGCATTGCATTCAATATCGAAGACAACAAAATCAACGGGGACAAGGTTATTGTTAACCATAATATGAACATTATCAACTTTCCCCAAAGGTTTCTTTTTAGCATTATCAGCGAGATTAACATCCGGATAACAATTTTTCAATGGTGGCAAGTCAAGCATATCATAGACTTTTTTAGGCATAACGTAAATACTTGCACCAAGATCACATAAAGCATTACAATCAAAATCTTTGACTCTCATTTTAATGATGGGCTCCCAACCATCCTCTAGCTTTCTAGGAATAGAAGTTTCAAGTTTTAGTTTCTCTTCTCTAGCTTTTATGAGAGCATTTGTAATATGTTTTGTGAAAGCCAAGTTTACAGCGCTAGCATTAGGACTTTTAGCAAGTTTTTGTAAGAACTTTATAACTTCAGAGATGTGGCAATCATCAAAATCTAAATCATTACAATCTAAAGCAATGGGATTATCATCCCCAAGGTTGGAAAAAATTTCAGCAGTTTTATCACGAGCAGTTTCAGCAGTTTTAGCAGTTTCAGGTAATTTTGCGCGCTTTGCACTAGGAGTATAAACATTGCCAACACCAATTATTTTACCATTTATAGTAGGAGGTGCAGCAACATGTAAATCATTAGCATTGCTAGTGGTGGTAATAGTCCAAACTTTAGCTACATTTTCCTCTTTAGCTAGTTTTTCATTTTCTTCTCTATCCCACCTAGCACGCAGTTCAGCCATTAATCTTATATTCTCATTAATTCTAACTTGGATGGCATTTGCTGTAGTAACAATTTTATGTTCAATATCCTCAGGTTTAGCAACCATTTTATTAATTAAAGAAGATTGTGACGAAGACATGTATGAGATTCGGTCTTCAGCATTTGCAAGTTTAGTTTGCAACCCAGAAATCTCCATATTCAAATTTTCAAGTTGATTTCCTATATTCTTCAACAAGGTAGATTGCTCATTCATAGTTTTAGTAAACAATTTATTTTGCTCATATTGTGATTGTATAAAGCTCTTGGTGGATCTTTCAATTCTAACATCTTTTCCTCATTAGGCGAAACATATCTACCATAAGAATTACCATTAGCAGGATATGGCCTAGATTGAGCAACCAATGAAGCTAACGGAACATTATTAGGATCAACATTAGTCCTACCATTCACAAGCATAGACATAATAGCATCAATCTTATCACTCAAGGAAGAGGTTTCTTCAACAGAATTTACCTTCTTACCTTGTGGAGCTCTTTCCGTGTGCCATTCAGAGTAATTAACCATCATATTATCAAGAAGCTTTGTTGCTTCACCAAGAGTGATGGACATAAAGGTACCTCCAGCAGCTGAATCCAATAAATTCCGCGAAGAAAAATTTAGTCCTGCATAGAAGGTTTGGATGATCATCCAAGTAGTCAGTCCATGGGTTGGGCAATTTTTAACCAAAGATTTCATTCTTTCCCAAGCTTGAGCAACATGTTCATTATCCAATTGTTTAAAATTCATTATGCTACTCCTCAAAGATATAATTTTAGCAGGGGATAATATCTACCAATAAAAGCATCCTTGCATTTAGTCCATGAATCAATACTATTCTTAGGCAGAGATAGCAACCAATCTTTAGCTCTTCCTCTTAATGAGAAAGGAAACAATTTTAATTTTATAATGTCACCATCTACATCTTTATACTTTTGCATTTCACATAGTTCAACAAAATTATTGAGATGGGCAGCAACATCATCAGAACTAACACCGGAAAATTGCTCTCGCATAACAAGATTCAAGTAAAGCAGGTTTAATTTCAAAGAATTCTGCTGTAGTAGCAGGTGGAGCAATAGGTGTGCATAGGAAATCATTATTATTTGTGCTAGTGAAGTCACACAACTTAGTATTTTCAGGGTTGGCCATTTTAGCAGTAGTAAATAAAGCAAACTAGATAAAGTAAATGCAAGTAAACTAATTTTTTTTGTGTTTTTGATATAGAGTGCAAGACAGTAAATAAAGTAAAACTAGCAACTAATTTTTTTGTGTTTTGATATAATGCAGCAAACAAAGTAGTAAATAAAATAAAGCAAGACAAAAACAAAGTAAAGAGATTGAGAAGTGGAGACTCCCCTTGCAGCGTGTCTTGATCTCCCCGGCAACGGCGCCGGAAAATATGCTTGATGGCGTGTATTTCACACGTTCGTTGGGCAACCCCAAGAGGAAGGTATGATGCGCACAGCAGCAAGTTTTCCCTCGAGAAAGAAACCAAGGTTTATCGAACCAGGAGGAGCCAAGAAGCACGTTGAAGGTTGATGGCGGCGGGATGTAGTGCGGCGCAACACCGGAGATTCCGGCGCCAACGTGGAACCTGCACAACACAACCAAAGTACTTTGCCCCAACGAAACAGTGAGGTTGTCAATCTCACCGGCTTGCTGTAACAAAGGATTAACCGAATTGTGTGGAAGATGATTGTTTGCAGAGAAAACAGTAAAAACAAGTATTGCAGCAGATTTGTATTTCAGTATTAAAAGAATGAACCGGGGTCCACAGTTCACTAGAGGTGTCTCTCCCATAAGATAAAAGCATGTTGGGTGAACAAATTACAGTCGGGCAATTGACAAATAGAGAGAGCATAACAATGCACATACATGTCATGATAAGTATAGTGAGATTTAATTGGGCATTACGACAAAGTACATAGACCGCCATCCAACTACATCTATGCCTAAAAAGTCCACCTTCGGGTTATCGTCCGAACCCCTTCCAGTATTAAGTTGCAAAGCAACAGACAATTGCATTAAGTATGGTGCGTAATGTAATCAATAACTACATCCTCGGACATAGCATCAATATTTTATCCCTAGTGGCAACAGCACAACACAACCTTAGAACTTTCTGTCACTGTCCCAGGTGTCAATGCATGCATGAACCCACTATCGAGCATAAATACTCCCTCTTGGAGTTACTAGCATCAACTTGGCCAGAGCCTCTACTAATAACGGAGAGCATGCAAGATCATAAACAACACATATGCAATAACTTGATAATTAACATAACATGGTATTCTCTATCCATCGGATCCCGATAAACACAACATAGAGTATTACAGATAGATGATCTTGATCATGTTAGGCAGCTCACAAGATCCAACAATGAAGCACAAAGAGGAGAAGACAACCATCTAGCTACTGCTATGGACCCATAGTCCAGGGGTGAACTACTCACTCATCACTCCGGAGGCGACCATGGCGGTGTAGAGTCCTCCGGGAGATGAATCCCCTCTTCGGCAGGGTGCCGGAGGAGATCTCCAGAATCCCCCGAGATGGGATTGGCGGCGGCGGCGTCTCAGTAAGGTTTTCCGTATCGTGGTTTTTTCGCATCAGGGGTTTCGCGACGGAGGCTTTAAGTAGGCGGAAGGGCAGAGTCGGGGGCCGACGAGGGGCCCACACCACGGGCGGCGGGCCCCCCCTTGGCCGCGCCGCCTTGTGGTTTGGCCACCTCGTGGCCCCACTTCATATGCTCTTCGGTCTTCTGGAAGGTTCGTGGCGAAATAGGCCCCTGGGTCTTCGTTTCGTCCAATTCCGAGAATATTTCGTTACTAGGATTTCTGAAACCAAAAACAGCAGAAACAAGAATCGGCACTTCGGCATCTTGTTAATAGGTTAGTTCCAGAAAATGCACGAATATGACATAAAGTGTGCATAAAACATGTAGGTATCATCAATTATATGGCATAGAACATAAGAAATTATCGATACGTCGGAGACGTATCAATGCTCTCTTTTGCTTCAACTCTTATTTCTTGCGAGTGCATCATTAAAACTGCTGAGCCCATCTTAATGGCTATAAAGAAAGCACTTCTTGGGAGATAACCCATGTGTTTATTTTACTACAGCAATTTTGTTTTATATTTGAGTCTTGGAAGTTGTTACTACTGTATCAACCTCTCCTTATCTTTATTTTATTGCATTGTTGTGCCAAGTAAAGTCTTTGATAGTAGGGTTGATACTAGATTTGGATTACTGCGCAGAAACAGATTTCTGTCTGTCACGAATTTGGGCAGTGTTCTCTGTAGGTAACTCAGAAAAATCTGCCAATTTACGTGAGTGATCCTCAGATATGTACGCAACTTTCATTCAATTTGGGCATTTTCATCTGAGCAAGTCTGGTGCCTCTTTAAAATTCGTCTTTACGGACTGTTCTGTTTTGACAGATTCTGCCTTTTATTTCGCATTGCCTCTTTCGCTGTGTTGGATGGATTTCTTTGTTCCATTACCTTCCAGTAGCTTTGAGCAATGTCCAGAAGTGTTAAGAATGATTGTGTCACCTCTGAATATGTGAATTTTTGATTATGCACTAACCCTCTAATGAGTTTGTTTCAAGTTTGGTGTGGAGGAAGTTTTCAAGGGTCAAGAGAGGAGGATGATACAATATGATCAAGAAGAGTGAAAAGTCTAAGCTTGGGGATGCCCCCGTGGTTCATCCCTGCATATTTCAAGAAGACTCAAGCATCTAAGCTTGGGGATGCCCAAGGCATCCCCTTCTTCATCGACAACTTATCGGGTCACTTCTCTTGAAACTATATTTTTATTCGGTCACATCTTATGTACTTTACTTGGAGCGTCTGTGTGCTTTTATTTTCGTTTTGTTATTTTCATTCTCTGAATAAATTCATGCTTGTGTGGGAGAGAGACACGCTCCGCTGGTTCATATGAACATTTGTGTTCCTCGCTTTATCTTTTAGTGTTCATGGCGAAGGTTGAAACTGCTTCGTTCATTGTTATATGGTTGGAAACGGAAAATGCCGCATGTGGTAATTGGTATAATGTCTTGAATAATTTGATACTTGGCAATTGTTGTGCTCATATAGATCATGTTTAAGCTCTTGCATCATGTACCTTGCACCCATTAATGAAGAACTACATAGAGCTTGTTAAAATTTGGTTTGCATGATTAGTTTCTCTAGAGTCTAGATATTTTCTGGTTGAGGTGTTTGAACAACAAGGAGACGATGTAAAGTCTTATAATGCTTGCAATATGTTCATATGTGAGCTTTGCTGCACCGTTTTATACTTGAGTTTGCTTCAAACAACCTTGCTAGCCTAGCCTTGTATTGAGAGGAATTCTTCTCGTGCATCCAAATCCTTGAGCCAAAAACTATGCCATTTGTGTCCGCCATACCTACCTACCACATGGTATTTCTCCGCCATTCCAAAGTACATTACTTGAGTGCTACCTTTAAAATTTCTATTCTTTACCTTTGCAATATATAGCTCATGGGACAAATAGCTTAAAAACTATCGTGGTGAAGAATATGTACTTATGTGTCTTATTTCTTAATAAGTTGCTTGTTGAGTGGTAACCATGTTTCGGGGACGCCATCAACTCTTTTACCTTTGTTGAATATCATGTGAGTTGCTATGCATGTTCGTCTTGTCTGAAGTAAGGGCGGTTCTCACAATCAAATGGTTTGAGTATGCATACTGTGAGAGAAGAACATTGGGCCGCTAACTAAAGCCATGATTCATGGTGGAAGTTTCAGTTTGGACAATCAATCCTCAATCTCTTATGAGAATATTAACTGTTGTTGAATGCTTATGCATTAAAGAGGAGTCCATTATCTGTTGTCTATGTTGTCCCGGTATGGATGTCTAAGTTGAGAATAATCAAAAGCGAGAAATCCAATGCGAGCTTTTTCCTTAGACCTTTGTACATGCGGCATAGAGGTACCCCTTTGAGACACTTGGTTGAAACATATGCTATGCAATGATAATCAGTGTTAATCCAAGCTAATTAGGACAAGGTGCGAGCACTATTAGTATACTATGCATGAGGCTTGCAACTTATAGGATTGATACGTCTCCGACGTATCGATAATTTCTTATGTTCCATGCCACATTATTGATGATATCTACATGTTTTGTACACATTATATGTCATATTTATGCGTTTTCCGGAACTAACCTATTGACGAGATGCCGAAGGGCCAGTTCCTGTTTTCTGCTGTTTTTGGTTCCAAAAATCCTAGTAAGGAAATATTCTCGGAATCGGACGAAATCAAGACCCAGCATCCTATTTTTCCACGAAGCTTCCAGAACACCCGGGAAGGACCAGAGGGGGGCCACGAGCCCACTGGACCATAGGCCGGCGCGGCCTGGGTGTGGCCCGCGCCACCCTATGGTGCCGCCGCCTCGTTGACCCTCTGACGCCGCCTCTTCGCCTATAAGAAGCCCCTCGACCTAAAACCTCGAGACGGAAAAGCCACGGTACGAGAAACCTTCCAGAGCCGCCGCCATCGCGAAGCCAAGATCTGGGGGACAGGAGTCTCTGTTCCGGCACGCCGCCGGGACGGGGAAGTGCCCCCGGAAGGCTCCTCCATCGACACCACCGCCATCTTCATCAACGCTGCTCGTCTCCCATGAGGAGGGAGTAGTTCTCCATCGAGGCTCGGGGCTGTACCGGTAGCTATGTGGTTAATCTCTCTCCTATGTACTTCAATACAATAATCTCATGAGCTGCCTTACATGATTGAGATTCATATGATGATGCTTGTAATCTAGATGTCATTATGCTAGTCAAGTGGGTTTTACTTATGTGATCTCCGGAGACTCCTTGTCCCACGTGTGTAAAGGTGACGAGTGTGTGCACCGTGTGGGTCTCTTAGGCTATATTTCACGAATACTTATTCACTGTTATGAATGGCATAGTGAAGTGCTTATTTATATCCCTTTATGATTGCAATGTGTTTTGTATCACAATTTATCCATGTGCTACTCTAGTGATGTTATTAAAGTAGTTCTATTCCTCCTGCACGGTGTAATGGTGACAGTGTGTGCATCCGTGTTAGTACTTGGCGTAGGCTATGATTGTGATCTCTTGTAGATTGCGAAGTTAACTATTGCTATGATAGTATTGATGTGATCTATTCCTCCTACATAGTGTGAAGGTGACAGTGTGCATGCTCGTGTTAGTACTTGGTTTAGTCGTGTCGATCTTTCATGCACTCTAAGGTTATTTAAATATGAACATTGAATTGTGGAGCTTGTTAACTCCGGCATTGAGGGTTCGTGTAATCCTACGCAATGTGTTCATCATCCAACAAGAGTGTAGAGTATGCATTCATCTATTCTGTTATGTGATCAAAGTTGAGAGTGTCCACTAGTGAAAGTGTAATCCCTAGGCCTTGTTCCTAAATATCGCTATCGCTGCTTGTTTACTCGTTTTATCGCGTTACTATCGCTACCATATTACCACCATCAACTACACGCCGAGCAAGCTATTTTCTCGGCGCCGTTACTACTGCTCATATTCATTCATACCACCTGTATTTCACTATCTCTTCGCCGAACTAGTGCACCTATTAGGTGTGTTGGGGACACAAGAGACTTCTTGCTTTGTGGTTGCAGGGTTGCATGAGAGGGATATCTTTGACCTCTTCCTCCCTGAGTTCGATAAACCTTAGGTGATCCACTTAAGGGAAACTTGCTGCTGTTCTACAAACCTCTGCTCTTGGAGGCCCAACACTGTCTACAAGAATAGAAGCTCCCGTAGACATCAAGGATGTCTTATACATAACACATATGCTTTATTACTACCGTTGACAAAATTGTTTCTTGTTTTTAAAATGAAAAGCTCTAGCACAAATATAGTAATCAATGCTTCCTCTCGCGAAGGGCCTATCTTCTACTTTATTGTTGAGTCAGTTTGCCTATTCTTTCTATCTTAGAAGCAAACACTTGTATCAACTGTGTGCATTGATTCTTACATGTTTACCTATTGCACCTGTTATATTACTTTGTGTTGACAATTATCCATGAGATATACATGTTGAAGTTGAAAGCAACCGCTGAAACTTTATCTTCCTTTATGTTGCTTCAATTCCTTTACTTTGAATTTATTGCTTTATGAGTAACTCTTATGCAAGTCTTATTGATGCTTGTCTTGAAAGTACTATTCATGAAAAGTCTTTGTTATATGATTCAGTTGTTTACTCATTGTCTTTACCATTGCTTTGAATCACTTCATTCATCTCATATGCTTTACAATAGTATTGATCAAGATTATGATAGCATGTCACTTCAGAAATTATCTTTGTTATCGTTTACCTACTCGAGGGCGAGTAGGAACTAAGCTTGGGGATGCTTGATACGTCCCAAACGTATCTATAATTTCTTATGTTCCATGCTACTTTTATGATGATACCCACATGTTTTATACACATTATATGTCATTATTATGCATTTTCCGGAACTAACCTATTGACGAGATGCCGAAGGGCCGCTTGCTCGTTTTCTGCTGTTTTTGGTTTCGTAAATCCTAGTAAGGAAATATTCACGGAATTGGACGAAATCAACGCCCAGGCATCTTAGAATCACACGAAGCTTCCAGAACACCCGAGAGCCGCCAGAGGAGGGCCCTGTGGGCCCCAGATGATAGGCTGGCGTGGCCAGGGGGTGGGCCGCGCCCCCCTACTGTGCCGTCGCCCCGTCAGCCCTCCGACTCCGCCTCTTCGCCTATTTAAGCCTCCTCGACCTAAAACCTCGATACGAAAAAGCCACGGTACGAGAAACCTTCTAGAGCCGCCGCCATCGTGAAGCCAAGATCTGGGGGACAGGAGTCTCTGTTCCGGCACGCCGCCGGGACGGGGAAGTGCCCCCGGAAGGCTCCTCCATCAACACCATCGCCATCTTCATCAACGCTGCTGTCTCCCATGAGGAGGGAGTAGTTCTCCATCGAGGCTCGGGGCTGTACCGGTAGCTATGTGGTTAATCTCTCTCCTATGTACTTCAATACAATGATCTCATGAGCTGCCTTAGATGATTGAGATTCATATGAGTTTTGTATCACTATTCATCTATGTGTTACTCTAGTGATGTTATTAAAGTACTCTATTCCTCCCCCACGGTGTAATGGTGACAGTGTGTGCATCGTGTAGTACTTGGCGTAGGTTATGATTGTAATCTCTTGTAGATTGTGAAGTTAATTATTGCTATGATAGTATTGATGTGATTTATTCCTCCTTCATAGTGTGATGGTGACAATGTGCATGCTATGTTAGTACTTGGTGTAATTGCAATGATCTATCATGCACTCTAAGGTTATTTAAATATGAACATTGAATGTTGTGGAGCTTGTTAACTCCGGCATTGAGGTGCTCTTGTAGCCCTACACAATTAGTGGTGTTCATCATCCAACAAGAGAGTGTAGAGTGGTTTTATTATGTGATCAATGTTGAGAGTGTCCACTAGTGAAAGTAAGATCCCTAGGCCTTGTTTCTAAGCCTCGAAACTCCGTTTATTTACTGTTCTGTTGCATGTTTACTCGCTGCCATATTTTATTCAGATTGCTGTTACTACTCATATCCATCTATATTACTTGTATTTCACCATCTCTTCGCCGAACTAGTGCACCTATACATCTGACAAGTGTATTAGGTGTGTTGGGGACACAAGAGACTTCTTGTATCGTGATTGCAGGGTTGCTTGAGAGGGATATCTTTGACCTCTTCCTCCCTGAGTTCGATAAACCTTGGGTGATCCACTTAAGGGAAACTTGCTGCTGTTCTACAAACCTCTGCTCTTGGAGGCCCAACACTGTCTACAAGAATAGAAGCACCCGTAGACATCAGGCACCAGCTTGTACATGCCCAAGCGGAGGTGAAGCCGGCCTAGGCCGGGGCGTGGTGAAGCCGGCCCGACAGTGTCGGCCCGGGGAAGTTGGTCTGGGAGGGGTCGAAGTCGATGCTGGGCCGCGGAGGTGAACTCGGTCCAGGTAGGCACTGAAGTCGGGCCGCCGGGGGCGCTGAAGTAGGGCCGCCGGGATGGAGTGAAGACGGGCCACCGGGGGGTGGTTAAGTCGGTAGTGGGCCTCGGTGGTGAAGCCGGGCCGGTGGAATGTCGGCATGTGGGAGGGAGTAGCGGTATAGGCTGGATGGTACAGCTTGGCCCAGCCAGGATAGGCCAAAGCTGACCCACTCCGGGATAGCAAAGTCGGACCGGCTGAGGTTGGCCCATGCCTGGATAGTGAAGTCGGTTTACCGGCATTGGGCCGGTATGTCGGTTTGGCCCAATGCTGGTTTTTGTCTTGAGGCGGGCCTAGGAGGAGATTGACCAGGCTGGCTTTGATTCCGCCTCGGCTCGTGGAGGTTGCCCTTCTTGTTTTATTTGTTGTCCTCTCTGTAAATTCTTTTCCTTCCATTAAATCACTAGACCACCAAGTTTGGTATACCCAGGATCATCCCTCGACATCGTCTACCACCTCTCCGAAGCTACCTCTGTAGCATCTGTCTCAACAATAGCGCAACACTTTTTTCCAAAATAAAGCAAAATATATGATACACATTAAATAAGCAAGTGTAAACTGTGTTGCAGAGATGAGGATTCATGGAGGGCATTAATATGTAATATTTGCGCTTCTTCGGAAAATAAGTGAAATATATCGGGCGCCACATTGATTGAAAAATAAGAATTCATTTGATAATATTTATTGGCATGCATAATTAATGTGCAGTATAATCTTCAGATAACTATTGATTATTCTAGATAGCTATGTATCTTGGAAATAAATGCGCAAAGCTTATATATACACACCGATGTATCTTGAGTTTCTATGTGGCGAAGATATAGACACCAAGTCCAGTTGTTTAGAAATGAAAACTATTAGAGAACATACACATATTTTGTTTCTGATATGTTTCATAACAGTTCGCGGCGTAGTAGGCAAGGAAAATGGAAAAGAAGTAAAACCAAATGGAACAAAGCATCACACGACGGCAATATCTAGCACAATCCAGGTATTGATGTACGATCATGTTATTATTTTAAGATTTGTAGTTTGAATAAACTGTTTTCAGATAATCATAGATCATGTACAAATTCGTAGATGGAGGACGGTGACACTTTCGACTGCATTGATATCAAATCTCAGCCAGCATTCGACCACCCACTTCTGAGAAACCATTCAATACAGGTACTTGAGATCTATTATAGTTATAACATTTCCACAATCACTATAATCTTTTATGCTAATATATTTCATGGTTTTACATACTCTTCAATTTTACTTTCGCAACAAGCAATTTTTCGATAAAGGAGCATAGTCTCAGCCTCTGCATCAATAGATGCACACGGCTTGCTTTATTAAAAGGGATTTCTATTTTCGTGCCCTCCGGTCCTTAGTTGTACTCAGTTTTCCCCAGCACCTTAGTTTTTCCTCAGTTTTCCCCAAGCCCTTGTTTGAAACCCGCAGAAGCAGCTCAGACGGCAGGATTCCCGTTTAGTTGACCGTTCTGTCACGTGTGGGGCCGCGTCTTGTGGGGCCGCGTCGTGTGGGCCCGCGTCGCGTGGGGCTGGTAGAAAGGGACCGCGTGGGACAGGACGAGAAGCGTTTGGTTGCACGTGAGCAGGAGCTGGGTTCGTCTCTCTCGGCCCCAAATTGGCATTATTAAGTGCACCTTTTTCCCCTCTTTCTCTCTGTCCTTTTCACCAAATTAGTATAAAATCTAGAGAAGCTTGCATTTCTGACTTTCTTCAATTATTTGTGCCTTTTGGCCCTCGTTGTTTGCCCAATATGGCAGCAAATCTAGTACTTCCTCTGGTCCATATGTATGTAGTTAAATCTAGAAGCAAATCTCCAGGATAATGTACGATAAATTCACAGTCATAGTAAATCAAGAAAACTAAGTACGGCCAATAAAATATAGTAGACTAGGGATAGATAATCCCTAGATAATATGGATAGATAATAGGCTGCATACACAGCAGCCAACATAGTAACAGAGTTCTTCACAAGCACCATCATACTAACATAACAACAAGGGATCCCTAGCTAACAACAAAGGGATCCCAACAACAAACTAGGAGGCAGCAGCAGCAGCAGCACACGTCCAGGACTCCGCCTACCCCATCTGGCTCTGTGTCAACACCCGGATTTTTAAGTCCAGATGCCTATTATGCCGTACATCGCAATCCCAGGAATATTGTTGTTGCGAGACATAACAGTTGAATATCATAGAGTCATCATTTATTACAACACATAATCGTCTTACAAAGGTAGATCACATGATCCAATATTACAATAGTAGTTGATCTATCGATCAACGAACATCACAAATAGCGGAAGCGAAGTAGTAGTGGCTATCTAATCCACAGGCCAACGCTTGACGTCAGGAGCGGTCCTAGTTGTCGTAGACGTCCTGTTGTCCATCTTCCTCGTCATCGCTGTTCACCTTCATAGTCTGGCCATTTGAATAGCCAGGGACAAAGCCATGAGTACTTTTAAAGTACTCGCAAACTAATACTAGTGTAAGCACGATTAATTCTAGTAAGGGGATACTAAGCTCTAGGTTTATTTGCATAAAGCCAAGTTTATTTCATAAACATTTAGAAAAGACTCTTCATTTGCTAAACTAACTCAAGTGGGAACATTAGTGTCATTCCCACAACTCGCTCGTGATTCAATTCAAAATCACCATTCACCTTTCAAATTCAAGTCCCAAGTCATATGTCACATTTTTGAAAATGGTCCGATGACGGAACAAGTATGGCCTTTCCAACCGTCCATAACCGTGGACGCGGCTATTCGAATAGTTCTACACTCGCAGAGGTCGTACACTTGTGCCACAATATTTGCAATAATCCGTCGTGGTTAATCGGCCCTGATTTACCATACTCCGTATGCGGACTACCAACCATAACCTTTCACTTACATACTCTAGTATAGGCACCTCTCCCCATGAGCTTGGCCTCCCGGTGAAAACCGCAGTCAACCCGGGAACGGCACAGGGCTTGGGCCGGACATTCACCTCATTCCACGTCATATCGCATCGTTTTGTTTGTTGTGGAGGCAGCCCTCGGCCTAACCCCGATGACGCTTGTTAGAGGGAACCCATACTAAAGCACATAAATTTCTAGTTAAGCCCTTACCCATATTGGGTATTGTGGGGGTACTTTCAAATTGGAATGGTATCGCATCCGAACCCAACCATCAGTTTTTTTTGTAAAATTCACCAAGTCATTCACCAGTCATATTCACCTTCAAAATCTTTCAATAGAATGACTCATCATTCCAAGGTTTTTCAAAGTCATTTCATTTCACATGATCCCATCTAGAGTAGTCAATTCTATTTGTTTAGCACTAGCAACTAGTCATGAGGGGTGCTAACTAGCTTGTCTTGCTCTAGGCTAACTTTGATGCTCTTGTTCTACTCTATATCTAAACCAAGTGAATCATGAATCAAAAAGGTAAACTTTGATAAACAAAATTTAGAAAAGCTTGTAAAGTAAAACTGGGAAATAGGAGCATTAAGCACAAAGTAAAAAAAATGTTGGTGCCTTGCTCTTGTAGAGCTTTGCACAAGGGAACCTTGCAAGAGTGTTAGCTTGCCTTGATTGGTGTATTGATCAAAGTTTTCTGGTGCTTCCTCCTGGTAGAATACCTCCTCCTCTTGATAGTCTCCGGTACTAGCGTCTAAAAACGAATACGAGGATACAATCACCAAACAATACTTAAGTACTCTTTATTAGCCTTAATGGCTCACTCAAATGATTTAGGATCACTACTTAACATTTATTCACAAATTATGCTAGGGTTTCTTTATTTAATATTAGGAAAATAATTTCCTCTTATTGAAAGTTGAAATTAGGGTTTCTCTTTGGTTTGGAGAAATAATTTCCTCTCATTGAATTCTTCTTAAGTTTTAATTTCTCTTATGGATAATATATGACCTAGGTTGACCAAAGTCAACCTCTTCATACTTATTATTTGAGAAAAATGATTTAAATGAGGTTCCATACCTCATGCATTTTAATACTAGCATGATAGTGATTTAATGCCACCAAATAACTCAATATGAGATTATTAGACCATGGTCACTACCTCATGTTGAATTACTTGAGAACAAGATTTAAATGAGAGGAGTACCTCTCATATGATTTAACACATAGTTGTAACTAATTTAGTAAAAACTATTATTGAGGTGATGCCATATTCTCAAATAACCATGGATGATCCCATGTTGACCAAGGTCAACACTTCTCACTTAGTATTTGAGAAAAGTGGTTTTAAATGAGATTCATCATCTCATGTGATTTAAATACTAGTGCAATTTAAATACTATGTTGATTTAAATTCTACAAGTGAACAAGTATGAGCCTAAGCATTTAAAGGTCAACAAATTACTTCATATCACTGGTGAGAATGATTTAAATGAGGTGCTATACCTCATTGGTTTAAGTTCCTAAAATTTGAAATAGTTTAAATGGGCTAGTATTGACTACATAGCCAATATTTTGATTCTAGCCCATGATCATGTACAGAACATATATCATATTTTTACATAGTAAATTAGAGTTTGTTAAATGTGAATTATTGCAATTGGATTCACTTCAAAATTCATAATGGTTGAGTTTTAAGATTTATTTGAATACTGAAAAGTATCTGTTTTGTTATTTTTACTATTAAAAAACTACACAAGGTATGAGTGTGAATCCAGTGGGGTTAGCTAGATATATTCCTAAGATTTCTGGGAAATTTTGAATCACCAGATTTGGATTGGTATATTTGAAGCTATTCAAATTTGAAGTGTGCAGCAAGTATTGGATTTGAACTAAATGGATTAAACCAAATTTGAATGACCTGGGCCGCGCGGGAAAACTAGATGGGCCCAAACGGTTTCAAACGGCGAGGCACGGCCCAGCAAGCACAGCCAGGTGTGAGTGGGCCGCCCGACATGAGAGGGGCCACCCGTCGTTGGCCTTTAACTACCGAATCCGGTACGGGGTAAGTTGCGCCGTTGGATTAGAAGAGGGATCTACGGCAGGGGTTCGTCGTCCACAACGACGAGAGGCGAGGCTACTGGCGGCGACGGTAGGGGGTGGGAGGCTCACCGGCGGCGTGACGAGGGTCGGCGAGGCGCGGAGACGAAGTTGTCGAGGAAGGGGAAGCAGCCTGTAGCAGTTCGCGTGCCGGGGAGGCTCCAATCGTCGCAGAGCTTCCGCGGGCTCCGGCGGCTTCGAGCTCGCGATTCTAGCTACTCCGGCGAGGTGGAGTGGAATTGGATGGGGGAGAAGGTTCGAGTGAAGAGAGGAGAGCAACTTGTGTGAAGAGAGGGAGAGCCGAGAGGCGCTATTTATAGCGGGCGGTGGTGGCCGTGGTGTGCTGTGGAGGTGCGCTCATGGCGCGGCTGTCTGGAGCGGTGAAGGGGCAATCTAGGGGGCGCGTAGCGTTGCAGTCGTCCGAGGGGTGCTAGTGAGCTTGACGGCACGGTTAAAGGGGGTCTGAGGCGAGCTAGCGAGGATGGCGTCCGTGCAGTACCGTGGCGGCAGGGAGTTGATCATGGCGAGGGCTAGGGCGTTCCCGCGTGCCGATGAGGATGTCTAGGAGGACGCAGGAGTGTAGGCGCGTGCGTGTGCAAAGGGAGAAGGCGAGGGAAGGGCGAGAGCGACCGGACCAGCGGGCGTCCCGGCGCGTCCGGGGTTGGGTCGGGCGCGCTCACCGCGTGCCTGGCACGTCCTGGGCTTGTATGGGCACGCTTCGTTCGGCCAATGTGGTGCTCGTTTCGGTCCGCAGAGGGTACAGGCATGCTCAGGGCGGTTCGGTGATGCTCCAGGACAAGGTGGATGTGGCCAGATATGAGTGGAGAGGTAGGGTGGCATGGTGGTGTCTAGCATGGCCGGCATGGGTGTGGTTGTGATCATGTCTTCCCTTTAATCAACAATGCCTGGCTTGCTTTGGTGCAGAGAGGGTACCAGTAGGTTAATGATCACTATTGGAAAGGGGTTTAGGCTAAGAACCAGAGGATAATAGAGTGTATGCAAAGTCTGAATTGATGCCTGGCCAAGTGTTTGACAAAATGGCCGCATGAATTTTTTTGTGGAATTTTGGAAATATTTTTGGTGAATCTCATTCTTATATTTAATGTGATGGAAAGGTGGTGTTGGTGTTCATTTTGGTGAAGTTTTGCAACATTTCAAAAAGTGGGTCATCTTCACATAGTTTCAACATCACCACTTGTCAAAACCCTACCGGTCAACCTGGTCAACATCAGCACTAATGGTCAACATGAATGTTGTTCACTTTTACTTGGTCTTGGATGACATGGTCATAGTTGACCAAGTTTGGTTTAGTAAAGAATTAAACCAGAGGGGTAAAGAGAGGATCATGTTAAAATTTACCCAAATGACCATCATCACATGTGAGATGGTTTTGAGTTAAATTTGGATTTGATTCTGGTTTCTTTGATGCATTTGGGTTTGTTTGAGTTATATAAGAGTTTTAGAATCCATAGGGCAAGCAATGGTGGCCTCATATGAAGATTTGCTAAATTGGGTTATGTGTATGTGAGTTAAAATTGGAATTATCTCACCATTTGAATTCTCTCCATTTGATTTTGGTTTCATTGATGCAATTGTGTTAGTTTATCATATTGAAGTATTTTAGAAGCAAGGGAGCAAGCAATTATGGCTTTGGTGAAGGATTTGCATTTTGGCATATGGTGTATGTGAGGGAATGTTGGGGGATTCTCTCACTATGTGATTTCTCTCCATTTGTTTTGACTTTGGTTGACTCTAATGTGGTTCTTATTAGTGTAGAAACATTTTAAGATCATTGAAACCAATTCAAATGGTCTTGTTCAAAGATTTGCAAATTTGGCCTTAATACCTAAGAGATGAGGTGTCACTTTTTATTATTTTTGAAAAGGGTTCATCTTGCTTTACTTGGACATGGGTTAGGGTCAAATTAGCATTAGATTAGGTTTAGAAAAGGTTTCACATCATTTGGTCAAGGTTTAAAGTCATAGGGCAAAATTTGGTGAAATGGTTATGTGTCACATATGCTTTTATGCATATGTGGTATTTTATTTTTAATTTGACTTGGTTTGACCCAATTGGTTTTGTTGAATGTTGAAATGATATATGGAGGTGATCCAACCATTCACAACAAGTCCTAGGGTCAATTTTCTTAAATTCACAAATGTGCTATTTTAATCTCATATGCCTCTATGGCATTTTTAGTTTCTTTTTAATTTTCTTTGGAAACAACTTGAAATTGGTTTGATAGGTACTAGGTATGGTGTATGAAGGTTTTCCAAATCTCTATGCAAAGTAGAAAAGCTTAGGGTAAGGTTTTATAATTATAGCCATAGGCACATATGCCTTTTCCTTATTTAATTTCCTTTTATTTTATTTTCACTAGAATGATGAGAAGAGGGGTGAGTCTTTAGGGTTTAAGATTATTTCAAATACTCATAGCAAGCAATCATGGCAATAGCACAAGAATTATACAAGATTATTATGTATCAATCTTAATTTAATAAAAGTTTTTGTTGGTTCCAAAATTTGGAACTAGGGAATTTGTTTATTTTGTTTTAAATTTCTGGGATGTTACAAACCCTTCCCCCTTAAACAAATCTCGTCCCGAGATTTTAAGAAAAGTTAGGTTCCTAAGAGAGATTGAGCATTTTATTTACAGGAAGACATACTTGGCATGGTCTGTGGTGCTTCCTGAGCTTCAGTGGCAGTCATGTGGTAGAGGCGGCCGTTGTTGTTGTTCTGGTTCCTTCTACCGGCGAAGCGACGCTGTTGTTGAGCAGGTGCTGCGGTATTGGCGGCAATCTTGGCAAGCTTCTTGGGGCATTCATTGGAGTAATGACCCACAACTCCACATTCATAGCAGTTGATCGTGGATTTGTCCTTGGGGTTGACGGGGATGGCATTGTTTCCAGTTCTCGGGGCAGTATTGGTGTTGTTGTTCCCATTGTTGCTGTTGCTGTTGGGGTTGTTGTTGTTGTGGTGGCTGTTGTTGTTGTTGTTGTTGCCTCCGGGCTTCGGGGGTCCTCCGTTGTTGTTGGCGTAGTTGGGGCGATAAGTCTGAGCAGGTGGCCTGTTGTTCCTGGGGGTGAATCCTCCAGAGGAGTTATTGCGGTACTTCTGGGTATGGTGGGGTCCACTCGGTTCATCATTCCGCGTTTGCGGTTCTCATTGGCCTCGATGCAGCTTTCCTTCCATCTGTATGGCTGAGTCTACGAGGGCTTCGAGGTCAGCGAACGGAATGTTCACTAACACAGTTTGCATCTCGTCATGCAGTCCGTTCAGAAATCTTTCCTTCCTCTTCTCATTGGTGTCGGTCTCATCCGGGGCGTACCTTGACAGAGTGAGAAACCTGTCGCGGTATTCCACCACGGACATCCTTCCTTGCTTGAGTTCACGGAACTCGTCTCTCATCTTCTTGATCAGTCCTTGGGGCACATGGTATTTGCTGAATTTCAGCTTGAAGTCTTCCCATGTCATCATCTGTCCCGCATTCATTGCACGGGCACTTGTCCACCAGGCTCTGGCAGGTCCTGACAGGTAGTGGGTGGCAAACAAGATTTCTTCTCGCGGCTTCTACTCCCGCAACTTCGAGGTTGTTCTCCATGGTCTGGAGCCAGTCATCAGCATCAAGGGGCTCTTCAGTCTTGTTGAATACCGGAGGGTTGGTGTGCTGAAAGTTCTTCAGCTTTGATCCAGGGTGATCGTTGTTTCCATGGCCTTGGTTGTTCTGAGCTATCTGTTGCAGTGCAGCAATGTTTGCTTGGCGTTCAGCTCTCTCGGCTTCTCGGTCTGCCATCATCGTCTGCAGCAGTTGCATCATGGCATCCTGGGTGGTGTTGCGGGTTGGTGGGGCCATCTGAACATTGAGGTAGATGATAAGATAAGAGGGAAATTTCTATGGTTGGTTTTGTTAAATTTTTAAAGGTTCACAAATTGAAATTTTGAGTAGTGTTGCGGGGTAACACCGACAACACTTTTTCATTCATACCAAGCATCACATATTACAAATCTAACACACCGTTGGTTTGAAGAACCATTCATCGCTCTACGATACAAGGGGATCCTGATACAACTCACACATACGAAAGTGCCTTAAATAATACTACTCTTCAGGGTGGAATTTTTCGTCTTCACGGGTAAGGTGCTTGGCGAGAGGCGAGGGCGTTGTCCAAATCTCTGCGGGTTTTGTACTGCCTGAAGTCCTGAGGTGCTTCATCGGGGTTCATCTTTGGTTGTGGTGGGGGCATGGTCATCGGTCTTCCCATGGAGTCATGTCTTGGGTAGTAGATGAAACGAGTGTTCTTGATCTTGTCCTCATTTTGTCCACACAGACGGGAAATTGCTTCTTGCATAGCTTTTTCTAGTCCTTCCTTCCAAGTGTTTCCCGTTACGTAAAACCATATGGTTTCCCATACCGGGGCATCAAGCTTCCTTCGTAGATCGCGAGAAACGTCCCACCGAGGTGGTTCTCCTAATCGAGCTTTGAGGGGTATTCCGAAGAATTCGGGATACGGGTGTCCTAGATGGTCAACCAGTTGCTTCAACTCCTTTTCGAACCTTAGGTCGCCTCCGGAACCAAGCTGATAGAACTCCCATTGGTACTCCATCTGTGAGCAATGAGGATGAGTAAGTTAATGAAGTGATCAAGTGTGCAAAATTTTATGTACCATTACAAAGAAAAGTAGAGCATGGATTTATTCTTTTGAAAAGATCTTAAGATACGGGTGAGAATAAGTTTTCAGAAATATTCACTTTCTTTGTTTTGAAACTAAGTTTTTCGGACGTCCATTCTAACTAGGGTCTCCTAAGGTCAAACAATGGCTCTGATACCAACTTGTCAACACCCGGATTTTTAAGTCCAGATGCCTATTATGCCGTACATCGCAATCCCAGGAATATTGTTGTTGCGAGACATAACAGTTGAATATCATAGAGTCATCATTTATTACAACACATAATCGTCTTACAAAGGTAGATCACATGATCCAATATTACAATAGTAGTTGATCTATCGATCAACGAACATCACAAATAGCGGAAGCGAAGTAGTAGTGGCTATCTAATCCACAGTGCCAACGCTTGACGTCGAGAGCGGTCCTAGTTGTCGTAGACGTCCCGTTGTCCATCTTCCTCGTATCGCTGTTCACCTTCATAGTCTGGCCATTTGAATAGCCAGGGACAAAGCCATGAGTACTTTTAAAGTACTCGCAAACTAATACTAGTGTAAGCACGATTAATTCTAGTAAGGGGATACTAAGCTCTAGGTTTATTTGCATAAAGCCAAGTTTATTTCATAAACATTTAGAAAAGACTCTTCATTTGCTAAACTAACTCAAGTGGGAACATTAGTGTCATTCCCACAACTCTGCTGTGATTCAATTCAAAATCACCATTCACCTTTCAAATTCAAGTCCCAAGTCATATGTCACATTTTTGAAAATGGTCCGATGACGGAACAAGTATGGCCTTTCCAACCGTCCATAACCGTGGACGCGGCTATTCGAATAGTTCTACACTCGCAGAGGTCGTACACTTGTGCCACAATATTTGCAATAATCCGTCAGGGTTAATCGGCCCTGATTTACCATACTCCGTATGCGGACTACCAACCATAACCTTTCACTTACATACTCTAGTATAGGCACCTCTCCCCATGAGCTTGGCCTCCCGGTGAAAACCGCAATCAACCCGGGAACCGCACAGGGCTTGGGCCGGACATTCACCTCATTCCACGTCATATCGCATCGTTTTGTTTGTTGTGGAGGCAGCCCTCGGCCTAACCCCGATGACGCTTGTTAGAGGGAACCCATACTAAAGCACATAAATTTCTAGTTAAGCCCTTACCCATATTGGGTATTGTGGGGGTACTTTCAAATTGGAATGGTATCGCATCCGAACCCAACCATCAGCTTTTTTGTAAAATTCACCAAGTCATTCACCACTCATATTCACCTTCAAAATCTTTCAATAGAATGACTCATCATTCCAAGGTTTTTCAAAGTCATTTCATTTCACATGATCCCATCTAGAGTAGTCAATTCTATTTGTTTAGCACTAGCAACTAGTCATGAGGGGTGCTAACTAGCTTGTCTTGCTCTAGGCTAACTTTGATGCTCTTGTTCTACTCTATATCTAAACCAAGTGAATCATGAATCAAAAAGGTAAACTTTGATAAACAAAATTTAGAAAAGCTTGTAAAGTAAAACTGGGAAATAGGAGCATTAAGCACAAAGTAAAAAATGTTGGTGCCTTGCTCTTGTAGAGCTTTGCACAAGGGAACCTTGCAAGAGTGTTAGCTTGCCTTGATTGGTGTATTGATCAAAGTTTTCTCGGTGCTTCCTCCCGGTAGAATACCTCCTCCTCTTGATAGTCTCCGGTACTAGCGTCTAAAAACGAATACGAGGATACAATCACCAAACAATACTTAAGTACTCTTTATTAGCCTTAATGGCTCACTCAAATGATTTAGGATCACTACTTAACATTTATTCACAAATTATGCTAGGGTTTCTTTATTTAATATTAGGAAAATAATTTCCTCTTATTGAAAGTTGAAATTAGGGTTTCTCTTTGGTTTGGAGAAATAATTTCCTCTCATTGAATTCTTCTTAAGTTTTAATTTCTCTTATGGATAATATATGACCTAGGTTGACCAAAGTCAACCTCTTCATACTTATTATTTGAGAAAAATGATTTAAATGAGGTTCCATACCTCATGCATTTTAATACTAGCATGATAGTGATTTAATGCCACCAAATAACTCAATATGAGATTATTAGACCATGGTCACTACCTCATGTTGAATTACTTGAGAACAAGATTTAAATGAGAGGAGTACCTCTCATATGATTTAACACATAGTTGTAACTAATTTAGTAAAAACTATTATTGAGGTGATGCCATATTCTCAAATAACCATGGATGATCCCATGTTGACCAAGGTCAACACTTCTCACTTAGTATTTGAGAAAAGTGGTTTTAAATGAGATTCATCATCTCATGTGATTTAAATACTAGTGCAATTTAAATACTATGTTGATTTAAATTCTACAAGTGAACAAGTATGAGCCTAAGCATTTAAAGGTCAACAAATTACTTCATATCACTGGTGAGAATGATTTAAATGAGGTGCTATACCTCATTGGTTTAAGTTCCTAAAATTTGAAATAGTTTAAATGGGCTAGTATTGACTACATAGCCAATATTTTGATTCTAGCCCATGATCATGTACAGAACATATATCATATTTTTACATAGTAAATTAGAGTTTGTTAAATGTGAATTATTGCAATTGGATTCACTTCAAAATTCATAATGGTTGATTTTTAAGATTTATTTGAATACTGAAAAGTATCTGTTTTGTTATTTTTACTATTCAAAAACTACACAAGGTATGAGTGTGAATCCAGTGGGGTTAGCTAGATATATTCCTAAGATTTCTGGGAAATTTTGAATCACCAGATTTGGATTGGTATATTTGAAGCTATTCAAATTTGAAGTGTGCAGCAGTATTGGATTTGAACTAAATGGATTAAACCAAATTTGAATGACCTGGGCCGCGCGGGAAAACTAGATGGGCCCAAACGGTTTCAAACGGCGAGGCACGGCCCAGCAGCACAGCCAGTGTGAGTGGGCCGCCTGACATGAGAGGGGCCACCCGTCAGTGGCCTTTAACTACCGAATCGGTACGGGGTAAGTTGCGCCGTTGGATTAGAAGAGGGATCTACGGCAGGGGTTCGTCGTCCACAACGACGAGAGGCGAGGCTACTGGCGGCGACGGTAGGGGGTGGGAGGCTCACCGGCGGCGTGACGAGGGTCGGCGAGGCGCGGAGACGAAGTTGTCGAGGAAGGGGAAGCAGCTCGTAGCAGTTTCGCGTGCCGGGGAGGCTCCAATCGTCGCGAGCTTCCGCGGGCTCCGGCGGCTTCGAGCTCGCGATTCGAGCTACTCCGGCGAGGTGGAGTGGAATTGGATGGGGGAGAAGGTTCAGTGAAGAGAGGAGAGCAACTTGTGTGAAGAGAGGAGAGCCGAGAGGCGCTATTTATAGCGGGCGGTGGTGGCCGTGGTGTGCTGTGGAGGTGCGCTCATGGCGCGGCTGTCCGGAGCGGTGAAGGGGCAATCTAGGGGCGCGTAGCGTTGCAGTCGTCCGAGGGGTGCTAGTGAGCTTGACGGCACGGTTAAAGGGGGTCTGAGGCGAGCTAGCGAGGATGGCGTCCGTGCAGTACCGTGGCGGCAGGGAGTTGATCATGGCGAGGGCTAGGGCGTTCCCGCGTGCTGATGAGGATGTCTAGGAGGACGCAGGAGTGTAGGCGCGTGCGTGTGCAAAGGGAGAAGGCGAGGGAAGGGCGAGAGCGACCGGACCAGTGGCGTCCTGGCGCGTCCAGGGTTGGGTCGGGGCGCGGTCACCGCGTGCCTGGCACGTCCTGGGCTTGTATGGGCACGCTTCGTTCGGCCAATGTGGTGCTCGTTTCAGTCCAGAGAGGGTACAGGCATGCTCAGGGCGGTTCGGTGATGCTCCAGGACAAGGTGGATGTGGCCAGATATGAGTGGAGAGGTAGGGTGGCATGGTGGTGTCTAGCATGGCCGGCATGGGTGTGGTTGTGATCATGTCTTCCCTTTAATCAACAATGCCTGGCTTGCTTTGGTGCAGAGAGGGTACCAGTAGGTTAATGATCACTATTGGAAAGGGGTTTAGGCTAAGAACCAGAGGATAATAGAGTGTATGCAAAGTCTGAATTGATGCCTGCCAAGTGTTTGACAAAATGGCCGCATGAACTTTTTTGTGGAATTTTGGAAATATTTTTGGTGAATCTCATTCTTATATTTAATGTGATGGAAAGGTGGTGTTGGTGTTCATTTTGGTGAAGTTTTGCAACATTTCAAAAAGTGGGTCATCTTCACATAGTTTCAACATCACCACTTGTCAAAACCCTACTGGTCAACCTGGTCAACATCAGCACTAATGGTCAACATGAATGTTGTTCACTTTTACTTGGTCTTGGATGACATGGTCATAGTTGACCAAGTTTGGTTTAGTAAAGAATTAAACCAGAGGGGTAAAGAGAGGATCATGTTAAAATTTACCCAAATGACCATCATCACATGTGAGATGGTTTTGAGTTAAATTTGGATTTGATTCTGGTTTCTTTGATGCATTTGGGTTTGTTTGAGTTATATAAGAGTTTTAGAATCCATAGGGCAAGCAATGGTGGCCTCATATGAAGATTTGCTAAATTGGGTTATGTGTATGTGAGTTAAAATTGGAATTATCTCACCATTTGAATTCTCTCCATTTGATTTTGGTTTCATTGATGCAATTGTGTTAGTTTATCATATTGAAGTATTTTAGAAGCAAGGGAGCAAGCAATTATGGCTTTGGTGAAGGATTTGCATTTTGGCATATGGTGTATGTGAGGGAATGTTGGGGGATTCTCTCACTATGTGATTTCTCTCCATTTGTTTTGACTTTGGTTGACTCTAATGTGGTTCTTATTAGTGTAGAAACATTTTAAGATCATTGAAACCAATTCAAATGGTCTTGTTCAAAGATTTGCAAATTTGGCCTTAATACCTAAGAGATGAGGTGTCACTTTTTATTATTTTTGAAAAGGGTTCATCTTGCTTTACTTGGACATGGGTTAGGGTCAAATTAGCATTAGATTAGGTTTAGAAAAGGTTTCACATCATTTGGTCAAGGTTTAAAGTCATAGGGCAAAATTTGGTGAAATGGCTATGTGTCACATATGCTTTTATGCATATGTGGTATTTTATTTTTAATTTGACTTGGTTTGACCCAATTGGTTTTGTTGAATGTTGAAATGATATATGGAGGTGATCCAACCATTCACAACAAGTCCTAGGGTCAATTTTCTTAAATTCACAAATGTGCTATTTTAATCTCATATGCCTCTATGGCATTTTTAGTTTCTTTTTAATTTTCTTTGGAAACAACTTGAAATTGGTTTGATAGGTACTAGGTATGGTGTATGAAGGTTTTCCAAATCTCTATGCAAAGTAGAAAAGCTTAGGGTAAGGTTTTATAATTATAGCCATAGGCACATATGCCTTTTCCTTATTTAATTTCCTTTTATTTTATTTTCACTAGAATGATGAGAAGAGGGGTGAGTCTTTAGGGTTTAAGATTATTTCAAATACTCATAGCAAGCAATCATGGCAATAGCACAAGAATTATACAAGATTATTATGTATCAATCTTAATTTAATAAAAGTTTTTGTTGGTTCCAAAATTTGGAACTAGGGAATTTGTTTATTTTGTTTTAAATTTCTGGGATGTTACACTCTGCCTCCACTTGTTGCTCTTGCTCCCCTTGGGAGCCTTGGGCTTGAGCGGAGGCATGCGCCCGGCGGAGATCTCCACCCGCTGCAAGCTGCGGAGGTGCATGCCGAGCGCCCTGTGCTTGGCGCGGAAGGAGTGGACGTTCACCGTCGTGCCGACCTTGGGGAAGGTGTTGCTGATGTTCTCGGTATGCGTGACGAGGCGGTTGAAGTCCGTGGCGCCGAGTCTCCCGGTGCGGAAGGGGCACCTGTACACCTCCTTGGCGAAGTAGGAGATGTACTCGGCCGACCTGCAGCCTCCGCAGACACTGCCGAGTCTTGACGTCCTCCTCCTCTTCGTCGCTGCCGACGTCGCTGCCGTACATCCGATCCATATCAAACAGAAACTAGTGAATGAGTTGCAACGATGACTAACGTACATGATAACAAAGTTAAGAAAAACAGAGTCAGCCTCGGTTAGAGTGGACATGATTATATATCTACAGGGAAGGTGTTAGCGAACTAAAGCTCATGCACAACAGATTTGTACACAGCAATGGTTCGCTGAACCCTCCTCGTAAAAATTTGTGCCCAACCATTCATCATAGGCAAAGAAACGGATTCTAGATCTGAACTAGATCTGAACTTGAACACATTCGAGATTATTTGCAAAATTAAACGGTTGATATCTTTTGATTAGTGCATAAAATAACTGATTGAGATCCCATGATTACTTGCATAAATTAACTGATTGAGATCCAATATTACTTGCATAAATTAACCGAACAGCCGAACCCCAAATCTTAAACGAAATCAAGAAGTGATCAAAACAAAATGGAATAAAATCGGCGCAAATATTAGCCCAATACTCATCCATCTACAGATCCATCTACACCAGCAAAAATAGGGTTCAAAAAGGAATGGAGAACAAAAAAGGAAGCAAACCGTAGTTACCTCGTTCCATGGGTCCTCCAGGGAGGTGTCGTAGGGGTTCGGGGGCGGGACGTACGGCACGGGGTCGTAGGGGTCCCATCCCGCCGGGATCTGACTGCCACCGGCGGCAGCAGCCTCCGATGCACCGGTGAAGGCGGTGGCGGCGGCGTCGTCCGTCGAGGGGACGGCGCCGAAGATGGAGGCGTCGCGCTTCGAGCCAACCTCGACGATTGGATTGGCATTCTCCTTGTCCATCTCTCCGGCGGAGGAAGAGGAAGAGGGAGAGGGAGAGGGTTTTTTTGCTTTGGAGAAGATGACGGGACGTGAGAGAGTTGGTGATGCGTGAGCGAGTGAGAGTGACAGAGAGAGTGCGAGGAGGCGTCTATAAAGGCGAGGGGTGGTTATGCGACCCGCGTCCTACGCGTGCACAGGTGCACGTCTGCACGTCTTGGACTTCTGCAACGCGACACGCGTCCACGATTGCACGTCTCGACTTCTCCACCGCGACCCGCGTCTACGCGTCAACAATTGCACGTGTCCTCGAGTCTAACCCCGGAAATTTAGATATACTCAGGTATACCCTCGAGTCTTATACTAGCATTTTTTGTGTGCTCAATTTTCCCCTCGAGTGCTAATACTGGCTAGTGCAATATACTCACTTTTACCCTCAAGTGGCTGGTCAACAGAGAGTCAACAAATGAGATTAACTAGTTAAATGAGTCATTTAATGTGCAAAAAAATCCTAAAAAGAGTGGCACTTACTCATGGAGTCTTTACCACAAATTGCCACTTCTCAAATCATAGATAAATCATAGATAAATCAAGTTTTACCACAAATTGCCACTTCTCAAATCACCTAGTAGCTATGAAGGTGCATGGTTTTCCACAATAAGCCCTTCCCAAAACAGCTTCCCCAAATCATACTTTGTCTAAATGAGGCCACAATTCTCACACTGATGTATATTGGTATTGCAAATAGTTTGAGGTAGGCCAAGATGGGTTTCCTTGTACAAAACACGCATTTTCCATTTTTTAAATCTCATATTTGAATCCCTTAGTCTATTTACTACTCAGGTGCCCTTGGTTTCTTGATAGTACTCAGTTTTGCCCTCTCTCTTCACAAATTCTCGCAGACGTGCATCATCGCCCTGATTGGTCTAGCCCATGTCACGCGGATCGTGCCCGCCGACCGTTGATCGTATGATATAGAGAACGGGCAGGATAACCCCCCTCTCTCTCTCTGTTGGCGGTTAATTAGCTTCCACCCTCTAAGTATGCTGAAGGGCGGTTTTCTGTATTATTTTTCACGCGCTAAAAATTATAAACTCTTTTAGGCGTTATTTTTCACGCAAAAAATGATAAACCATCACCGATTTGTTGTTACCATTACTTTTCACGCAAAAAAAATGATAAACCATCACCGATTTGTTGTTGCCATTACTTTTCACGCAAACAAATGATAAACCATCAACAATTTGTTGTAGCCATTACTTTTCACGCAAAAAAATGATAAACCATCAACAATTTGTTGTAGCCATTACTTTTCACGCAAAAAAAATGATAAACCATCACCGATTTGTTGTTGTCATTACTTTTCACGCAAAAAATGATAAACCATCAACAATTTGTTGTAGCCATTACTTTTCACGCAAAAAATGATAAACCATCAACAATTTGTTGTTGCCATTACTTTTCACGCAAAAAATATGATAAACCATCACCGATTTGTTGTTGCCATTACTTTTCACGCAAAAAAATGATAAACCATCAACAATTTGTTGTAGCCATTACTTTTCACGCATAAAAAACCTAATTTGTTACAAAAGCTGGTTTCGAGTGAGACCTAACCAAGTTTGGCATACATGATGGCATACCTATAACAACAAGGAATATCTAAAAGGGAAAGTTTCAGAAAATTTGAAATTTAGGGTGAAAATGATGCCATACATGATGCTGTTTTTCGAGGTTTTGACCTGAAAATCAATTGGGTATTGTAAAGGGAAATAAAAAGTTCGAAAAATATAAAAACGAAACAATCTATCTATCTATGTATAGAAGATCAGCTGTATGAAATTTGAGGTTATTTAGAGAAGGTAGAAAAAATCACCTTGTTAGAAAAGCTGTGGGCACGGCCACGCCGACCCGCTATGCTGGACGCCACAGACCGCCGCGAGGTCTTTCCCTTCGCCACCACACTCTCCTAGCACCCACCTATACACGCCAGAAAGGAGAGACACTAGTTTTCTCTACATTGCTCGCGTTCGTGTCCGACACGGTCAGTCAAAGTTTTGAGGTGGTCGTCGATGTCGTCGACCATTTCTTCTCTTCTTTGCATGGTTAAACGCGTCTAGTTCATATCTATCTAATGCGTCTGGTCTTGCCTCATGCAGTTCTTTGTGGACGTCGATCTCATCTCGGCACCCCGCATGCCACCTCCTCCGTGCCATCGCTGTAGAGCTCCGTTTAAAAATCTAATCCTACCCGTGTATTGCCCCTTGTATCAGCGTCATGGCCCCACTTGTCATTTGATATACCGAAGCCCCACTCGTTCGCGTTTTGGTCAGGGATACAGCGATGCTTACGGTCAAACAAAGATGGATGGTCTGACGTGTCTTTGCAGGCTCTACGTGGCCCCACTAGTCAGAAGATAACGGTCAACCGTCGGGCAACCGGCCGTTACATCACGTGTGATGGTTTAAGACAAACGCTTGGGTAAAACTGAGGAAAAACTAAGGAGCTGGGGAAAACTGAGCACAACTAAGAACCCGAGGGCACGAAAATAGAAATCCCTTATTAAAAATATAGTATGAAGTCACCACAGGTCCATCAATACCTTTGTTACATGATAATGGAAATGGTGTTGTTAGTATCGATGAATTAATTTATGGAAGTAGTTCTTTTACATTAATGTAACATTCTACTTTTATATACCAAAGTAGCTGATTTTTACTTGCATGCAGATGGAACCAACCTCGCATCCTACTGGAGTTTATGGAAACTTCACGTTACCAGATAAAGAACTGGAATCTAGTACCCAATTGGTTTCTTGTCCTCCAGGAACAATTCCAATGTGGAGAAGCGATAATTACAACTCGATGGTTAACCTTAGTGAAATGACTAGAAAAATATCCACATGGAATACTATTCAGGGTGACAACATCACTACTTCGGTAATCTTTTATAGTATCCTTATTTAATTGTTAAGGCTAACGATTTCATATGTAATTTTTATCCATGTAATGTATGATAGAGAGTTAATTTACTTAAATGTATTGGCATAATAAGTATAATCTCACATGCCACTAGAATGAGAGTATGTATATACCATACCATATTTAGGTCTAAATTTCTCGAATGGGACCCTCATATTGTGGCTTTGGCATCTAAGATTCATTGCAAGTAGTGCGTAAGGTTCATGTGTTTTATGTAAAACACGCTAAGTTGTTTGTATAGAAGATTTTGGTGAGTAGACTGAGAATCATAAGATTTCTTGAACCCATATCTTATATTATTTTTTGTCGCCTTTATGTTGGAAACAATGAAATAAGGAAAAATATAGAAATCATTGCCGACCATAGTTTTGAAGAAGATACTATAAAGACTTACGACCCTATTTTACATATTCCATTAATTAGATAAAGTAATAAATGTCCCTTTTAATTTTTTAATAATAATGCCATCATTTACACGTATAAAATATTTTACTACATCATCTCTTTCTGAAATAATATAGTCGGGGTGTTCTTATTTTCATTATTGCCCCAAATTGTTTTAGAATATGTTATGTTTTACATTTCTAGTGGTTGCGACATCAAGTATTTTATCGAATACACTATCCACAAATAGAAGATAGATGAAGAAATTGCAATAAAGGAGTGATTAGATCTAAAGGGATAATATACATAATTATGTGCGTGAAAGGGGTGCATATGTGGTTGAATGGTTTTTAGATCAAGGGATCCTATTTATGTAAATGTGGGAAACACATAGGTTTTTTTTGAAAAATATAATAAATAAGTCTATTTAATTATAATTAACTTTAAATCCATTCCACTCAAGGAATTTGTTGGTGAAGTCTAGCTCAATCTCTATCCCTCACCCATGTACATGTTTGTGTGGTTGCAAGTTTTCAAGAACCACTCTGGTCTAATGTTATAATTGTATTATTCAGTTGGCAGGCCTTACGAGAGGAGAAGACATCTATGGAACTAGTGCATCAATAAGTGTCTATGATCCACAAGTATATGGCAGTGAAGATAAATCTGGAGGTCTAGCAACTATAATTAGTGGTTATTCTTTTGACAAGGAGCATCCTAATGCCATCGGAGTCGGTTGGTTTGTAAGTATTTTTGTGATTTTTTGTGTGTTTATTTTGTGTTTGTTAAATAAATATTTATGTATGTTGAATCCCAATACTTTTAGTTTCTTTTGTTTGCATATTTACCGCATCTAATTATCATAAGCACTTGCAAACTCTACTAAAATCTAAAATTTTGTAGTAAGACTAATATGGATTTACCAAACCATATTAATATGCACATAAGGAAATAAAAGTACTTTATATCCATCCCCACATGTGAAACATATAAGGAAATAATAATTTAATATAAATATAAATTCACATTATAGATAAGAACAAGTAAAATGATGAAACACATGTAGGATATAAGATATCAATATTTTTTTTGTTCTGAAATATCCTCTTGCTCCTCAACAAACTGTTAAATGTTTATTGTAAGATTGACTTTATGGTGGCATGCATGTAGACATTCCAACTTGAAATTCACTGTGAGTATGCACAAATGTGTTTTGTTTATAAGTATGTAATTATTTAAAGCTGTCTTTGTATGTACATGTTGGTAGTTCGTATAGTAACTCATTAATAGGTATGTATATGTGGTACTTGTAGAAAAATATATTCTTATCTTCTCTGTTTGAGATGGATTCAATATCACAAACTGTTATTTAATTTCTAACTTGTTCTAGGTCTGGGCAAGCATCGCAGGTGACAGGCATGCCAGATTTCATGTTTTCTATGTAAGGTGTAGCTTTAATTCCATATTTTTACTTCATGTGTGTAATGTTATATTAACTTGCATGATTCCACTCTCCAGAATGTTGGCCAAAAACACTGCTTTGATCTACAGTGCTCTGGATTTGTGCAAACGAATCGAGATATAGTTTTAGGTGGAAAATTATCACCAGTATCAAAGTACGGTGGGCCACAAGCTCAGCTGAATATTTTCTTCTATCAGGTATGCTTTTGCTGATATTTTAAACACCCAACCATTATATTCTTATGTGATGAGTGTTTTGGATGCTTAAGTAAGATGAGAAAGAAAGCTAACAAATTATTGTCCTTAACAACTTTTACTATCTTCATATTTTCTTTGAATGCTATATTTCATATTTTCTTTGATATTTTTTTTGAGCTTCTCTTATCGCTTTGGTTAGCATGCCAATTAGTAATTCAAATTTGTGAATAAATTTTTCAAGGACTTTATTTATGGTCGTTATGATTGGAAAACCTAGGTATTTAGGTATTTGTCCATATGGTTATGGTCAATATTTTCCATAAATCCCACCCCACAAAAGAACTACTACCTCCGACCCATCATAAATATCACTGTTTAGTTCAAATTTGAGTTAATTTCAACTAAAACCTTGACACTTTTTATGGAGCGGAGGAGTAGCTTACTTATAAATCCCACCCTACAAAAATTGGTAATATGTTCAAGCTTGATATATTTCATAATGTCTCACGCCAAGGAGTTTTAACTCCAATGCTCTCGGATAAAGTTCAAAATATATGAATGGTAAATAATTATTTTGGTTAATGTATATATTTTACGAGTTTTTACCTTAATATATGATCATTTTTATTATTTTACGCCAAGGAGTTAATGTATATATTTTACGAGTTTGTTGCTTCGGTAAAACATGTTTTTACACAACTTGTTCTTTTGTTTTACTTTTCATAGTGTCCGATTCTTTTCTATTAGGATGACAAGTCAAACTGGTGGCTGAAGTTCGGCATACATCGCACTATAGTTGGATATTGGCCAGGTGAGCTCTTCAGTTACTTGAAAACAAAGGGAACTGCTGGCTATTGGGGTGGTTTCGTTGAAGGCCCTACAATTAAATATAAGCCACCGCCCATGGGTAGTGGGCACCCTGCTTCAGAGGGGTATGGCAAGGCAGCATATGTGAAGAACATTCAAGTTCTGGACAAAAAACACAATCTTGTGACCCCACGGGCTCGTGAGTTTGATATGGTTGTAGAAAATCCGAAATGCTACTCAGTTGATAATAAAGCAGACGGAGACCATGGAGTTGAAGCATATTGGTGTGGTGCTGGAGATTGCAAGCTTTGATGTAACAATGTTCGAATTATACTAATAAAATGATCTATAGTTTGTTGGTTTCGTAGCACACTTGAGTAGTAGCTCAATATGTGTTCTAACATCGCTCATTTTCCTAAGGTTAATCTAAAATTTCTTGTCTAAACTGATTTTTTAAATCTGAAACATGTCAATTTTAATTGAGCGTAAAATTTAAATTACAGGGATACCGTCAATTCCTAGCAAGGTTCAATAGTTTCTAGTTGCAAGGCTAGAGGTTGTAGGGAACAGAAATCCTTTTTAGACATTGGAGATTTTCATTGGTTCATCGGTGGATTTCAGACCTTCAGGGACAAAAGCAGGGTGAGGAGCTAAAATAATAAGCCGCACTATGTAGCAATCTTTCGTCTCCACAATACCATTATATTGGTGTGGACAGAGCCGCAAACAAAAGACTTGTGTTCTACTTTGGCGTAGTTGGACACTTAGCAGAGCGTAGTGGAGATTTTCCAGAAGCCCCAAGGTCTCAAATGGAGAGAGGTGTCATCCGGTATACATGCGTGTGGAGCATAAATGCGGTATTTTACCTACAAGTTAGATTGGTTTTTCTGTGCAAGTTTGTCTTTCCCACTCTATTACTGATTCTTGCCTAGATATCTCATCGCATCATAATAAATAA
Organism: Lolium rigidum; assembly: GCF_022539505.1. NCBI lineage: Eukaryota > Viridiplantae > Streptophyta > Magnoliopsida > Poales > Poaceae > Lolium > Lolium rigidum. The sequence goes on along the minus strand of NC_061512.1, from coordinate 154,645,733 downwards.
CCATATTTAGGTTTACTAAACCATGAGACAAACACCAAATTTTGTGTAAGCTTGACATTTTCGCCATAAACTTTTTGGTTGCATGCAAGCAACCGACACAAACAAAGGAAAACAAAATATTGTAACCAGTTAGCTGGAATAGATCTGGGTGCCAGTTCACATTTAAAGGAACCATAAAATAGACCATAAACATGGACAATTATAAGGCAATTAATGCTCTATCAAGAATAAGTGGACAACATGTCCAAAGCAGACCTCAACAAACAATCGTTGAGAAAAAGTATACATTATCCAACCTAGTCTATGAACACACGAGGTCTCATAGGTTATTAAGGCACAATCAAACAAGAATAACACCCACAATACACTAGTAGGAAAAGCCTTATCAGTGGCCCACGGAAATGAGATTCTGTAGCGCATGGGAGGTGCGCCACAGAAACGTCACCACAAAAATAAGGTTTCTGTGGCGCACCAGACCATGCGCCACAGAATTAAGGTTTCTGTGGCGCACTGCGACTGATGCGCCACAGAAATAAGTAGTTCTGTGGCGCATATTATATAGCCGCGCCACAGAAATAGGTGCGCCACAGAATTATGTTTTGGTGCGCCACAGAACAATCTACAGGTATACTCGATTTTGTGCTCCCTGGTGTATTATACATGTTTTATACTGGTTTTATACACCGTATACGGGTTATATACTGATATAATATAGACATATATAATATGGACATATATAATCATCACATCATCATCACATTACTTAGAGCCCGATCGAGTTATACATATAGCTCCATACAACTCATAATCTATGCAAATTAATTAAGTTCGTCATCTCTAGATACAAATGAAGTGACACCGGCCGCCGCCTACACTAGGATGAAATAGAGTACCGCCACGACGGTGGTGAGCAAGAGCGAGAGCACAAGGAAGGTCTTCATCTTGCTCTTGTTCGCTTGGTGCTTCCTCCACTTGGCAACCGCCTCGTGTCTAGTCGGGTACCCTTTGTAGCAGTTGCCGCTGAACTTGTGCACCTGTTTCTTGCACTCCTCCCACTCCTCGTACACTCCTGGAACCCGCCCCTCGAACACGACGTAGTACGTCATCTCTATGGACACAAGGCATATTAGTATATAACGCAATGGAAAGAGTTAGAGGGTTCACATGCATACATATTCACAAGAATTAAAGCAAGGAAATAATAATCTATACCTAATAATAAAAGCAAAAAGGTTTCTCCCTCGGTCGTCCGTCCAATTTAAACTGTCCTAAAAGTTGATACAAATTACCCACCACTGCCACCCGTAAATTAAAATCTATACCTATGGATCTGTCCGCCTTCGTACCCGCATCGTGATCCTTTTCGCACGGCAGATCCAGCTTTGCGCTACTCTGCCGATCTGTGTACAAGTCGTTCCCGGCAACAAGCTTACGTCGCGAGGAAGTCGTCCGGCGACCGATTGATTTAGGGTGTAGCGACCAACAAAGAATTGGAGCTGCCCAATTGTTGCAGTGCACCGGCCCATAAAGAAACAAACCCATCCTGGCCGTGTTATGTCAGGATTCGATCAAGTCTGCATTGTATCCGTACCTGACACGTATTATACGAACGATAACTATCTCACGCAAAATCGGCTCGCTAGCAATATATAAATTCCACGGCATCGTAACCTCTCTGAATCTCCTAGCTCTCAGCACCAAAACCCTAGACGGCACTGCAGATGCGCGGCGATTCGATCGAGTAAATTTCTGAATCAGCAGAAGCTTGATCGATCGCGCCGGAAACTACAGCCCAATTTCTTCCGCTCGGCCAAGCCTCCCAAGGGGATCCTTCTGACCTTCCCTTTTGCCTGCCTGACACCAGACGCTGCTCCCTGTACCATCGTGTCCGAGGATAATGGATGCCAAACCGAGGATAACATGCAACCTCTAGAAGATGCACATCGAGGTAGAGCGTCGCCCCGTGTAAGCTTTTCACGCTCATGGACGCCGGTTCATGTGCACCGGCGGCCGGCCGGCGCCACCAGCCTCCATCATCGAGGAGATCGATATGGGTTGCAAGCTTTTGCGATTGTAGTAGCTTTTAATTAATCTGGTCGTCGGAGGGCTACTGAAGCGGACAACAAGCTGGTACCAAAAGAAGCAAGTAGGCGAGAGGTGCAGCTGGAGATAGTCGTCTCGGAAGCAGTTCCTTTCAGTCGGAAAAAGATGCAACCTTACACACCCGGCACAGGATCCCAATACATGGATCACTGAAATATGGTAACGTCAGCCAAACCGCGATCTGCGATGATTGTCCTCCCCAACAAGTCGGTGTTTGCCCATAACTCCATAAGGGGGCGTGCTGATTAACAGGCTCTGAGAGCAGGTCTAACAGGCCCCGTATAACCCGCCCACCCCGTAAAATTCCGGCGACATACGGGGCAGGCGCGGTTTGGGCCGTCTAGCAGGCCCCGTATTCGGGCCACCCCGTTTCGGCGGAATACGGGGCCCAGGAAATCGGCCCCGTCGCCCCGTACATATAGTGGGCGCAGGTGCGAGTGAGGGGTTAACCCCTCACTCGCAACCCTAGCTCCGCCGCGCGCCGCCGCCTCCTCCTCCTGCTCCGGCGAGAAATTAGCCGCGCCCCGCCACGCATTCCACCGCCGCCGCTAGGATGGACTCCCGCCGCCGCAGTAGGGCCTCGCCGGCGAGCGGATCGAAGCGATCCCGCTCGCCGGACACCGTAGAGGAAGCGTGGCGGCCGAAGTGCAAGCTTTCCGCCGCCGGGAGCCGTCGCGCGGCCTGCAAGTACGCCGGCGCGCTGTACGTGCCGGAACCGCTCCGCGAGTTCGCCGCGGGTGGGCGGTGGTACAAGCAGGACCCGCCGCTCAAGCCGATGAGCGGCGAGGCGTTCGAGAAATGGCGCGCGCAGTGGCAGCGCGACCGCGCGGCGTTGGCGGAATGGAGGGCGACCATCGGCAGCAGCGGCAGCGGCGGAGGAAGCGGAGGCGGCGAGGAGGAAGCGGCGGCGGCGGAAGAGGAGGAAGAGGAGGCGGCCTACCGCCGTGCGGTCGCCTTGTCCGAGGCGGATGCCGCCGAGAAAGCGGCGGCGGAGGCAGAGGAGGAGGCGGCGGCCATCGCCTTCATCCCCTACGTCATCCTGGACGACTAGAGGTAGGTTGATGCTTAGTAGATGTAGTATGATCCGTAGTATGATCAAAATGTATGTATGATCCCTAGTATGATCAATGAAGATGAACTTCCCGGGGTTTTCATTTTTGAAAATACGGGGCGAAATACGGGGTCTGCTAGACGGCATGGCTCGAAATGGAGCAGTTTTTCGATACGGGGCGAAAAAGCAGCCAGATACGGGGCAGAAATATAAGGGACCTGCTAGACATGCTCTGAGAGACTACGCGCCACAGTCGGCGTCTGGTTCCACCTCGCTGCCGGATTGGTATCCCGTGCGGCTGCCGGACGAAGCTCCCAAATCGCCGCCGAAATACTCCGGTGACTCGGTGAGGTCCCTGCATCTTCTTATTCAAACCAAAGAAGATGAATCAAGGGATTTGGTGTATAGGTGTCAGTTTTTAATCAGTTCGTCAGCGTTGTTGTTCTGTTGCGTCTTGCAGCTCCACTATTCCCTTCTGTGCTAGCTCTAGCTTGGGGCGGTACTTAATATAGTCAAAAGGCTTCTGCAGCCTGTTGTGCATAAAGCAATCACCATGCTGTCTATTTCAACGAGCTAAGACGGATGTGAAGATAAACTACTCCTATGTACTTGCACATGGAACAAGCAATCACCATGTTGTCTATTTCAACGAGCTAAGACGGATGTGAAGATAAACTACTCCTATGTACTTGCACATGGAACCTGGGTGAGTGAAACTGAAGATCAACTACGTATTGTTGTTAGTTGAGTGAAGGTACGCTCCAAATAAAATTTGATCTCATAATATTCATGACAAAATTTTAGCACGATTGGCCTGGTTTTCTGCACACGTCCACAAAAATAAAGCGGATTGAAGTACGGAGTAGTAGTTTTCTTCAATCGTAAGGAAGCGGCCTGCCGCCGGCCAGGCCACCGCTGCCTGCGTCCGCCGGATGAGCCCACCCCTCTGAGTGCTACTCCCAGAAAGCCCTCAAAAAATTCCCAGCAAATCGATAATGTAAACTCGCCGCGGGAGGCTAGGGACAGCGGGCGGCGCTTTGCTCTGAGTCACACGGACGGGACGATGCGGCCCAGGGACGAGCGGGGTTTCTAGCTTACTGTTGGGACGACCAAACCGTGATGGAGGCGGCCGAGCGGATGGAAGCCAGACTGCCAGAGACGTGTTCGAGCCGTCGAGCTCTGCTCGTGGACGCCGTGCTCGAGCTCTGCCCATGGACACCATGGTTGAGCGTCATGGAAGACGGCCAGACGCCAAGGTCCTGTGTCACAGTGAGCGCATCACTGTTGGGTCGACTGATCTGCCAACTAACGTTGTTGCGCTTCGTCTTGGTTGGGGATTGATTTGGGGATTTTGACCGGTCAGACCTCACTAGCTCCTGGTTGGCTTTACGTGATGCTATACTCATATCAATGGATTAGCTTCCTTGCCTGGGTCGCTGTGGTGCGGTGCAGCTGCGCGGGCCAGCGAAAGGACTGCTGCTAGATGCTGTTTGGAAGAAAGAAAAATGGTTGAGCAAATTGAAGGTTGTTTTGTGTGTTTGCAAAATTGTTTTTTTAGCAACTCTAGCTCATGTTTAATTTGTTTTTTATTTTTAGTTATTAATTTATGTCACTTTTCGTACTGTGCAAATTTTAGAAAAGCTACTTGATTTTTGTTGCAAAGAAATAAAAATATATACCAAATAATATAATTATATTAATCTATATCTAATATACCACCTCTAAGGGGTACCCAATGGCCTCGACAATAAGTCCACAGATGTTGTTGTCATCTTTGTCGAATGTTTCTTACAGATTGCTGCAACAAGGGTCTTAATCAAGTTCCTACATACGATGACCGATTGTCAGCAAATACATTGTGTTTAACAAACGCTCGGGAAGACCGGACTGTCGGAGTAGACATTGCGCGACGACAAACGCTTATGTAAGCCCTAGGTCCACTTCTTCAATTAGAGGGAGACAGAGGCGACTATGAGATCATTGTCATGGTCGCAACACTCAAACATGTTATCAGCTCCATGTGGCAGGTAATCGCCACCCATTGCAACGCATTTTTTTCCGTCGCAACGCACGGGCACTTTTGCTAGTAAACCTAAAAGACATATAGCATCGGTATCACATAAGTAATATGGTTCAACGATAACGACTACAATAGTAATTGAAGTCCAACAACGACGACCACCGTTTCGAGCAAATTAAGCAAGTTTAGTTTACAACACGGTACAAATTGTCCATCGATTCAAAGTAATGCTAGGCACACCGGCCTCGGTCAACGAGACGTCTTCTTGAGTGGCTCCGGGAACGGCTTGTACAAATCCTTCGTCGTCCACGTCCTTCCATCACCCTGCCTATGTAGGCATTCTTCGATATCCCTCTTAGACAACCATGAACCATCTGAGTTGGTGTAAGAGCCCCGATGCGTTGGATACATCTTGTAAGATAATTTCCGAGATCTTTACTTGGATGCGATGGAAGTCTTCTCTAAGATCATCATCATTGATTTGCCTCGACATTTTAATGGGGTCTCGCTTACTAGGTGGCAGAGACATCATCTCTGCATCCTCGACAAACCCTTTAAGGTGATGGAGGACATAGAAGGCCTCCTTAATGCTGCCGACTGGATGCTTGATACAAGGGAAGTCGATCACCTGCTTGAACCCGAGCTTTTTAGTGTCCGGCCTGATATATTGCCCATTCTTGTCGAAGGTGCCTCCATTTTTGGAGTAGCCAAGGATAGCCTCATCGAGAACACCCCTTATTCTCTTGTAGTCTTTCTTCGTCGTCGTACTCGACGAGTCGAAATACTGGGCTAGTGACCACTTCGGATCTAGGATGATGAGTGTGCAGTATTTGTCCCTGCTCAACACATGCAATTGAAATGGAATGTTGGAAATGATCGGCAATGGAAGAAATATATAAGAAGCATAAGTTACGACGGCCGTGAGCGGATGTGTACTTACTCGGGAAAGACAGGCAGAAGAATGGTGTTGCTCTCTTTGTACATGAGCATGAAGTTCTGGAGGTACCGCACCGCCTTGGTCCGTGTCCTTGAGCCGTCCTGGAGCTGGCTATCGCGCATGTAGTAGGGATCCGCTACCGCGATGTGGCGGGGTCTCTCTCTCTCTTGATCTTCATCTGAAGATTGATCGCGTATAGGCGGACCAAGTTATAGTCGAGCCGTTTCGAGTGAAATAGATTGAAGATGTCCTCGAACGCTATGAAGAAGATATCCACGGGGTCTTCATAGACGAAGTTCTGGTCGGACGGCACCTTGACCGATAACACCGGGTAATTTGGATCCTTTTCTTTAAGAAGGACGCTCTCTAGATAATTAATAGTGTGCTGCAAAGGGAGCATTGGTCCACTTGCGAGGTGTTCCATGTCCGGAGGCAGTATCGGTTTACCAGCTTCATGACACCGGGGCAAGCCATCCGGTGTAGGTGGTACCATGTCGTCGGCCCGGATCCTCTTAGGAGCAGGCTGGCTCGAAGATGCGCCCTTCTTGGCTCCTCTCTTCCTTGCCTTCTTCACCTGACCTACTGGGGGTGCTGGTGGTGCTGATGGTGGTGCTTCGGGTGCTGCTGGGGTCGGTGCTGGTGGTGCTTCTGAGGTTGCTGGCGTTGATTTGGGTGGCTCCCCGATGATCGTCTTACGCAGCGTGTTAGGGCTGAAAACGGTAGCAGGCTTGACTTGAGCTGGATTGCCAGCCTCCGGAGGAGTGTCTTGAGAAAAACCCGTGAAGACCAGGTGCTGCTTCGTGACTGTAGTGGGACGACCAAGTTGATCGCCGTGAGTGCGGAAGGCTTGTTCATCCATAGGAGGCATGTACATATCTTGGCTGCAGGCGCCAGTGTTGATGTAGGCATCGATGTCATCATCATCATCTACATCGTTGCCATCAAGTGGCGCCATGTCCTGGACCTTAGGTGGTGGCGGTTGCGATGCCGCCGCTTGGCGTACCTTGCGTCTGGTCGACGATCATTCCGGTAGCGCTCCCAACAACTGTTTGTGGCGTGTGGTGGTGGCGGCGATCGTCGGTTCCTTCCGGGTGGCGGCGGCGACCGCCGGTTCCTTCAGGGTAGTGGGGGCGGCGACCGCTGTTTCCTTAAGGGTATCGTCGGCGCTGGCGATCTTGGGCCGGATGATAGGGGAGGTGGCGCCGGTGCTTTTCTTAGCACTCGGAAGACCCCCCCAGACGAATCTGGTTCTTCGGCCATTTCATAAGCCATGAGGTGCAATCCCCAAGGGACAAAACGTCGCCCTCGTCTATGCCCGGAGGTTGAAAGGGGGGATGGCGTAGCGGTACTCCGGCACTACCATTACCAACTTGACCTTCACCACGTTTTCCTCCAATGCATTGCCGTGCATAACGCGGGAAGCCATGACGATGCCGCTAGCAACTTCCACCAACTTGCCGCCGGGCTCCACCGTTTGCAGAAGTATGCACTTGTTCATCCCGAGTCGGGGCGCCATGTTGGGCATCGTGAGATGGCAGTCACAAAAGGCATATATAGTTAAAGAAGATGACGCCAAGGAGTAACTAATGAGTTTACCTTCTGGATGGCGTCGATCTCGGCTACTGTCGATACAAGGGCGGCGGTTGGGGGCGTCGATGCGACCAGTTGGAGCTGCGGCGGTGGTTGAAGCTGCGGCATCGGGTGGAGCGGCAACATCGGCGACACGTGGAAGCTTGAGTTGCTGCCGCTGATGCTGGGCACATGTATCAGCCCCACTTGACCTCCCGCATTCCAAGCAGCTAACCCCTCCATCAACCCAGGGGGATGATCTGCCGGATCTTCTCGTCCAATAACTTGTTCATCATCTCCGTGTTCTCCACAGGCTTTTCGGCCACCAGCTTCTCTAGTGACTCCACCTTCTTCTTCAGCTCCCGAACCTCGGATTTATCCTTAGCCGACGACCTCCTCTCCAGCTTTCTCGTCTTGGCATCCGATCCGTAGTACTCGGATAGCTTCATACTTGTGCCAAAGCCGGACACACGGCCACCCGACGTCGGTGGCTTGTCCAGCTCCCTGTCCTTGTATTTGTTCGTCGCCCTATTGAAAGGCGTGTCCCATGGTTCCGTCGAACCCTGGGACGACGGGCCAGCCGTACAACTAGCCTTCAACTCATTGATACGTCTCCGACGTATCGATAATTTCTTATGTTCTATGCCATATTATTGATGATACCTACATGTTTTATGCACACTTTATGTCATATTCGTGCATTTTCTGGAACTAACCTATTAACAAGATGCCGAAGTGCCGCTTGCTCGTTTTCTGCTGTTTTTGGTTTCAGAAATCCTAGTAACGAAATATTCTCGGAATTGGACGAAACGAAGACCCGGGGGCCTATTTCGCCACGAACCTTCCAGAAGACCGAAGAGCATACGAAGTGGGGCCACGAGGTGGCCAAACCACATGGCGGCGCGGCCAAGGGGGGGCCGCGCCGCCCTGTGGTGTGGGCCCCTCGTCAGCCCCCGACTCCGCCCTTCCGCCTACTTAAAGCCTCCGTCGCGAAACCCCTGAGGCGAAAAACCACGATACGAAAAACCTTACTGAGACGCCGCCGCCGCTGATCCCATCTCGGGGATTCTGGAGATCTCCTCCGGCACCCTGCGGAGAGGGGATTCATCTCCCGGAGGACTCTACACCGCCATGGTCGCCTCCGGAGTGATGAGTGAGTAGTTCACCCCTGGACTATGGGTCCATAGCAGTAGCTAGATGGTTGTCTTCTCCTCATTGTGCTTCATTGTTGGATCTTGTGAGCTGCCTAACATGATCAAGATCATCTATCCGTAATACTCTATGTTGTGTTTGTCGGGATCCGATGGATAGAGAATACCATGTTATGTTAATTATCAAGTTATTACATATGTGTTGTTTATGATCTTGCATGCTCTCCGTTACTAGTAGAGGCTTTGGCCAAGTTTTTGCTCTTAACTCCAAGAGGGAGTATTTATGCTCGATAGTGGGTTCATGCCTGCATTGACACATGGGACAGTGACAGAAAGTTCTAAGGTTGTGTTGTGCTGTTGCCACTAGGGATAAAACATTGGCGCTATGTCCGAGGATGTAGTTGTTAATTACATTACGCACCATACTTAATGCAATTGTCTGTTGCTTTGCAACTTAATACTGGAAGGGGTTCGGACGATAACCTGAAGGTGGACTTTTTAGGCATAGATGCAGTTGGATGGCGGTCTATGTACTTTGTCGTAATGCCCAATTAAATCTCACTATACTTATCATGCCATGTATGTGCATTGTTATGCCCTCTCTATTTGTCAATTGCCCGACTGTAATTTGTTCACCCAACATGCTTTTATCTTATGGGAGAGACACCTCTAGTGAACTGTGGACCCCGGTCCATTCTTTAATACTCGAAATACAAATCTGCTGCAATACTTGTTTTTACTGTTTTCTCTGCAAACAATCATCTTCCACACAATACGGTTAATCCTTTGTTACGAGCAAGCCGGTGAGATTGACAACCTCACTCGTTTCGTTGGGGCAAAGTACTTTGGTTGTGTTGTGCATGTTCCACGTTGGCGCCGGAATCCCTGGTGTTGCGCCGCACTACATCCCGCCGCCATCAACCTTCAACGTGCTTCTTGGCTCCTCCTGGTTCGATAAACCTTGGTTTCTTTCTGAGGGAAAACTTGCTGCTGTGCGCATCATACCTTCCTCTTGGGGTTGCCCAACGAACGTGTGAAATACACGCCATCAAGCTCTTTTTCTGGCGCCGTTGCCGGGGAGATCAAGACACGCTGCAAGGGGAGTCTCCACTTCCCAATCTCTTTACTTTGTTTTTGTCTTGCTTTATTTTATTTACTACTTTGTTTGCTGCACTTATATTAAAACACAAAAAAATTAGTTGCTAGTTTTACTTTATTTACTGTCTTGTTTGCTATATCAAAAACACAAAAAAAAAAATTAGTTTACTTGCATTTACTTTATCTAGTTTGCTTTATTTACTACTGCTAAAATGGCCAACCCTGAAAATACTAAGTTGTGTGACTTCACTAGCACAAATAATAATGATTTCCTATGCACACCTATTGCTCCACCAGCCTACTACAGCAGAATTCTTTGAAATTAAACCTGCTTTACTAAATCTTGTTATGCGAGAGCAATTTTCTGGTGTTAGTTCTGATGATGCTGCTGCCCATCTCAATAATTTTGTTGAATTGTGTGAAATGCAAAAGTATAAAGATGTAGATGGTGACATTATAAAATTAAAATTGTTCCCTTTCTCATTAAGAGGAAGAGCTAAAGATTGGTTGCTATCTCTCGCCTAAGAATAGTATTGATTCCTGGACTAAATGCAAGGATGCTTTTATTGGTAGATATTATCCCCCTGCTGAAATTATATCTTTGAGGAGTAGCATAATGAATTTTAAACAATTGGATAATGAACATGTTGCTCGAGCTTGGGAAAGAATGAAATCTCTGGTTAAAAATTGCCCAACCCATGGACTGACTACTTGGATGATCATCCAAACCTTCTATGCAGGACTAAATTTTTCTTCGCGGAATTTATTGGATTCAGCTGCTGGAGGTACCTTTATGTCCATCACTCTTGGTGAAGCAACAAATCTTCTTGATAATATGATGGTTAATTACTCTGAATGGCACACGGAAAGAGCTCCACAAGGTAAGAAGGTAAATTCTGTTGAAGAAACCCCTTCCTTGAGTGATAAGATTGATGCTATTATGTCTATGCTTGTTAATGATAGGACTAATGTTGATCCTAATAATGTTCCATTAGCTTCATTGGTTGCCCAAGAAGAACATGTTGATGTAAACTTCATTAAAAATAATAATTTCAACAACAATGCTTATCGGAACAATTCTAGTAATAACTATAGGCCATATCCTTATAATAATGGTAACGATTATGCTAATTCTTATGGGAATTCTTACAACAATAATAGGAATACACCCCTGGACTTGAAGCCATGCTTAAAGAATTTATTAGTACACAAACTGCTTTTAACAAATCTGTTGAGGAAAAGCTCAATAAAATTGATATTCTTGTTTCTAGAGTTGATAGTCTTGCCTCCGATGTTGATCTTTTGAAATCGAAAGTTATGCCTAATAGGGATATTGAAAATAAAATTGTTACTACAGCAAATGCCATCCAAGTTAGAATTAATGAGAATATAAGATTAATGGCTGAACTGCGTGCTAGGTGGGATAGAGAAGAAAATGAAAAACTAGCTAAAAAGGAAAATGTAGCTAAAGTTTGGACTATTAACACCACTAGAAATGCTAATGATTCACATGTTGCTGCACCTCCTACTATTAATGGTAAAATAATTGGTGTTGGCAATGCTTCTACTCCTAGTGCAAAGCGCGCAAAATTACCTGAAACAGACTAAAACCGCTGAAACCGCTTGTGATAAAACTCGCTGAAATTTTTTCCAACCTTGGGGATGATAATCCCATTGCTTTAGATTGTAATGATTTAGATTTTGATGATTGCCACATCTCTGAAGTTATAAAGTTCTTGCAAAAACTTGCTAAAAGTCCTAATGCTAGCGCTGTAAACTTGGCTTTCACAAAACATATTACAAATGCTCTCATAAAAGCTAGAGAAGAGAAACTAAAACTTGAAACTTCTATTCCTAGAAAGCTAGAGGATGGTTGGGAGCCCATCATTAAAATGAGAGTCAAAGATTTTGATTGTAATGCTTTATGTGATCTTGGTGCAAGTATTTCTGTTATGCCTAAGAAAGTCTATGATATGCTTGACTTGCCACCATTGAAAAACTGTTATCTGGATGTTAATCTCGCCAATAATGCTAAAAAGAAACCTTTGGGGAAAGTTGATAATGTTCATATTATGGTTAACAATAACCTTGTCCCCGTTGATTTTGTTGTCTTGGATATTGAATGCAATGCATCTTGCCCCATTATATTGGGAAGACCTTTTCTTCGAACCGTTGGTGCTACTATTGATATGAAGGAAGGTAATATTAAATATCAATTTCCTCTCAAGAAAGGTACGGAACACTTCCCTAGAAAGAGAATGAAGTTACCTTATGATTTTATTATTAGAACAAATTATAATGTTGATGCTTCGTCTCTTGATGTTACTTGAGATACACTTTCTGCGCCTAGCTGAAAGGCGTTAAAGAAAAGCGCTTATGGGAGACAACCCATGTTTTTACTACAGTATTTTTGTTTTATATTTGAGTCTTGAAAGTTGTTTACTACTGTAGCAACCTCTCCTTATCTTAGTTTTATGTTTTGTTGTGCCAAGTAAAGTCTTTGATAGAAAAGTAAGTACTAGATTTGGATTACTGCGCAGTTCCAGATTTCTTTGCTGTCACGAATCTGGGTCTACCTCCCTGTAGGTAGCTCGTAAAATTAAGCCAATTTACGTGCATGATCCTCAGATATGTACGCAACTTTCATTCAATTTGGGCATTTTCATTTGAGCAAGTCTGGTGGCCTAATAAAATCCATCTTTACGGACTGTTCTGTTTTGACAGATTCTGCCTTTTATTTCGCATTGCCTCTTTCGCTATGTTGGATGAATTTCTTTGATCCATTAATGTCCAGTAGCTTTATGCAATGTACAGAAGTGTTAAGAATGATTGTGTCACCTCTGAACATGTGAATTTTTATTATGCACTAACCCTCTAATGAGTTGTTTCGAGTTTGGTGTGGAGGAAGTTTTCAAGGATCAAGAGAGGAGTATGATGCAATATGATCAAGGAGAGTGAAAGCTCTAAGCTTGGGGATGCCCCGGTGGTTCACCCCTGTATATTATAAGAAGACTCAAGCGTCTAAGCTTGGGGATGCCCAAGGCATCCCCTTCTTCATCGACAACATTATCAGGTTCCTCCCCTGAAACTATATTTTTATTCCGTCACATCTTATGTACTTTGCTTGGAGCGTCGGTTTTTTTTTTGTTTTGTTTGAATAAAATGGATCCTAGCATTCACTTTGTGGGAGAGAGACATGCTCCGCTGTAGCATATGGACAAATATGTCCTTAGGCTCTACTCATAGTATTCATGGCGAAGTTTCTTCTTCGTTAAATTGTTATATGGTTGGAATTGGAAAATGCTACATGTAGTAATTCTAAAATGTCTTGGATAATTTGATACTTGGCAATTCTTGTGCTCATGTTTAAACTCTTGCATCATATACGTTGCACCCATTAATGAAGAAACACTTAGAGCTTGCTAATTTGGTTTGCATATTTGGTTTCTCTAGAATCTAGATAACATCTAGTATTGAGTTTTGAACAACAAGGAAGACGGTGTAGAGTCTTATAATGTTTACAATATGTCTTTTATGTGAGTTTTGCTGTACCGTTCATCTTTGTGTTTGTTTCAAATAACCTTGCTAGCCTAAACCTTGTATCGAGAGGGAATACTTCTCATGCATCCAAAATCCTTGAGCCAACCACTATGCCATTTGTGTCCACCATACCTACCTACTACATGGTATTTATCCGCCATTCCAAAGTAAATTGCTTGAGTGCTACCTTTAAAATTCCATCATTCACCTTTGCAATATATAGCTCATGGGACAAATAGCTTAAAAACTATTGTGGTATTGAATATGTACTTATGCACTTTATCTCTTATTAAGTTGCTTGTTGTGCGATAACCATGCTTCTGGGGACGCCATCAACTATTCTTTGTTGAATATCATGTGAGTTGCTATGCATGTCCGTCTTGTCTGAAGTAAGAGAGATCTACCACCTTTATGGTTGGAGCATGCATATTGTTAGAGAAGAGCATTGGGCCGCTAACTAAAGCCATGAATCATGGTGGAAGTTTCAGTTTTGGACATATATCCTCAATCTCATATGAGAATAATAATTGTTGTCACATGCTTATGCATTAAAGAGGAGTCCATTATCTGTTGTCCATGTTGTCCCGGTATGGATGTCTAAGTTGAGAATAATCAAAAGCGAGAAATCCAAAATGCGAGCTTTCTCCTTAGACCTTTGTACAGGCGGCATGGAGGTACCCCATTGTGACACTTGGTTAAAACATGTGCATTGCAAAGATCCGGTAGTCCAAGCTAATTAGGACAAGGTGCGGGCACTATTAGTATACTATGCATGAGGCTTGCAACTTGTAAGATATAATGTACATAACTCATATGCTTTATTACTACCGTTGACAAAATTGTTTCATGTTTTCAAAATAAAAGCTCTAGCACAAATATAGCAATCGATGCTTTCCTCTTTGAAGGACCATTCTTTTACTTTTATGTTGAGTCAGTTCACCTATCTCTCTCCACCTCAAGAAGCAAACACTTGTGTGAACTGTGCATTGATTCCTACATACTTGCATATTGTACTTGTTATATTACTCTATGTTGACAATTATCCATGAGATATACATGTTACAAGTTGAAAGCAACCGCTGAAACTTAATCTTCCTTTGTGTTGCTTCAATACCTTTACTTTGATTTATTGCTTTATGAGTTAGCTCTTATGCAAGACTTATTAATACTTGTCTTGAAGTACTATTCATGAAAAGTCTTTGCTTTATGATTCACTTGTTTACTCATGTCATTACCATTGTTTTGATCGCTGCATCCACTACATATGTTTACAAATAGTATGATCAAGGTTATGATGGCATATCACTTCAGAAATTATCTTTGTTATCGTTTTACCTGCTCGGGACGAGCAGAACTAAGCTTGGGGATGCTTGATACGTCTCCGACGTATCGATAATTTCTTATGTTCTATGCCATATTATTGATGATACCTACATGTTTTATGCACACTTTATGTCATATTCGTGCATTTTCTGGAACTAACCTATTAACAAGATGCCGAAGTGCCGATTCTTTGTTCTCGCTGTTTTTGGTTTCAGAAATCCTAGTAACGAAATATTCTCGGAATTGGACGAAACGAAGACCCGAGGGCCTATTTCGCCACGAACCTTCCGGAAGACCGAAGAGCATACGAAGTGGGGCCACGAGGTGGCCAAACCACATGGCGGCGCGGCCAAGGGGGGCCCGCGCCGCCCTGTGGTGTGGGCCCCTCGTCGGCCCCCGACTCTGCCCTTCCGCCTACTTAAAGCCTCCGTCGCGAAACCCCCGAGGCGAAAAACCACGATACGGAAAACCTTGCGAGACGCCGCTGCCGCCGATCCCATCTCGGGGGATTCTGGAGATCTCCTCCGGCACCCCGCCGGAGAGGGGATTCATCTCCCGGAGGACTCTACACCGCCATGGTCGCCTCCGGAGTGATGAGTGAGTAGTTCACCCCTGGACTATGGGTCCATAGCAGTAGCTAGATGGTTGTCTTCTCCTCATTGTGCTTCATTGTTGGATCTTGTGAGCTGCCTAACATGATCAAGATCATCTATCCGTAATACTCTATGTTGTGTTTGTCGGGATCCGATGGATAGAGAATACCATGTTATGTTAATTATCAAGTTATTACATATGTGTTGTTTATGATCTTGCATGCTCTCCGTTACTAGTAGAGGCTCTGGCCAAGTTTTTGCTCTTAACTCCAAGAGGGAGTATTTATGCTCGATAGTGGGTTCATGCCCGCATTGACACCGGGACAGATGACAGAAAGTTCTAAGGTTGTGTTGTGCTGTTGCCACTAGGGATAAAACATTGGCGCTATGTCCGAGGATGTAGTTGTTGATTACATTACGCACCATACTTAATGCAATTGTCTCGTTGCTTTGCAACTTAATACTGGAAGGGGTTCGGACGATAACTCTGAAGGTGGACTTTTTAGGCATAGATGCAGTTGGATGGCGGTCTATGTACTTTGTCGTAATGCCCAATTAAATCTCACTATACTTATCATGCCATGTATGTGCATTGTTATGCCCTCTCTATTTGTCAATTGCCCGACTGTAATTTGTTCACCCAACATGCTTTTATCTTATGGGAGAGACACCTCTAGTGAACTGTGGATCCCGGTCCATTCTTTAATACTGAAATACAAATCTGCTGCAATACTTGTTTTTACTGTTTTCTCTGCAAACAATCATCTTCCACACAATACGGTTAATCCTTTGTTACAGCAAGCCGGTGAGATTGACAACCTCACTGTTTCGTTGGGGCAAAGTACTTTGGTTGTGTTGTGCAGGTTCCACGTTGGCGCCGGAATCCCGGTGTTGCGCCGCACTACATCCCGCCGCCATCAACCTTCAACGTGCTTCTTGGCTCCTCCTGGTTCGATAAACCTTGGTTTCTTTCTGAGGGAAAACTTGCTGCTGTGCGCATCATACCTTCCTCTTGGGGTTGCCCAACGAACGTGTGAAATACACGCCATCACTCATCATCCTTCAGACAAAGGAACTTAAGGTTAGCCCATTTGGCTTCATTGCCTAATGAGATGAGCGAAATAATATAGACTATCCTTACCAGGTAGTTCTCGAAATTCTTCACGTCTTTGTGATCCGTAATAAATTCCCCCGTCTTCCGATCTAAGTAGTAGCGGGACCGGACAAAGTTCCTAGCCTCGTACATCCTCGATTTTGTGCCAGGGGTTTTCTTTCCCCAGACGTACCATCTCGGCATTCTCCTTGTCCCAAGTGGGCTGTTTTCCTCGGTAACCGCCGCTTCCGCAATGGTGGGTCCCTAAGTTCAAATCCCGCATTTTCTTCCCCCAGGCGGTCCATTTTTTAATAGTGTCAGTATCTAAGTAAGACTTGAATGCATTGAAGTCTTCTAAGGAGAGCGACGGGTCTTTGCTACTTATCCTCTCCCAGCTTTCACCGGCCTCGATCTTGTTCTTCAGCCGGTTCTTCCAGCTGCTCAAGGCGGTACTCATCTTCGTGAGAGCTAAAGAGTCCACCTTCTTATTGAACGGCTCCGGGAACGTGTATCGTTGGTGAAGCTTCTGGAGGAGGGATTGGGCGATAGCCGCGTTCTCCTTGCTTCTGAGGTCCTGAGTTAGGATCGGCACGGTTTCACGGACGATGCACCCTAGTTGCATGCCGTACCCTTTGGCAACCCACGAAGGCTCCATCGGTAGGCCACTTTCGGAGACTACCGTGAAAGCATCGGTGACGTTGGCGAGCACTTGCGGCCTCCGATCCCTCCTTGGCCTCCTCGCCGTCCTCTTCTTCTTAGCCTCCTGAGGGTTGCCGCCGCTATCACCTTCCGTGCGGTTGGCCGTGTTATCTTCACCGGTCTCTTCACAGGTCTCGGCGGCATCGTCCCAGGTATCGTCATCGTCGCCCGTGTCGGCGGTGGCCCCCCGGCCCTCTCCCTCGGAGGCGGCGTCCCGGCCCTCGTCGGTGTCGTCGGCGGCCCCCCGGCCCTCTCCCTCGGAGGCGGCGTCCCAGCCCTCTTCCTCATCGCCGGTCGACTCGGCCGCGGCCTTCCGGGGCCGCTCGTAGCCCTCCCAGAAGTCTTTGTTGGCCTCTCTCTCTTCTTCGTTCTGGCTCCTGGGCCTAGAAGTGCTGCCCGACATGTTTATTTGCACTTCATTAGAAAGAGGCAAAAAGTTAGTACAAAAGTCAACCAAAAAATTCAAAATTTCGGCATGACCTTTGCTTATTTTGCTACGTAGGAGTGCCCATTTCTCAACCGAAATGGAAGTGAATCAACGCTTCGGGGGAAATGGGCAACTCAATGAAATCCCTGCAAAACCTGGAGCCCACATTCATCACCATATTCACAGATTCTAACCATGTTCATCATCATACAAAATTGTATCCAAATATTACTACATCAAAACCTGGAGCTACAACTACATCAAAACCTGGAGCATCAAAAACCTGAAGCATCAAAACCTAGAGCATCTACAACAAAACCTGGAGCATCAAAAACACTGAAGCATCAAACCACTGGAGCTACAACTACATCAAAATCTGAAGCATCAAAACCTGAAGCATACAACTACATCAAAACCTGGAGCATCAAAACCTGGAGCATTACACTTATACTTACAGTAGCACTAACCACTTATACTTACAGTAGCACTAACCAAAGTAGCATCATTAGCTTGAACCAAGAATTGCTAACAAATCCTAGCTAGCAGTAGCAATAAAGAACATCAACATATAAATTCTAGAGATAATTAAATAGCCGAAGCTTGAGCATCATATGGAAATGCTAGTGACTTCAAATGAAAATGCTATTACTCATAAATATACATTACAAAAGGCAGTAGCTAGTGACTTAATTTTTTTTATAAATTCAAAGAGAATTATACCAATAGCTAATCAAATTTTAGTAGATAATTCCTACCATCTGCATAGAAGCATTACATAAACCCTTTTATTCATCATTGCATGGAAGCATTACATCAACCCTTACATTACATAATTATTCGGACAAACTAGGACACACTAAAACTAGATGGCTGAAACTACAACTAACTACAACAAACTAGGATACCAAATCTTTGATTTTTGTCATGCCCTTCCTCAACCAGCACAAGATAACTCCAGCTTTAACCTTTTCTTCAAGATTTGGTTCTACATAGTAGGGCAATGCCTCTGTGGGTCCTCCTTCCCTCAACTGATGCTTATACTTTTTCAGTTTGGGAATGGGCTTAGGTCTGGATTTTGGAACTGGGAGAACTTCTGTAGTGTATGTGAACACACCTAGCTGGTTCAAGCCATCTGCTGCTTCTTCTTCCCTGAACCTGGCAGCAGAAGCTTCCCTCTCTTGCACACTTCTCCCACGATACACTAGCAACTCCTTGTCTGCCCTACCCATAGAAAAAGTCTTGGAAAGAGTGGCATCCCTAGAGCCAGAGGCACCACTGGAGCCAGTGCTCCTCCTCTTTGTACTCCAGGACAGGTTGTCCATGTTTGGTGTGGTTTTACGGTTCACTACACTAGGCATTTATATAGGATGGAGGGCATGCACAGAGGGTATGAGAACACAAGCTGAACAGTTGTGTTACATAGGACAATGCCATCAGTTTCTTTTTTTGAATTGTGATGTCAATCCACAAGAGGGAGAATATTCTCCAAAATGGGTCGAGAGACAAGCCATTGGGAATATTCCCCAAAATGGATCGAGAGAGGCTGTCCATTCTTGCTAGGCGGAGGCATTTTTGGTTCGAGAGGAATATTCTTGCTAGGGCGAGAGGTGGCCGGAGGTGAACTAAAACCATATATGCATTCTCATCTTGCAACCAGGGAGCATGAGCATGATCATTTCATAAAATTCAAACAGTAGCATTTCATGTACTAGTAGCATTATTATCTTGAAACCCCAAGCGAGTAATTCAAAATCAACAAATCCTAGGCAGTAGCATTTCATTTTATTAACCCAAGCATTTTCATTTTCTAAACCTAAATTTTCTACGCCAACAAATCCTAGCATCAATTCAAAATCAACTAGGCATTAGCATTTCATTTTATTAAAAAACCTATCGCATTGTATTGAAAAACCTATCTGCATTGTTCATTTTATTGAACCATGTACATCAACAGAGTAGTAGCAGCTTCATCTTAATATTCATTTAAAAAAACTTCATTCTTTTTCAGAGAGAACTTCAAGAACTTTATTAGCTCTACTGCAAGCAATGAATTAAAAAAACAGCAAGCAATGAATTAAAAAAATAGCAAGCTTGACATCATTTATTTTGCATTATCCTTGACGACATTTATTTTGCTACAACATTATTCTTGATAGCATTTATTTAGATGCAGTTGTTTATTACTCCAAGTCAAGAAGCAATTCAACAATAGCAAGTAGCTTTTTATCTCTAAATTTCTACTACATTCATTTGCTACAACATTAGCTTGTTCATTTTTATTTGCTACTGCATTCATACTAACCCTCTTTTGACTCTCTGTTACAAAGAAAATTGAGGTGTTCTTGAAATTCTATTTGACTACAGCAGCACTACAACCTAGTTTTTTTTGTTTTGCTACAACCTATCTGACTACAGCAGCACTACAACCTAGTTTTTCTTGAAATTCTATTTGACTACAGCAACACTACTACATTCATTTGCTACTGCATTTTATTGAACCATGTACATCAACAAAGTAGTAGCCATGCGCATCTTAACCACTGCATATTAGAAATTTGTAATTTTTGCATTACAACAACCACTGCATAAATTCAACAATAGCAAATAACTGAAAGGGGAAGAACTAGAGAAGCAATTCAACCAGAGAAGCAACTAATTGGAAGGATTCCAGCGGAGAGGAGAGGCACAGCGTAGGGGGGCACTGGGGAGGGAGGCACAGCGGAGGGGAGAGGAGAGGCGAGAGGAGATCTCACCGACGGTTGGCGGGGTGCCCTCCTCCTCCTCCTCCTCCTGCTCGGAAGCGGTGGTGGTTGGCGGGGCGTCCTCCTCCTGCTGCTCGGCGGCGCGCGGTGGTGGTTGGCGGGGCGTCCTCCTCCCTCCTCGGCTGCGATGGCGGTTGGCGGGGCGCCCTCCTCCTCCTCGGCGGCAGCGGCGCTAGGTGGTGGCGGTGGCGCTAGGCGGTGGCGATGGCGACGGTGACAGTTAGGGTTCGTGCGTGAAGAACTGGGAAGGGTGGGGAAGAAAAGGGTTCGCGACTATTTCACCAAGTGTAAATATTCTGTGGCGCACCAAAGTTGGCATGTGCCATAGAATTCCTTAATTCTGTGGCACACCAAGTGGGACATGCGCCACAGAATTAAGGAATTCTATGGCGCATGCAGTACTAGGTGCACCACAGAATATTTACACTTGGTAAACAAACTGGGCTAATGTTGTGTTCTGTCAGAAACACAGCATTAGCCCAGTGGTTAAGCCCACTGGTAGGCTTGGGTAACCCAGGTTCGAACCCTGGCTGCCCCTACTTTTTTCTTACATTTTCAAGAAAGAACACAACATTTAATAATTACTAGGGATTTTCAATTACAAATTACTTGTCTCACACACACATGTTATTGTCTCTCTCACACACACATGCATGTACTTGTCACACACACACACACCAAAAAAAGATCTTCTTCGTCCCGACTTGAGCTCTAGCTAGCGTCTCTTCGCAATCTTCTTGCCCTTTCGGTTGTTGGCGGTTGAATACTTTATGCCGGCCACCTTGAGATTTCTTCGCGTGAACGGACAACCTTTAGAGGGTAGGGAGGTCTTCCTTCTTACTTTACTAGTAGTAGGCATGTCGAAGTGCCTGTCGAATTCCTCCTCGATCTTCGGGTCACCGTTCTTGTCCAAGTCTTCCTCGTTGGCGTCTCCTTGCATTCCTATGATGCTCCTCTTGCCCCTCCTCACGACTACACGGCTAGGCCTCGACGGATCGGTGATGAAGAAGCATTGGTCAACTTGGCTACCGAGTACCCATGGCTCATTTTTCGCGGATGCGTTCTTCGATTTTGCATCGGGTATAACCATGGTGGTGAAATATCGGCCTTGTTTTTCGACCTTCTTGGCCCATCTCACACGAAACATTGGCACCGTCTCTCCACAGTAATTGAGCTCCCATATCTCCTCGATCCTTCCAAAAAATCTTTCCTTGACATTAGTCTCGTCATCGGCGTATGTGTTATCACCAGAATTTGACCGAGTCAGAGGTGGGCCGCGATCAAGATGGACTCGAAGAATATATATATGGAAGAAATACGTGAATCGGCCTTACATGCAAAGTTTGGGCTAGTTTGCCCTTGTATCTGTAACATATTAGATTGCGTGTCGGTTAGGAGTTAAAGTTTTACCCGTGCACGGTTAGGTGCACGCCTTGAATTAGAAAGTCCCTTGGACTATAAATATGTATCTAGGGTTTATGGAATAAACAACAACCAACGTTCAACACAAACAAATCTCGGCGCATCGCCAACTCCTTCGTCTCGAGGGTTTCTCCGGTAGCACCATGCTGCCTAGATCGCATCTTGCGATCTAGGCAAAGACAAGCCTGCCCACGTTGTTCATGCGTTGCTCGTGCTTGAAGCCTTTTTGATGGCGAGCAACGTAGTTATCTTAGATGTGTTAGGGTTAGCATTGTTCTTCGAATTACATGCTTTCGTTATGCAACCCTTGCACATCTAGCCGCCCTTACACCTATCTTAGGTGTAGGGGCGGCACCCGCTTGATCATAGTTTAGTAGATCTGATCCGTTACGGTTGCTCCTTGTTCATCAAGGATTAGTTTAACATCCGCAATAGTTAGGCCTTACAAAGGGTTGGAGGATCCAGCGGCGTGTAGGGTGACGTTTGCTAGCCCTAGAAAGGATGTTCGGGGATCAACCTCGTGTTGGTTTTTAGGCCCTGTCTAGGATCGGCTTACGGTCACCGTGCGCGAGCGCGAGGCCCAATCGTGAGTAGGATGATCCGATTATGCGGTGAAAACCCTAAATCGTCGTAGATCTCATTAGCTTTATCTTGATCAAGCAGGACCACCATATATTCGGACACCTTGTACGAATCATGGGTGGATCGGCTCTTTGAGCCGATTCACGGGATAACCTGAGAGCCGATCGAGGCTCGTATTTAATGTTTACGTGTATGCCATGCGAGGAAACTAAGCGAGGCATCATCAACACCTTCCCGACCAGGTATAGGTCAGGTGGCACGCCCTTGCGATAGCATCGGACGTGTGACCGGGAGGCTTTGCGGGCCGTCGCTGCGAGGGACCGGGGCCAGCCGCAGCCCTAGTTGTTCCCGGCTCTCTTGTGTTGCCCGTCTGCGCCGCCGGGGGGTTTCGACGTCAACACATTCCGGCACGCCCGGTGGGACAACCTTCGACATCCACCACATTGCCATCTACATCCGAGATGGCGGAAGGCACTCCGGTCAAGTACGAGGATGCGCTCGATGAGCTCAAGAAGAAACATGACGAGATCAAGGCAACCCTCGAGGCCGAACTCATCGGCTCTTTCCACCGAACCCGCTCCCATGTCGTCGGGTGGAAGGGTTTCACACCGAAGGCGCACTCGATGGAGTGGACCTGTCCGCCCGTCGGAAGAACGCACCGGGTCGGCTGCGGCGGAAATCAACTACATGGTGGCTCATTCGCTGCACCGCCACTCGAGAGCCTGGTGAACACTTTGGAGCGTGTCGCTCGCGCGTGGTCCAGGAAATCATGAGCCACCGGTATTCTCCGTCGGGACCAGCTGCGGGGACTTTGAAAGGAGAGATGCCACTCCAGCCCCACCCGTTCGCATGGGCAGCACCGGAACTGCCGAACTCATCGGCATACGTCGTCTACAAGATTGGTGGTGATCCTAGTGACTACCAATTCCTACCCGAGGCACCCAAGGAGATCCGGCATGGATACGCGTGCGCATACGTACCGCAGACGCAACACACTGGGCACTCTCGAACCAGTGCTGCAACGGCAGGGGCCTGCGGAACGGCGAGGAGGAACGTCGGGAGCCGATCACGAGAAGCAAACGTGGCTAGCTAAGTACGCCACTCCGACAAACCTCCGAGCCCAGCTCCTGCGGTTGGCTTAGAACCGGAAAAGCAAGCATGGCTGGTTAAGTATGCCACCCCGGCGAATCTTCGGGGTTCGACACCTTCAGCCATCACAGCGGATCAGATTTGTGCAATCTCGAAAGATCGGTTCGGCATGATGCCGAAAGGAAGACGTTCGGCTACACCAAGCCGTACCCCAACGACTACGAACTGATCCCGCTACCACCCAAATATCGGCTCCTGGACTTCACAAAGTTTAGTGGATCAGATGGTTCCAGCTCCATCGAGCATGTGAGCCGATATTTGGCACAGCTGGGCACGATCTCAGCATCAGACGAGTTGCGTGTGAGGTTCTTCGCACGATCCCTCACGGGATCGGCTTTCGGGTGGTACACATCGCTGCCACCGAACTCCATCCGGACTTGGAAGCGAGTTGGAAGAGCAGTTCCATGAGCAGTATCACTCGGAGGCTTCCGATGTTGGTATTGCCGATCTAGCACAAGTACGACGAAGCGCGGGGAGACAGGTGTCGGAATACGTCTAGCGCTTCGGGACCATTAGGAACCGATGCTTTTCGGCTCATGTAAGTGAAAAAGAAGCGATCGAGTTGGCGGTGGTGGGTCTCTTATCATCGATTAAGGACGTGGCCTCCCAAGCAGGACTACCCTTCATTGGCGCACATGGTGCGAAGGCTGTCGGCATACGAGCGGCGCCACCCGGATGTCTACCGGGACAAGTTCAAGCGTGCGGTGACCCTGGTTGAGGCGGACGAGGACGAAGGTGCTTGCGGGAGATCGGGAGGTAGCGAGTGGCTGAATGGACTCGAGCGACGGGCCCCGTGTCCTGCAAATGGGTGAAGCCACAAGGCCCTCCAAAAGGGTTCGACTTCGACGTGACCAAGACCGAGCAGATTTTTGATCTCTTACTCACGGAGAAGCATATAAAGGTACCCGAAGGCCACAAGATCCCCACGGTGCAAGAGCTGAACGGAAAGCCATACTGCAAGTGGCATAACACGTTCACCCACACCACCAACGACTGCAGGGTGTGGTGGCAGCAGATCCAAATGGCGATAGAAAACGGACGGTTGATTTTCAACCAATACGCCATGAAGGTCGACACACACCCATTCCCCGCCGTAAACATGGTGGAGTATACTTACCATGGAGGGTGCCAGCCGGATTTCTCGTGCAATATCAACATGGTAGGACCGGGGCACCACTCTGGTAAGGACGGAGATGAGGGCAGCTGCTCTCATAGCAAAGATACAGAGGAAGCCGCTCCACGCGATCGGCTCCGCCAAGACGGCAAGCGCTACGTCACAGAGGGAGAGGTGAAAAACATAAGGTATCAACGACCTCTCTCTGATCACCTCCTCAACAAGTATGTGAGTCAGTATGACCAACGCCGGCGATACAACGACGATGATGAAGAAGATCATCTGGCTAGAGACGATAGGAGACGTCGTCGGCATGATCGTGATGAGGAGGAGCACGAGCGCCGTGCCAAGGAAAAGTTGGGGGAGCGAGTCGACGAGGATAGGCACTGGGACTGTCCCTTCTTCAGACACTGCTGGGATTCAGGAATGAGCCGATTGCCCACAATCGGCAATTGCCCGAGAATGCAACCGGAAGAAAAAGGAGGCGATCAACGTGTCCGTATTCAAGCGCCTAGGGCCTCTCCCGCCACAAAGCAAACGAGCTGAGTCCCCTCGGTTGAAAGATCTCGAAGATTCGAGAAGACGAGGGAGAAGAAGAAGACGGTACCACCGGCCAAGGTGGTGCCCTGATGGACTCAGCCGTTCCCAGAAGCGCAGGGTTCAGCGATTGCGCGGCCTGGAGGAAGCCGAGAGGTTATACTTGCATACACTGAGGAAGGCAAGGCCTGATCTGGCTGCGAAAGTTCAGCGAGCCCTGGATGAAGAGGGTCGTCCACGGAAAATGGAGTGGCACCCCAAGCAAAGGAAAGCCGATGATGAAACATCGGCTGGCACAAACATGGTGCTCGTTCTTCCGACGAAGCTTAGTGCTCCACGATTATACGATGCACTCAAGGTGGACGACAACAAGCGCACCAACATGATAAAGTCAGAGATTGGGCTATTTTTATCTATCGGCCTGAACGAGTAGCAAGAGCACGTCAATGCGCAAACGTGGCGAGGCTGATCCTTGTGATCGGCCCCAAAAAATTTATGAAGGGACCTCACAAAACCTTCACCGAGCAAGCAACGTGGAGGCCGATTCCAGCAATCGGCCAAAATTATCCTCACCATCCATTCTGCATGGGTTCAACATGTTATCCAACAGAGCCGATACCATCAATTCTCTTGACAGAATCGGCTCGGGGGGGCACCCAGGTGGATAAAACACGAGGATATGCAGTAGAAGTGTCTCATCCTTTGGTGATGGGTATTGAAGTACGGGGGCCGATGCATAAGTCGGCCGTAAAAAATTCGAAATTTTTTGAGCAAAAGCCGATGCATGGCCATCGACTCAAGAGGTATAACTGGATCAATGGAGCACGAAGAGAGACTATCAATGGAGCACGAAGAGAAACAATGCCAAGAGCAACCTGGACGTGCAGATCAGGTCAAGGATGGATTGCATTAGATCCGCCAAAGGAAAGGAGCCGATCTGACCGGCAAGGTGCAGGAAGGACTGAAGAAGCCCGGGGGGCAGCTCACCTTGAAGGTTCTCTGCTCTGGAGAACCGATTTTGCTGGGAATCGGCTGGCTCTGCATGATAGTTCTCCCAGACGTGGTCTAGCCCAAGTCCATCTGTCTGAATGGCGTGCCCTCGTCTCTGTTCGCCTTGACTGAGACTCGGGGGCAGCTGGCCTAATGGATGCTCCGTTTTTGAAAGCCGATTGGGTGGCCATCGGCTAGTCCTGCGCCGCGATTTTCGTCAAGGGTGGTGATCTGGCGGAACTCAAGTTCATTATTCGAAAGGATGAAGGATAATTCATGAAGACTTGATGTGTTGACATCGGCTTATTGAGTTTTGACCAAGATTCCAGTCACCCTGTGGTCGAAGAGATAAAGGGCGGATTACGAGAGACCGATGCGTTGCCATCGGCTCATTGAGAATCGGTTCAAAAGAAATCGGCAATGCCAAATTGGGGAAATTTCTTCATTAATAAACATGATTTCTTACAAAGGAAGAACCGATTACTCAAAGAAGGAAGAACAAAAGAAGGGTCTATTGACCAATCTACTACTGCTAGGCCTATACTAGTAGATCCTAATCTACGGGCCATCACTGCCCTCGTCGTCATCCTCGGAACTCTCATCGGCACTGCTGCCGATGGGCTCCTCGTCGCTACTCCCGTAGCCCTCTACGGGAGCTTCATCCCCATCTTCATCATCGCTGCTGTCATCGTCCCACCACATGCGGAGGCGTTTCGCCGGCGGGTAGCCCTCGAGGGAGTCGTCGTCGTCGTCTTCCTCTTCCTCTTCTTCAGAGGTGGGGCAGCCGTCCCAGGGGAACCGGTCGTCCTCGCTTTCGACTCCGAGTTCCCCGTCGGCGAGGAACTGAAGATTTTCATCCCCGCTGGTCAAGGACTTGTCGTCCTCGGACCAAATGGAGGAGGCGTGGCTCTCCTCGTCCCATTCTTCTGGGGCACGGATTTCCGGCGGCGTCTCGCGGGAGGAGGAGGACCCGTAGGAAAGCTCGGAGGAGGAGGAAGAAGACATGGTGGCACAGAGGGTTTTTTGGTGCTAAGGAGAGGAGGACGAAGGAGGCGCAAGCTGTTGAGAACGGTTAAATAAAAGGGATATGAGGGAGATTCAATGCCACAGCAGTTTCCGAGGAGATGTTGCCCAACAGGAAAGTTTTGCGGCCACGTGGAGAAGTGGAGGGGGCAAGGCATCATGATGAGGATTCTGCGGCGGTTTTTTGCTCTGCCACGACATGACCCGACGAAAGAAGAGCATAATGAATTTGGAAATGTCATTTCCAAAACTAGGGGGCATGTGTTATCACCAGAATTTGACAGAGTCAGAGGTGGGCCGCGATCAAGATGGACTCGAAGAATATATATATGGAAGAAATACGTGAATCGGCCTTACATGCAAAGTTTGGGCTAGTTTGCCCTTGTATCTGTAACATATTAGATTGCGTGTCGGTTAGGAGTTAAAGTTTTACCCGTGCACGGTTAGGTGCACGCCTGAATTAGAAAGTCCCTTGGACTATAAATATGTATCTAGGGTTTATGGAATAAACAACAACCAACGTTCAACACAAACAAATCTCGGCGCATCGCCAACTCCTTCGTCTCGAGGGTTTCTCCGGTAAGCACCATGCTGCCTAGATCGCATCTTGCGATCTAGGCAGCACAAGCCTGCCCACGTTGTTCATGCGTTGCTCGTGCTGAAGCCTTTTTGATGGCGAGCAACGTAGTTATCTTAGATGTGTTAGGGTTAGCATTGTTCTTCGAATTACATGCTTTCGTTATGCAACCCTTGCACATCTAGCCGCCCTTACACCTATCTTAGGTGTAGGGGCGGCACCCCGCTTGATCATAGTTTAGTAGATCTGATCCGTTACGGTTGCTCCTTGTTCATCAAGGATTAGTTTAACATCCGCAATAGTTAGGCCTTACAAAGGGTTGGAGGATCCAGCGGCGTGTAGGGTGACGTTTGCTAGCCCTAGAAAGGATGTTCCGGGGATCAACCTCGTGTTGGTTTTTAGGCCCTGTCTAGGATCGGCTTACGGTCACCGTGCGCGAGCGCGAGGCCCAATCGTGAGTAGGATGATCCGATTATGCGGTGAAAACCCTAAATCATCGTAGATCTCATTAGCTTTATCTTGATCAAGCAGGACCACCATATATTCGGACACCTTGTACGAATCATGGGTGGATCGGCTCTTTGAGCCGATTCACAGGATAACCTGAGAGCCGACCGAGGCTCGTATTTAATGTTTACGTGTATGCCATGCAGGAAACTAAGCGAGGCATCATCAACACCTTCCTGACCAGGTATAGGTCAGGTGGCACGCCCTTGCGATAGCATCGGACGTGTGACCAGGAGGCTTTGCGGGCCGTCGCTCTGAGGGACTGGGGCCAGCCGCAGCCCTAGTTGTTCCCGGCTCTACTGTGTTGCCCGTCTCTGCCCGCCAGGGGGTTTCTGACGTCAACAGTATGACAGCATAGTTACTCATGAGTTTTGATTTTCACTATTTCTGTCCTTTTCCTCGGTGTAGAATCTGTAACCGTTGATGTCGTACCCCTGATAGGTCCTTACGTTATGCCCGGGGCCCTGTGATAAGGTGTATATGAGTTTTTCATCTTCGGTAGAAGGCCTTTTCTCCGTGCTTCAACCGGTTGAGTTTGCTTGAACCAACGCGTGAAGCTGGAGTTGTGCTCTTTGGTTACGTCACCCATCTTCCTCGGCCGGCCCATATCGACGTAATTCTGCTCGATCATGCTTTTGTGCTCTTGCACGAAAGGTTCGATCAGTTTTAAGTGTTGTAGCGCGACCCGGTGAGCCCTGTCAAAGTCGTCGCGTCGATTGGCAATGCCGACATGGACTGAGCGGTAGCCCTCGCGGTGACCGACTCCAGCCAGCCTGCCGAGGTGCGTCCTGGGGGGTAGACCAACGTGATCCTCGTCGTCCTCGGTGCTTAGATAATTCTGGAAGAAGGAGATGCACTCGTAGGTTAGAAATCCCTTGGCCATGCTTGCGTCTGGACGGGCCCTATTGCGAACGTATCCTTTCATGACACGGTTCTGCCTTTCGAAAGGCATCATGTTGTGCAGGAACGTCGGGCCGAGCTGCTAGATGTCTTCAACGACATGGAGAAGGAGATGGACACATATATCACAGAATGCGGGCGGGAAGTAAATCTCGAGCTCACATAGTATCACCACGATCTCATCTTGTAGCATCTTGAGCTGCCTCACGCCGATCGACTTCCTGGTGATAACGTCAAAAAAGTTGCAAAGGCCAAACAGCGTATCACGGACGTGCTCGTCCATTATGCCTCGGATCGCAACGGGAAGTATCTGCGTCATGAGCACGTGGCAATCGTGAGACTTCATCCCGGTTGACAAGGTATTAACTTGTCAATGCCTACGAGTTGTAGACTAGGGTTTCGTTGGATGTAGAGGGCAAGTAGATCTCGAAGGTTTCGGCCGAAAAGTACTCGACGATATGAAAACTAGGGTTTGTTAGACAATGATTCGATCCTTTCTTTGTCCCTCGACTCCCCCTTATATAGGAGGCGGAGCCGAGGGATTCGTGATACACAAGTTACAGAGTCCGGGAGGGTTTCTCACCCGTCCCGCAAGATTACAAATAATGCTTCCTATTACAACTCTAGCTTTCCTTAATAGTATCTTGGGCTTCCGAATCTTCTTGCTCTTCGGGTTATGGGCCTTCAGTAAACCCCGGGTACCATCTTTGGCAGGCCCATTAGGGATGCCTATGTCACCGGTGAACCTCTTCTTCGCTACGCCCAGATATCTGCTTATATTCCCCGAGTAACAGTGAGGAACTTTCACTCCTAGGAGACACCTGAAAAACTGCTCGAGCTCCTCCGGATTCGTTGTGAAGCAGGCAGCGGGAAGCAGCACCGCGTTCTTCTTAGCCCTTTTGCGGAGACGTTGAGTCCCTTCCGTCTGATCATCATTCTCATCATCGTCGTCGTCAGTATCGGGGGCTTGAAGATCTTTCCTGATGTCAAAATGTTTCAGATCGTATCTTGCTTTCGGTCCATCCTTGGACTTTTCTGAGTTGCAAAGAGTGCCAAGCAGACTCTCGGTAACGTTCTTCGTAATGTGCATGACATCGAGGCTGTGGGGTGTGTGGAGGACCTTCCAGTACTCCAAGTCGTGGAAAACAGACCTTGCTTTCCATACACCGAGCAGCGGCTCTGGCTTTGGTCGCTTCTTTCCCGGCGCTGGGCACTCCTTCCAATTTTTCAGAAGATCATCGATTTCTGCACCGCTCCTCGGGCGTGGGGGTCCATCGGGCTCATCTTTACCATTGAACAGGTCACCACGTTTTCTCCACGGGTGATCCAAGCGAAGCCACCTTCGAGCACATGGGTACACGGTTTTCGAGGACCCTGGATCCCTTGGTAGCTGTAGATGCGGGGTCTCGTCCATGCACTTCACACAGCCGTTGAACCCGTGGCCGACCTGGGCAGATACATATGCGTAACCAGGATAGTCCGTGACCGTCGTGATCAACGCGGCTCTCATATCGAAATAAGTTCTAGTGTAGGCGTCCCACGTACGGGGTGGCGTCTTCCACAACGTGTCTAACTCCTGATACAAATGCATGTCGACACCTGGTTGTTTCGGCCCCTGAATGAGAATACTCAGGTGTATGTACCTTTGCTTGGTGCACAGCCACGGGGGTAGGTTGTAAGGCCATACAAACACAGGCCAGGTGCTATGCGTGCTACTCTGGTTGCCGAACGGATTGAGTCCATCAGTGCTCATACCCAGCCTGATGTTCCTTGCGTCGCCCCCGAACCTAGCAGGGAAGGCGATGTCCAGTGCTTCCCACTGTCCAGCGTCTGAAGGGTGTGTCAGCACATAGCCCATCTCCGGATCTTCTTCGGGCTTCTGCCTTTCCGCGTGCCATTGCATGAGCTTTGCTTCCTTAGGGTCCACGAAATACTGCTGCAGACGGGGAGTGATAGGAAAGTACCATACCACTTTTCGAGGTACCTTCTTGTTCCCAACCTTGTACCGTCCGTGGCCGCACACCGGACATGTGGTTCTGTCCTTGTACTCGCACCTATAAATCACACAATCATTAATGCAGGCGTGGTATTTTTCGTGCGGTAGGTCAAGGGGGCACACGACTTTCTTGGCCTCCTCGATACTACTTGGCAATGTGTTCCCCTCCGGGAGACGATCGTGCCAGAATTTCAAGTTCTTGCTGAAGCTGGAATCGGTCCACTTGTTCCGCGTCTTCATCTGCAGGTAATCAAGCGTTACATGCAAGCGCGTATCCTGCGGACGGCACCCAGGAAAGATCGGAGTCATCCCGTCTTTCTCCATTTGCGACAGCTTGGCTCTCTCTCTAGCTGCAACTCTATCGTTGCTCGTCTCCTGGAGGAGCAGATCTTGAACATGAGAGTCCCGCAAGGCCGAAATTAGCGGGGTCGCGCCGGAATCTTCTTCTTCATCATGATGATCTTCTCCGCCGGCATCTTCTTCTTCATGATGATCTTCTCCGCTGACTTCTTCTTCATGATGATAGTCCCCGTCGACATGATGATAGTCTTCTTCATGATGATAGTCATGTCGCTCGACATGGTCTTCATGCGCACCATTTGATGGGGCCGGCCGCGCCTGGTTGTCTTGCATGAAACCGCGCCTCAGCAGGTGCTCCTCCAGTTGTCCGGAATCAGGGTTGATCCAGTGCTCGAGTTTGCATGATCGGCATGGACATCTTATCTGGCGCCTATTGTTCCGAATCATGTCCTCCTTCGCGTCTATCTTGTATCTAGAGATTCGAGCGGAACTCATCGAGAGTACCATGCTTGCCTGCAAATGGTATACATATAACAGGAAATTAGAACCGCAACACATGCACACACATGCAAGGGCCGTACCTCTCCTCAAGGTATTACATGTAGCGGAAAAATTCGGCATGACCTCTCCTCAAGGTAGGACATATGGGTAGTGCAAAAATTTGCTGAAACGGAAATGAATCAACATTTCGACAAACATCCGTGCACCACACCGGCACACACACACACAAGCGCTTCACCTGCAACAAGCATCCATACACGCAACAAGCATCCATACACGCAACGGCCACACAAGATCTACAAGCATATGCATGTCTCCTCCAAGCATATGTATGTCTCCTCCAACTACTCACCTTGTAGATTCGATACCGAGACGAGACCGCGATCGATGAGTTCGAGAGGAGGAGAGAGTATGGAGAGCCTTCTCCTCAACTCCAATTATGTATCAACCAAAGTAAGTGCAATAAATACCCAAGCAAGTGAAAAGTACAGCCAAAATGGTATGAGAGAGAAGGGGGGACGAGCTAGATGGAGGAAGAAGAATGTCTTGTGTAGTATGGTAGGTGGGAGGTTGGCTCACTTTTGTATATCTGGTTCGCTAATTCTGTGGCGCACCGAGCACAGTGCGCCACAGAATACCTTATTTCTGTGGCGCACCAGGCAAACTGCGCCACAGAATAGCTTATTTTTGTGGCGCACCGCGGACCTGCGCCACAGAATAACCAATTTCTGTGGCGCACTTGGGTCAGTGCGCCATAGAAATAGTAAAACCAATGATTGGGGGTGACAGGGTGTGGGTCCCACTAAGTTTTTGTGGCGCACGGTTACCTGGTGCGCCATAAAATTAAGCTATTTCTGTGGCACACCTTGCCTGGTGCGCCACAAAATAACTTTCTGTGGCGCATTTGCAATGGTGCGCCACAGAACTAAGCTCCGCTTATAAGCGTTTTCCTATTAGTGATAGGAGCAGACGAGGAGTAGCCGCATGTTTTTTTAGTCATTTTATGTCCTACTTGCTGCAATTTGGGGCCACATGCGTGAGACATGGATGGTAAACCACACAACGCCGAAGTAACATAAGCAGAATTATATAATTAGAACAATGACCTATGCACAATCATGATATAACCAATGATAAATCCATCATCAAATTGATACCATAATACAACCTTCTGGTTTCTACAACTGATTTTGGATACAAATCTATATCTCAAATGATTATAGAAAGTTAAGGTAGTCAAAGGCAGGTATTATGGGTATGATGGATGCGTGTAAGGTAATCACAAATGTTCTCATTTATGTGCTTATTTCCATCGGATTTCAATTAACGAGGTAAGCAATCGCATGAAGATAATCCACATGAAATTGAAAAACAATAGATGGTCCACATGAATTAGAAACATGAAAAGGGTCATCGTTGCACAAGATTACTACATGAATAAAAGTTCTAACAACAAATCTTGTACCATATGCAGCCTCCTAGTATACTGGTAAGTTCAGCTATTTTAAACAAGAAACAAAATGGCATATTAACTTTTTGTGTCAAAATATATCCTGAATACTAGTAGATGGTTCTTTTCTTTTTTACTTGATCATCCTGGGAGAGAATAGTAGGTTTAGCGTCAACTTCGTCCATGATCCAGTGATGCTTATCCATCTTGGCCTGAATATCGAGGAAGGAGTGCATTAAATTGGAATCACATGCAAGTTCCAAAGTAAATAGTACGGGAAAAGAAGATAAAAACTAACATGCATTCCTACTCCAAGTGAAAAATATCACACCTGGGTACAAGTTCATATACAGGCAAAATATGTTCAACCAAATGGATGACAGTCTAGCAGTAGAATTTATCATGCATGAGCCATATCATACAATTTTTGTTGCGGTTGTTTGACCATTTCGAAAATTTGGTTCTATTCTTCTAAGGACTTCAATCAGTGCAGAGGCCAATGGCAGTGTCAATTTTCCAGAAACAAAAGTTCATGGAGAAGTTACATGATGCTTAGGACTAGTAGATTTGGCATCACATCAAATTTTCTCTCAAGTGAAATATCACAGAAGGTTGATGTTACCTATACTAACTGAGAGCAAACATGCTGTAAAAAAACCGAGAACAAAGATCCAAAATGATTTAAAGAGATCCATTTTATGCGCTCCAGTTTATGGAAATGCAGCTGTGAGCAAGATTATAGTGTTGTGTAAACTTTACACATGGGTAAGCTATATATTATAATATTCAAAGAATTGGTAGGATCATAATAAACATGTAAACTTTCACCATTTTTTAAAACATTTAAACTTTACACATGAGTATTCTTCACCATTTTTTGTAACAAGAAATTTTGAAGAATGAACACATATACAAATATAAAGGAACATGTAATATTTTAGTTTTGCAATTAATATAGAAGATAATTAGTAGTGTACTCCACAAAAAATGGTTACAAAAATGTAGATAGCAGATTAAGGAAGAACAAATGAGACTTGACATGAAATTAACCTTGGGCCTGATTGGGTAGGGGAGGACACAGTGCCATCCGGTAGGGAAGTGCAGGTCCAGAGGAGAACCTTTGGTGCGGCAGCTTCAGCACAGTTCTCTCCTCAAGGTTCACAACGTGCACCCAGTCAGAGCCGAACTTCTTGAAGAAAACAGCCCCCTCGCCAGCATCCATGATCTTGATGGTGCCACCGCTGACGTCTGCAATACAGAGCTCAAAGACACCCTGGAAGGTGCTCAGTTCCCCGACCGTCTCCCTCACCCACCGGCCTTTGGTGCTCCTGCTCCTGTCGAGGAGCCACACGTGGAGCGCGAACGACTTCCACGCCATTGCCACGATCCGGAGCTCCCCGTCCTCGTTCCTCAGGACCCTCATATTGCCGCGGTACTGCTCCCGCATGCTGGCGGGCAGCTTGATGCTGGTGGAGAACTCCTTTGTGTGTGTGTTGAGCATCAGGAGGTACAACTCTCTATCGTCGTCCATCACCCAGTACACGCAGCCGTTGGTGTGCGCGGGCTCGCCCACCCCGCTCAGCATCGGCATCAGGGACTTGCCACACTTGGCTTCCGGAAGAACGCTCCACTGCCCCGTGCGCGAGGAGAAGATGGAGAGGCGCGGCCCGAACATGAAGTAAGTGACGAGGATCACCTCGAAGGAGAGGGTGCTTGCGCCAGCTCCGCCGTCCATGGTGACCAGAGCGGCGCCGAGGTATGCGGCTTCATCGTCAAGCCGATACCTCGGCGCGTCCCGCACGAGGAAAGAGCGGCCGGACAAGGGGTCGCAGACGACGAAGTTCCTTGGGATAGTCATGCGATCGTGGTAGATGGACGAGAAGAGGAGGAGACCGTCACGGGCGTCGGCGAGGGTCCAGCGGTCGATGTCGGGGAGATCACGAAGGGAGAACTCGCTGTAGCGCGTGGCCGAGCCTCCGACACCCCGAGGCGGCGGGAGCACCGGGAGGAAGGTGGGCTCGAGAATCTGGCCGACAAGCCGGTCGCCGATCCTCTTCGCAGTGAAACCACCATTGCAGATGAAGAAGCCGACGTGCTGAGGCGGGTTGACGCGGCGGAACCGGCGAAGGAAATCTTGGGAGATGGAGATGCGGCGCCAACGCCGGCAGACGACGGCGGCGAGCGCGAGGCTAGCGGGGGATGGGAGCCGCAGGAGGATCTCGGCATGGTGCCGCTCGTCGAGCCTCGCCATGGCATCAGCGGCAACGGCTGGGGGCGACAACCGCCTCTGTTTGGCGCGCACGTGCTGCTCCCGCATGCTGGTGCGAACGATGGCTGCATAAATTAATAAACGAGATGGGATGAAGAATTTGTTGTGTCGGTGAAATCTTATTCAGGAAAGTAATAAACAATTAACTAGATAAGGTAAGTGAGATATGCAAGAATATTGTTAGCTAGATATACAAAAATCTTACAACAGCCCATCCGTCTGAACTTAGGTACCAAAGTTTGTGAGTTGTATGCAGTTCACTAGCCAAAGAAAAACCAATCAACACCGTAAGCCTCTTATAATCATACATGTCACAAAGAAACTATTATGGCATGTAATTAAAACTTATTATTCCTTCTAAGCTTTAGATAGATATATTCCTACCTCCCGACATGGTAGATGAGTCTAGAATGGAGATTACATTCCCTATCTGAATAACATACATATCTGAAAATTGACATTGATCTGCATCTACATGCTTTCAGGTGTTCGTTTGCTGATTTGGTCAATTTATAGGAGATTGAGGAGCTGCAACAACATCAACTCAGTTTGTCTACATTATTCAGCGCCAGAAAATGACCTCAGCAGTCAACTAAGAAGAACGGATTCTCGGGCAAATCCTTGCCTTCAAGCTGCCTATGATGTGTTGTAGCTGCATATTTTCTTGGAAACTGCTATCCGGAAAAAATAAAGTATAGAAGATGTCATATTTGTTAACCCATTAAAAGCATGTGCACTCACCACTGTCCCTTTTACATTTACTAAGATTATTGTTATGTGTTTTTTCCATTGCTTTTTTAGCTAGCAAACTATCTGAAGAAAAACCTTTTATCTTTCTACTCTTCACAAAATTTGCATATTCTAAACTTTGAGCCTAGCATTCTTATATAGATTGAATGTATGCAACATTTTTGTTAGAATGACCGTTTATATATAGTTCATGTGCACGTATCTTAGTCTATTGCCAAATCTCATACTGTCTTCCAGTTTGTTAGGTAATGATGTTCTAGCCACGACTGCATGCACACTTCAAATCTGAATGTTTGTGACTACTCTTGAATTTGAAATTAGGTATACCGTGCAGCAGACAACATGTAGTTATGTGATTTGGAAAGTTTTAGTGGGGCATATATAAATCTGGTGTTAATTTTCTTAATATTTTTGGCATTTTTTTCACTAAATCTTGTACCGATCAATGAGAACGTGTTATGTAGACAATTTCCTTTAGAAGTTCATATTTAAGTCTTTGAACGCATGGATGTTTGAATGTACAACCGTATAGCAAACCCACCATATGAATCGATCAAGTATTGCTTTGGGCGATTGCACTAATATACACACTGTGCATATATGTTTTACAAATATTATTTCCCCCAATCCATAATAATAAGTATTGATGCAATTCTCAAAGTGCCCCGATATGTGGCTACATTTTGGGGCACATCCCAAAATGCCCTAGTAGGTACAATCTTTTGGGGTACTTCTCTAAACTATCTCAATAGCTCGTTACCTATTGGCGCACTTTTTAAAATTGCCCCAATAAGTGGCTACTTATTGGGGCATTTCTTCAAATTGCCTCAATACGTATATACCTATACGGGTATTTCTTCAAACTGCCCCAATAGCTGTACACCTACAGGAGCATTTCTCGAAACTGTCTCAATAGATACACACCTATAGGGGCACTTCTCTAAACTGCCTCAATAGGTGCCACCTATTGGGGCACTTCCCCAAACTGCCCCAATATATAGATAAGGTATTAGAGGCATTGTGGTCAAAGTGCCTCTAATAGAGGGTATTGAGGAGCACTTTGAAAACTGCCCCGGGCACAAGAGCCCCTAAATCCCTACCGTGAAATAGTGTTGTGTAAACTTTAAACATGGGTAAGCTATATATTATAATATTCAAAGAATTGGCATGATCATAATAAGATATGGCCAAAATAATACTTATTTACAAGAATATGTAGCAATGGAGATGTACAGAAAGAAAATTAAAGTTCAATTGGCAGGGTAAATTCAACTAGTCCTCTTATTTGTCAGCTATTGATGCATTGGTATAATTGGTCAGATATACAAGGTAGAACGACAACCAGAGTCTCATTTGTTAATTTCCTGATAAAACACAAATTATGGGAGTCAGTATTGATGTCCAGAGAATCAGCATACTCCATTGTAGAGTGGCTACTGTTAGGCAATTTTTTTACAAAAAACATGAAGAATGTAGTGTCACTAAATACATGTTTAGTTCTGGACTTTTACTGTTCTCAAGAAGGCATTAGTTTCACCATTTTTTGAACCAAGAAATCTTGAAGAATGATGATATACGAATGTGAAGGAACGCGAAATGATTTAGCTTTGCAATTAAAACAGAAGACAAATAGTAGTGCACAAAAAAATGGTTACATAAATGCAGATAGCAGATTAAGGAAGAAGAAGCAGTAAGTATTTGATATGAAATTAACCTTGGGCCTGCTTGGGCAAAGGAGGACACAGTTCCATCCGGTAGGGAAGTGCAGGTCCAGAGGAGAACCTTTGGTGCGGCAGCTTCAGCACAGTCCTCTCCTCCAGGTTCACAACGTACACCCAGTCCAAGCCGGACACCTTGAGGAAAACAGCCCCCTCGCCGGCATCCATGATCCTGATGGTGCGATTGCAGACGTCTGCCAAGAGCTCAGAGACACCCTGTAATGTGCTGACTTCCTCGGCCCTCTCCCTCACCCACCGGCCTTTGGTGCTCCTGCTCCTGTCAAGAAACCAGACGTGGAGCCCGAACGACCTCCACGCCATGGCCACGATCCGGAGCTCCCCGTCCTCGCTCCTCAGGACCCTCAGGTTGTTGCCGCTGGCGTACTCCTCCCGCATGCTGGCGAGCAGCCTGACGCTGGTGGAGAACTTCTTCGTGCGCGTGTCGAGCACCAGGAGGTACAACTCAAACTCGTTGTCCATCACCCAGTACACGCAGCCGTTGGCGTGCGTGGGCTTGCCCACCCCGCTCAGCCTCGGCATCAGGGACTTGCCACACTTGGCTTCGGGAAGAACGCTCCACTGCCCCGAGCGCGAGGCGAAGACGGAGAGGCGCGGCCCGGACATGAAGTAGGTGACGAGGATCACCTCGAAGGAGAGGGTGCTCGCGCCGTCTCCACCGTCCACGGTTACCAGAGCGGCGCCGAGGTAGGCGGCTTCATCCTCAAGCCGATACCTGGGCGCGTCCCGCACGAGGACGGAGCGGCCGGACAAGGGGTCGCAGACGACGAAGTTCCTCGGGATGGTCATGCGATCGTTGTAGACGGAGGAGAAGAGGAGGAGACCATCGCGGGCGTCGGCGAGGGTCCAGCGGTCGACGTCGGGGAGGCCACGAAGGGAGAAGTCGCGGTAGCGCGCGGCGGAGCCTCCGACGCCCCGAGGCGGCGGGAGCGCCGGGAGGAAGGTGGGCTCGAGAATCTGGCCGACGGGTTGGTCGCCGACGCTCTTCGCCGTGAAACCACCGTTGCAGATGAAGAAGCCGACGAGCTGGGGCGGGTTGAGGCGGCGGAACCGGCGAAGGAAAGCCGGGCAGACGGAGATGCGGCGCCAACGCCGGCAGACGACGGCGGCGCGCGCGAGGCTGGCGGGGGATGGGAGCCGCAGGAGGATCTCCGCGAGGTGCCGCTCGTCGAGCCTCGCCGTGGCATCGGCGGCGACGGCCGGCGGCGACAACCGCCTCTTTTTGCCGCTCATCTAGGCTTTTTGGAGGGAAAACGGAGAGGTCGTGGGCTCGTGGCGGATCTTGCGCCTATTATCTCTGCTGGAGTGCTGGTGCGGACGATGGCTACATAGATAAACGAGATGGGATGGAGAATTAGAGCATCCCCACTCGTTGGCGCTCCCCACGCCTAAATCCGGACGAAACTACCGCCGGATTGGACGAAATTAAGTCGTGGGGAGTACCATATTTCCAGTCGTCCACCCGGAGTTCGGCGGATAGAGTTTAAATTCAAACAAATCGCCGTCCCGCGCTACAAGTACGGGCAGTTGATCGGCAAAAGGAGCAAAAGGATCAGCCACAGATCGGCGATCGGAGGGAAATTACACGGAGACAGGCTCGTCGGCAGTCCCGGCCGGCACGGCGGTGTCCGACGGACCAGTTTCCTCACACGCCGAAGCGGCTGCGGCGGGCGACGATGAAGCAGCGGCGGCAGTGGACGTCGAAGCAGCCGCAGTCGACGAGGTAGATGGTGAGGTAGACGAGGTAGGAGCCGGCGGAGACGACGTAGTGGCTCGGAGGATGTCGTTGCGGTGGCCCTGGTACCAATTCCTCGTCTCCTCGTCCATCATTTCCATGTCGCCGCCGCCCATGAGGAACGCCAAGTCCGTGTTCCTCTTCTTCGCCGCCACCGTCGTCTTCAGCAGGGCGATCCGGGCGCCTTGGTTGGCGAGCATCTCCCGCCACCTGCCGTCGAACTTGTCGTTCCTCCCGTCGGCGTGCGATCTCAAGTCGGCCCAGCACTTGTCGATCGACGCCTGCATCCTGTCGGCGGGATTGTCCGTCCGTTTGAGCTCTTTCTGCTTCTTCCGGCCGAGCTCAGGGCGCCCTTCCGCCGCGCAAGCCGGCGGAGCGTCGGGGTTGTACTGCTCGGTCTTGCTTTTCGAGAGGGACGTGCGAACTTCCTTCCACTTCTCGCACTTCTCGAGGCGGGCGTAGACGTTGAGGAACTTGAACTGCAGGCCGGTGTCGTCCGTGTACATGTCCAAAGCTCGGCGCAGCTGGGGAAAAAAGAGCACGGCGATACGGGTCAGCTAAAACGACGATGTACCTCGGTGGTGTAGGGCCGGCGGATCATACCCTTTGCTCCATGTCGTGGCCGCTGATCGGCCGTTTGTCGATCTCCTCCTGTACGCCGTGCCATTTGCTGCACGCCGTCTGCATGATCCCCCAATGGGTGGCCATTGCCTTGTCTCCCCGGTACACGTTCATGTTCGTCTTGTTGAAGTAGGGATCGACGAGCTTGCGTTCCTCGTACGCCTGCCTCACTCGAAACCGAGTATGTGTCGAACGACCGATTGGCCCCGATTATGCCGTTCGTGGACACGGTCATCCAAGCTTCGGCGAGGCACTCCTCTTCCTTCGGCGTCCATTTGATACGCGGTTCGGCAGGTGGCGAGTCCTTCTTCCTCTTCTTCTTCCCCTTCGACGAGGTTGGCGCCGGCTTCGGTTGGATCTTCTTCTTCCTCGCCTTCTTCTTCGACGGCTTGGCTTCCGTCGGCAACATCCTCCCGATGCTCCTTGCGCGCCGCCACGGCTGCCGTCGCCCTCGTCTCCTCTTGCGTGAAGAACCCCGGGCACGCAGCGGCGGCGGTCATGAAGAACCCCGGGCTCGCAGCGGCGGCGGCGGAGCCGGAGGTGATCATCTCGTGGATCTCCTCTTCGTTCGGCGCCGCCATCGCACCGAACGCGAGCGGCCCTCGTCGCAGGGCCGGCGAGGTGCCCTCGAACAGGCCGCCGCCGACGCCGACGTCAAGCTCGGGCGGCGACGGTGTGGGCTTGGACGGTTGGACGTAGGCGCCCTCTTGGAACACGGCAGTCGGCGACGGCGAGTACAGCGAAGGCGAGAAGGAAGACGGGGAACTTGTTGTACCTTGCGTCGGCCATTGGCCGGGGAACACGCCGCCGCCGCTGTAGGCCATGCTGATTAACCTCAAGTGTTCGTCTTGGGCCGCCTCCGCCGACCTCGTGGCGGCGGCTCTTTTCACCCTCTCCGCCCTGGCGCTTGTTTCCACGTCGCGCCGTTTCTCGTCCGCCGCCCACTCGGCGTTCGACATGCCCGGCGGCTTCGTCTTCTTCTTCCGCATCTTCCTCGCCGGCGCCTTCGGCGGCATTGTGGTGGACGAGAAGACGAGGAGGAGAGTGGTGGTGGACGAGAAGACGCCGCCAGGAACTGGAGCTGGAAGACGAGGAGATTGGGGGATTTCGGCGGGAGAGAATGGGGATATGCAAGCAAATTGGAGGGAATGGGGAAATGCAAGCAAATTGGAGGGAAAATCACAAGATTTGGTTTTCCAGTCGCCGACTACGCGGGTCCACACGCCGTTTCGCGCGCTTTCGTTTCGTCCGGAGTCCCCGAGCGCTCCCCGGGGGGCCGGGGTTGGCGTGGGCTCGCCGGATGGATTAAGGGCCAAATCCGGACGAAAACGAGGAACCGGGGGCGCGACTGGGCCGAATTTCGCCGTCCGGATGGAAAAAACGTCGCTCGGGGGCCTCGTCGGGGGGACGAGTGGAGATGCTCTTAGGGCTTCGGTGATTTCTTAATCAGGGAAAGTTATAAAAATCTTGAACAACTAGATAAGGTAAGTGAGATATGCAAGGAGATTGTTAGCTAGACTAGTTGAATGCCCGTGCGCTTGCTACGGAAATTAAAAAGCTCTATATTGGCATAAATGTTTTTATCGCATTTTTAAATACTTGTTTCATCTATTTATTGTAGTTCCATGTTTGTGCAAATAAGATATTGTCTCAAAATATATATCAACCAAATGAACTAATCAAAAGATGGTGATAAGTTAGTCTACCACATATAATGGAATGTATTCTACCCGTCGAAATTAATTTATAGGAAATCGAATAGGCAATTTTCGATAGGGAAAAACAACCGCAAACTCTAATCTTATAAATATGAAGATATGAAGAAAAGTGGGTTTTAGTTTTAAAGTATTTAAGGTAATTTTTCCTAGTTTGCTCGCAAAAAACATGCATAGATGTTCTATTTGAACCAAATAACCTGTGGGACGCCTTTTCGAGAATGCCTAGCATGTGAAAAAAGAATGAAATCTTTGGTAAAAATAATCAGATGTTGGTTCAGTGGTGATATATGCTAAAAAGAGCGTCTTAGTTTTAAAATAATTGATGCAACATTTCCTAATTGGCATGTGCTTCAGTGGCCCGCCCTCCGAAACTCACCTGTGCTTAGAACAAAAAGACGGTCGAGATTTGCCGATACCTCTTCGTTGTGGATTTGCTGGTACCCCTCTAAGTTACACGAGTTTGGTTTTGCATGGACCATTGAAGCATGTCTATTACTAATCTTATATTTGCATACATGCATTTAAGAGGTCTATCATGGTCATTTATTACGGATGCCCTTAGAAGAGCATTGGTGCCGGCTTTACAGCGGCTAACACGCCACAGAATGGTTTGATTGTCGCTAAATGGGCGCTGACGATCTGCATGTTCCAGTGGTTCCCAACATTCGTGTGCTACCCCTCACCATGCCCATCACACCGCTAATGATGATGCAAAACGACTCCAACCTTCCATCCTTCGACATCGCTTTACTCCTTCCGCGCCCATAGTGTTGGCACCGTCTCCAATCTCACCGTAAGCAACGACGACTGTTTCCTCGTGTCCAGGGAGAGATCGGAGAGGTGGCCATGTTCCCGGCCTCCCACTCATCCTCCATGGAGGGCACAAGCAAGCTTTAAAGTATCGCAAACAACGTCAACCTATGTAACTTTGGCCTCACCCACACCTTTTATGTTCTTCCTGACCCTAAGACAACACTGCCTTCCAAGTATTCGCCGACGGCTTGGAAGGGTCATGTCCATGTTGCTTCTTT
This sequence comes from Lolium rigidum, assembly GCF_022539505.1. Taxonomy (NCBI): domain Eukaryota; kingdom Viridiplantae; phylum Streptophyta; class Magnoliopsida; order Poales; family Poaceae; genus Lolium; species Lolium rigidum. The sequence continues at coordinate 154,602,459 of NC_061512.1, read as the reverse complement.
GGACAAGACAGACGTTGTAATGGCTAGCACGGCGCTTAGTAGTGCCAATCCTCCAACGAGAGCACCATTTGTCGGTGTAGTGGTGGCGAACGGGTGCAAAAGCCCGCTGATTTTCATGGCGGGCAAAGAGGTGTGGGTGCGGGACCTTATGGGCAACAAATTTTTGACTATCGCCAACACTTTTTTGATCGGCAGTTAAACAGCCAACAACATGTTGTTGGTGAGAAGACCCTTAGAGAAACTGACACTGTGGAGGCGTGTGAGCACCTTTCTATACGCCTCCAGCTTGTGGTGATGTTGTTGTTGTTGCTTCTTTGATGACCCCCCCCCCGACAAGGCCGACCACGGCAACGACCTGCCGAACCACATCCACCTCCGCCACCATGTTTCTTCCATGACATCCGCCGCCTCCCCCATTGCAAGTTGCCTTGTTTCGATGCAACGGTGGGAGAGGAAACAACGTCAATGAGATGACCATGCAAACGAAAGATATAGGAGAGAATTACGGTAAAATTGCCTTGCCTATTAAGTACCACGTATTTATCATTGCCCACTCCCTCTATTTCTATGATCACAGCATATATTTTGTAGGGCGTAGATTAAGAAGAGAATTAGGCCAAAGTTAATTTCCAATCTTGCCCTAAAAAGTGGACGAGGTTTTCATGCGCCCAAAGCGTGCTCCTATCAGTGAGCCGCGGTTGCATGGGCGGCAAGTTATTTTTATTTTGGAAAAAGAAAACTGGAAATACAACTACCATATGCCTCTCCCGTATTTGAATATATAATGTCTCGCGGATGGCAATAAGCTAGTGCTCGCCGCGAAGCCGGCGGCTGCAGTAGCATGGGACATCCCAACGTCTCGTGTTGCACCTGCATGACATCCTCAACGGTGGCAAGCTTGCGATCAACGGGGATGTCAACAATGGTAAGGGGGGCAACGGTCCAACGTTTGTACTACACCTATGGTCCTGCTAGACCTCCTCGACGGGGAAGCCAACAACGGCAACGGGTCTAGCAGATAGTCATCTCCTACACCAGCATGACATCATGGACGGCGCCATGCATGCTAGAACCGCGTTGGATGGGGAACTCGATGATGGTAGTGAGGCCAGCAGCCCGACAACCTCGTCGACGGTGGCATCCCAACATATGTTAGCGCTCGACGAGGAAGACACATAAAGCGGCACCGCCAGTGGTGGAGTCAGCCTGACCAGAGGTTGTTGCCGTTGGCCGGTAGGGCGGAGCTCGACCTCTGATTTAGCCTCTCCGGTGACCCGTCGATGGAGGCTAGGAGTCGGTAGGATCGGCAGGAGATCGCCGATTAATTTTTTCCTGGCATCCCCCCACTATAAATTGTCCTCCCATGAATACGAGATTAAAACTATATACAACTGTATTTGCAATCCTTTTTCGGCCGGAAAGGTACAAGCTGAAACCAAAACCGTGGAAGGTTTCGATTGATGGCCATGTACCCCGGGCTTATGGATGGACGCATACCCGGGACGAAGGTGAGCCACGTCCCTAAAAATCTGTTGATTTGCGGCAGTTTTCTTCATAAAGGTCCTTCTTCATTTAGAAAGCATGTACACCTAATTTGATTGGAAAAAGAAGGCAGCAAAATATGTTACTACCAAATTTGACGTGAAAGACAAACCCTCCTTTTTTGCAGGATATAAAAGAAATGAGGAGATCACATGCCTTTTTTTAGAGATATGCGTAACAAGGAAGGATGGATCTGCTCCAAAAAAAAATCTCCTCAAATTGTTGTGGGACTTCCTTTTTTGAGCAAGAAAATATATCTTTCCTAACTGATTGATTCTGTGATTTGCGAGCGGAAGATGGACAATGTGTCACCACTTTTGACTATAAAACATACAGAAGATCTGATCCATTGATGAAAAATTACATGGTTGTGATTTCTCCAATGTTTGATGTCAAAGTATACACCATCCCCAACTCCAATATAATAGTAAAGATATACAAAAATCTTAACAAAACTGCTGCTTTGATCGGATTTTGTAGTTTTTTTTCTCTCTACAGTACCTTGGACGGGCATGTACAATGATAGGGAAAACATGTCTTCTCTTAGCGATCCGCGTCATCTAAAGAAGACACTAAATATAACGGTTTTGCTAGAAATCAGGCGCCTGATTTTAATTAAGTCTAAGTCGATTTTTTAGCCACCTGATTTGTTTCGTGATCCGTGTTGATATGGGAAGTGCAAGTGAATTTCAACTGGTATTTCTTAGTTGCGCACGAGTTGCAACTCATATTTTTTCAATTACACACGGCTTGCAACTAATAATTTTTTAGTTGCATATAGGTTGCAACTGATATTTTGTCAGTTGCGCATGGGTTGCAACTTATATTTTCCTAGTTGCGCATATATTGCAAATTGTGTTTTTTCCGGTTGCGCATGGACTGCAATTGGTATTTTCTCACTTGCGTACTAGTTGCAACAGTTGCGCGTAAGTTGTAACTAATATTTTTTTAGTTGTGCATAAGTTCTAACTAATATTTTTCTCAGTTACATATGCGTTCATATTTTCTCAGTTGTGTATGGGTTGCAACTTGTAATTTCTTAGTTACATACGCAAATTGAATAGCTAAGAAATCAACTTAGACTTAATAAAAATCAGTGGCATGATATCTAGGTGCTCCCTAAATATAAATTGTACAATGCATTATCTCTTATTGTTATCGCTAGCAATAAATGAGAATCAATTAAATTTTAGAAAGAAATTGAATTGCTAAGGGAAGATAAATGGTACAATGGAGAAAATAGCCTCCTATTTCATAAGAGATCATCCCTTAGCTAAGGGAAGACGACCTTCTCTTTCTTTAATCTCTCTCCTCCAACTAAACAAAAAATCCTACGTGGCAACCGTAAGAGAAGGTTGATGTCACCCTATTATACATGCTCTAAGGTGTTAAGGTGAGATCCCACCAGAATTTCACTTATTCTAGTTTAAATATAAGTGTTAAAAATTACACTAAAAAAGGAAAAAACGCTTTACAAGTGGGACTTACATGGAATCCCACTTGACACTCTACCTCGTGACATGAGTGTTTGAAAGAGGTTCAAGAATTCGTTTTCTCTTTTTGTAAAAGCTATTTTTTTTGGATTTTTAACTTCATAATATAAGATGGTAGCGACTATGTAGCAAATACATTAAAATGGGCAAACCCCTAAAAATCGTTTGACCTTTGATTTTTTAAAGAGCTCTGAAAATTCACATCTCAGGCCCTTTTATCTAGTGTCTTGAGGCAAAACTAAGAGTGCCTTGTAAACCAGTCAAAACGTGTGGCGAGAAAAGTTTCAGCCCCAAATATCACCGAACCAATGTTGGAGTCGCTGAAATACGGCCAAAATTTGCCGGGTCACTCTATTCTAGCCCAACCACCGGCAACTTCCCGTGAGCCATCCTGATTGCGGCTAGTTTAACGCAAAAAGGAGAGCTTGGATCACATGAAAAATCTTGGACTTTTCCAGTTCGATGTTATAAAAATCCCGAACTTTTCAGAAACCCAAAAAATAATTTTTTATATATGAATCTTATTCTCTGGATCATTCTGAAGCTTCTCGTGAAGTCCTTGATGCCATCTAAGACTCCGAACAAACCTTTGGTATCACTATCATAAATATCCCATTTGTACCCTAGTGATGATGAGATTTAAGTGTGACCCTACGGGTTCGAGAATTTGTGAACATGATCGAGACACCTCTCCAATCAGTAATCAATAGCGGGACCTAAATGTCCATAATGATTCAAACAATGTCAAGGATTCAAATCCCATATTCCATTTCCTTTGTCTATTTTACTTGCCTGATATTCAATTGTTAGTATCACCATACCTAGTCAAATCTCGTTTTCAGCAAGTACTCTTTACTCCTACCCTAACACATCATTCACTTGTGACTAACTCATTAGACACTGCTTGCAAGTGATATAAAATGTGAGTTATCTGAGCGGGCCCTGAGTATATCTATCTATTATGCGGATGGAAAAATATCACTCTTGATACCTCGCACCCAACATGCACTTTCTGAGATATCCAAAGACAACTTTATGATCACCCAATTAGACATTGTTTGACACTTGAGTTTTAGTGGGGATTAGTCGGGATAATCCTCACCCAAATTCAAATCCCCAATTTTTCTAAATGCATATTTGGTGCTAGAGTATGAGCAAGTTTAATCCCCTCTTATCCCCACCTTTCCACAAATTTAGTATATTTTTCTCAATCTCCAATACTCTATCCCTACCTAGTGGATTGGCGATGGGGTTTGATACGTCTCCGACGTATCGATAATTTCTTATGTTCTATGCCATATTATTGATGATACCTACATGTTTTATGCACACTTTATGTCATATTCGTGCATTTTCTGGAACTAACCTATTAACAAGATGCCGAAGTGCCGGTTCTGTTTTCTACGCTGTTTTTGGTTTCAGAAATCCTAGTAACGAAATATTCTCGGAATTGGACGAAACGAAGACCCGGGGCCCTATTTTTCCACGGAGCTTCCGAGAAGACCGAAGAACACACGAAGTGGGGCCACGAGGTGGCCAGGCTATAGGGCGGCGCGGCCCAAGCCCTGGCCGCGCCGACCTATAGCGTGGGCCCCTCGTGACGCCCCTTGACCTGCCCTTCCGCCTACTTAAAGCCTCCGTCGCGAAACCCCTGATGCGAAACACCACGATACGGAAAACCTTACTGAGACGCCGTCGCCGCCGATCCCATCTCGGGGGATTCACGGAGATCTCCTCCGGCACCCTGCCGGAGAGGGATTCATCTCCCGGAGGACTCTACACCGCCATGGTCGCCTCCGGAGTGATGAGTGAGTAGTTCACCCCTGGACTATGGGTCCATAGCAGTAGCTAGATGGTTGTCTTCTCCTCATTGTGCTTCATTGTTGGATCTTGTGAGCTGCCTAACATGATCAAGATCATCTATCCGTAATTCTATATGTTGTGTTTGTCGGGATCCGATGGATAGAGAATACCATGTCATGTTAATTATCAAGTTATTATACATGTGTTGTTTATGATCTTGCATGCTCTCCGTTTCTAGTAGAGGCTCGGCCAAGTTTTTACTTTTAACTCCAAGAGGGAGTACTTATGCTCGATAGTGGGTTCATGCATTGACATTGACACG